>NW_027278790.1:0-486632 GCF_046629955.1 Centroberyx affinis
TGCACTTCAGTTAGGAGCTGTGTATTGTGTCCAGAGCTGGTGTAGTGTGGTTAAGACCCCTCACTATGGAGACGCATAGTAACCACTCCACGCTAAAGACTGAACACTGACTTCAACCTTCTCTCCTGTGCCTCCCTTCTGGAAATAATACCACAGTGTATCCTGTAAAAAAAAAAAAAGAGATTTGGAGCACTGCTAACAGGAGATGAAATTTACACCAGGAAAACGCCTATAAATTTTGGCTCTGGCTGGTGAGTTTCCTTACTCTATCAGCCACATCAGCAGCAAACTAATCATCATTTGGAGGTTCTTCTCTGTTCTAAAAACCCAGTGAAAATACTGAAAGTGGCTTGGGGAGTTTTGGGACTTACCAGCCACTGTAGCCGTTGGACCAAACATAGTTCCCTGCCCCGTTTTCTCTAGATTTCCCCTGGTTTCACTCACTGACATCCTACCTGAGTCTTCAGATAAATCACCAATCTGGACAGCAAGTTTGATACTTGTTGTTTCAGCCAGTTTACATGAAGACTGCTCTCCCCGTCTCAGATGAGTGACTACAACTAAACCCTTATTCAAAGTCACAATGAAATGAAAAATGACTTTTTACACTATGTTAACAGATTTTTCACGCTATAATATACTTCCATTTAACAATAAATGTCAAAATCCCATTACATTTACTTCCTGGAAAACAGTGTATCTCACCTGATCGTGTAACAGGAGGCGTGAATAAAAATTCCAACCAATAAAACCATCACAGATTTTTTTTAACAATCCCGCCCCTCCCATCAAATAAAACTGCCTCTCTCTCCCCAACTGATATTTCATTGATTTAGACTTTTGAATGATCCCTCTCCGCCCCCAATATCCTTTTTCAACAGGAAATACATCAAATTAAGGAAGCAAGATGCTCTCAAAATGCCATTTCATTACGCAAGTTGACAAAAAACACATTCTTATTTATTCTTCTTCTTATTTAAGCAGTTGGGGGTCAAGTGCCTTGTTCAAGGGCAGCTGGGCAGTAGTTGCTTTTTTGGGGGGATGAGGGGGGGTGGAGAGGGGGGCTGGTATCTCCTTTAGAGCTGCAACGATTAATCGATTAGTTGTCAACCATTAAATTAATCGCCAACTATTTTGATAATCGATTAATTGGTTTGAGTAATTTTTTAAGAAAAATAAGTCAAAATTCTCTGATTCCAGCTTCTTAAATGTGAATATTTTCTGGTTTATTTGCCCTCTTTTCCTCTATGACAGTAAACTGAATATCTTTGGGTTGTGGACAAAACAAGACATTTGAGGACGTCATCTTGGGCTTTGGGAAACACTGATCCACATTTTTCACCATTTTCTGACATTTTATAGACCAAACAACTAATAGATTAATCGAGAAAATAATCAACAGATTAATCGACAATGAAAATAATCGTTAGTTGCAGCCCTAATCTCCTTCACTTATCCCCATCTAGATTAAGCATCAGCATCACTGACCATGAGTACTTCTATTTAGTAGACACTGACAGTACAAATCCACTGAGACTCCAATCAGCAAATCAGAGGGACCGCTTCTATTTGAAGTGATGGTAATAAGATTTACAGTGAGGTGGGGTGGGGTGGGGTGGGGGTGGATGGGCGGGTCTCAGTGACAGGAGGCTCATGAATAAAACCCAGCTACAGTGTGAAGTGTGAGAGCGATGGGAAGGGAGTAGAGTTGTGTCTGGGACTATCTGACCCGATCTGTGCTGGAGAATCTGCTGTCGTCAGCACGTAGGTAACAAACACACCCTCCAGTTTTCTCACACCTCAGCAAAACAGAAAGCAAATACCTTGGAAGGAGTTTCCAACATGAACTATGAAATGTGTGATGGCTTTCGAACTGAAACGCGGGCAAGTCGGGCCACGGCATCGCTCTTCTGTGTCAGGTCTCATGTGACTCTCATTAGCAGAATTCAAATTTTTTCTTTCCACAGCCGAGCTGCCAATGATAACTTTTCGTCAGTTTTCATTTAGACAGAGTGAACTTTGTGCTGATGCTCTCTCTCTCTCTGGATGGAGTTATTTAAAGAGAGAGGGGAGGAGGGTCAGAGAGAGAGAGAGAGAGAGCGAAAGCAGGGGGATAGAGGGGGACAGAGAGAGAGATAGAGAGGGACAGAGAGAGAGAGAGAGAGAGAGAGAGAGAGATAGAGAGAGAGAGAGACCAAAAGCAGTGGGATAGAGAGGGACAGAGAGAGATAGAGAGGGAGAGAGAGAGAGAGAGAGAGAGAGACAGAGAGAGAGAGACCAAACCAGGGGTATAGAGAGGGACAGAGAGAGAGACAGAGAGAGAGACAGAGAGAGACCAAAAGCAGGGGGATAGAGAGTGACAGAGATAGATAGAGAGGGACAGAGAGAGAGAGGCAGACAGACAGAGAGAGAGAGAGAGAGAGGGAGAGAGAGAGAGAGAGAGAGAGAGAGAGAGAGAAAGAGAGACCGAAAGCAGGGGGATAGAGGGGGACAGAGAGAGATAGAGAGGGACAGAGAGAGAGAGAGAGAGAGAGAGAGACAGAGAGAGACCAAACCAGGGGGATAGAGAGGGACAGAGAGAGAGAGACAGACAGAGAGAGAGAAAATATGCTATAGACCTTACTAAGCTCACTCTGAAACCAACTATATAAGTCTGTGTGGCTACTGGAGAACCACAATATTAACACAGGACCCCGATGTTCCATGTATAACATTAGGAACAAGCAGAGCCACTCAAGTAGTGCATTGCGACCTCTGGATGTAGCCACACCAAATATAGGCTCACGCTGTCCTAAACAGCTTGATTCAGCACAGTCTGTCCTAGTTAGGCACCTCTCACCACCACTACTTTCCTCCAATATGACCAAATAGGCCAAACTCGACTCCCTTAGGTCCCCAGCTACTGACATAACCACAGTCTGTCATATATCAACAAACCACAGCAGGCTGCAGCTCACTGGTCGTTTAATGCAACCAGAGGGAATACAGAGATGGGAGTACACACAGTAATAGGACATCTTTGGAGATAGGTAGGTTACCTGTTGTAAGATCAAAAAACAGGCAGCAGGTTTACTGAATGAGTCACCGCTTGATCAAGTGAATGCTTGTCAAATCCAATTCAATATCACGTCTTCCTTTCCCAACACACCAGTTAGTAAGCCATTCTGGTCACTGTTACTACCAGTGACGTAGTGGTAAATAAACTGGTTCATAAACTAGCTCCAGACAGTGATCATCATAAGGCATCACAGCCACCAATATGAACACAAATCAATTATACTATGTACTATGATTTACACACATGCCATAAAGATTGGTTTCAGCTTATAAAATTGGGTAAACAACATGGTGCATTATCACCTTCAAACCTCATTTATTATAATTTCAAGTGCTCACCTTATCCGTCTCAGATGTTATGCAACACATAACCTGCTCTCTTCAGTATGCTTTGAAACCAGTAGTGCCAGTGTAGCTTCCTAACAGGTTCATTTTACTGCTGATAATGAGTTGAACCATAACCAAAAAATCATTATAATATGCCTATTGGGGCTTACAATGTGTCTGAGGTACTTAACAGTGAGTTCATAGTGACATTATGGTACTTAATGGTATTTTCTATCTCCTATGATAACACTATAATATTCCTATAGGGAGTTGTAGTTTTGTGACAGTTGTAGAGTATGTTTTCTGTTCTGCTCTATTCTATTATGGGATTAGTTTATTGTACTTTTTTAGTAAGGGTGGGGCTTTAAGTTGTGTCTACCGTGTGTAGGCAGTCTGTTTAGTCTGGAGGAGTCAACACTAAATGCTTAAGCATGAAGTTAGCAAGCTTGGCTAGGTGGCTGACCTAATCTGTCGCTAACGTTTGCTAGCTAATTAGCTTCTAGCTAAACATTCCTGAATGCCAAAGCCGTAGAGTGGGAAGACAGTCAAAGATATATACCTTACCTTCTCTTCTGCTGTGATTCACTCCGTGGGGAAAAGAAGAACACTTCACTTCTCTTGGGTGAGAGTTAAATTCCCATAAACTTTCCTGTCGTCCGTCCACCGTCTGAACCAGTTCGTTACTTGTCAGCCTGAAGTGGCTGTGCTCCCCTCTCCTTTCCCTGGCCGGTGATCCACAGCACTGCTCGCTCCCGGTGATTCACGGCTGCCAACTTTGGCAACTACCTACAAGCGAAGATCGTCTGTTGAGAAGATGAATCACTCAGCACATTTAAAAAAAGGCTGAGCCACCTTCCGGTCTGCAAAAACACCTCACCCACACACTCTACTCAGGAGACTGCGTAAGCATTGCCGTTACCATAGCAACCGATCTGGACCACACACCTGAAACAAAAACTAGCTACTCACAAAATAAAACTTTACTCTGAATGTTAACAGCACCTTTAGTTCGTCTATAAGTTGGTCTAAATAAACCGCAGATGGGTTTTTTTTAACGGAAGAGTTAACGTAACAATTAACCAATACATTGATGGACAGCGGAGCCACATTTGTGGTAAGCGGAAATACCAATAGAGTGAGAGCTCTTTGCCTCTCCCTACTCTCTGCTCCAAGCCCTCAGGTGTCTCGGACGCAAACGGGGAGTCAGCGCCACCTTGTGGTCCACACTGGAACTACATCCACACTGCGCCGAGGAAAGCGCAGGGGCGTGTAGTATTTGGGGGTTGAATTATTGAATTAATGGCACCACTTAGCGGTTTTGATGATTATTTTCTGTTATTTTTTTTATTTTCTGACCCTAACTCAGAAGTAAATTGAAATCTTCAGCGTCATTTTTTGGATTATCAACATTACAGTAGACTACTAATACATATAATTTAGGGAATCTGTGAATATACACTAAACAGTCAAATCATTCTTTAAAATGAGAACTTTGAAAACCCTACAACCCACTAACTACTGAAACCTCTCACTGGGGTTTACTGAGGACTTCATCCTTACAGCTTTCTGGTTTAACCAGATTAACCATGGCTGCCTAAGTGTCTTAATCTAATTCAGGTATTAATCCAGGTGGACCAATGACTACAGCAGACTTCACTTGTAAGGAACACACTTCATAGTGGATCTACTATATTGTTCATGAATAGAAAATCTTTTTATGACATTTATATTACTTTCATACCATGCTAAAAAAAAGAATATGTGCATTTAAATTCATGGAGTTAATCTGTGGAATGGTTTAGATGTAGAAATCAAAATGCAAATATAAATCAGTTTAATAAGTACAAAAAAAAAAATTTTTTAAGATGTACAAAATATGAGATGTACAAATAGGCTATGTATTAATATATATACTATATATGGATATATTGATGACATGATTAATTAGGGAAAGTGGGTGGGGCAAAATAAATTTTTACTTCTTCCTACTGCTTTTCAAACATAATCCATACTGACTACATTTTGTTTGTCAAGAATTTACTGTTCTCATTTTTATTGCGTTTTTTTTTTTTGTTGCTTTTTTGATGGATTTTCTTGTCTTGTTTCTTATTTATTTTTGTGTTGTTACATGTTTGAAATAAAATAAAATAAAACATTTTCTGATTGGCTGATAAAAAATTTATCAGCCAATTTTAAAATGATGGCTTCACTTTTCCCCCACACCACTTAGGAAATCTTATCAAGCAAAAAAAAAACAAAGACAAACACCTGGAAGTGTTTTCTCATAATTATTTAATCACACATACATTTACATCATGCAGTCAATCCAAAACGGTGATCTCATTAACCTTCCCGTCTCCCTCCAATCAGAGCCCTGCTTTGTGCCCCAGTTCTCCAGGAATGATCCAGTACCTTTGTCCGCTGACGATCCTCAAAACTGTCCTTTAGAAATTGAGCAACTATTACATAGTAATAAAAAGTGGCTACGTTTTTTTTTTTTTATATTTTGTTTCTTGAGAATTAACGCAAACAACTTCAATTTTGGTAAACACCATAAACAAATCTTTGTTTTGTCACTATTTTTTCCCCGTTTCATATCCAGTATTGGTGGGAGGTCAAGGATAATGATATACATTTTGAGGACCATGCTGCAAAGTCTCAACTCATCTAAAAGATTACAGAGGGAATAAACCATCTTTGATAGACACCAAACTTTGTCCTGTCATAGTTACGGGGGAGCCGCTCCTCCCCTGCTGCTCTAAAAAGCAAAACGCTAATTAAATTATTCACTGTAAACAGTTACAAACAGTTCCACTGACTGGGCTTCGGAAACCTCTTTCCCCTCCGATCAAAAACAGCCGCACATGGAGTGTTTTCTATGTGGAGAAGTGTTCTGAAGTGCTTTTTAAATCACAACCTTCCTGTTCCAAGACGACAGATCTAGTTTGACATCTGACCGCTAAAAAAGAAAGAAAAAAAAAAAAGACTCACCCTGGGTCACACCTAACAGTCGACTGATAATACGGTATATTTATATTGCACTTGCACAAGATGTTAGTGTTCTCATGCTGGGGTTACAGTCACAATGAGCTCTTTGCAAATGCGTCGGGGTTCACAGGGGGAAAAAACAAAACAAAAAAAAAAACAACAAGTTGTGGTGATGAGAGAACGAATGGTGGGAAGTGGAGGTGGAGGGGGGGGGGGAGATTAAAAAGCATGGAAAACACTCTAAAAATGCAACAAAGACGACCATAAAACAAAACCCTACGCCCCTGACTAGCTTCAGTTAAATAAACCCTTCCTGGAGACGACGATGATGATGATGAAGATTGTTCAGCATTATCTTTCACCCTGACTTAGACCCTGCTCTTCTGATTGGCTGATCAGCGGCGAGGGTCTGGCTGATCATTTAAACCCCTCTCCTCCCACCCTTCCCCCTTTTCACATACAGTATGCATCCCAATCTACACATCAACCTACGGAACAATGAAAAAGATACAGTACAGAAATCCAGCAAAAACACATTTGCTTTTTGCATTTTTTTTTTTTTTTACAACCAACGGGGCAACGTACAAGTTACAAGTCCTAAATCTATCATAAACAAAATGACGGGGGCGGGGGGGCAGTTTTTGGGTAAAAAGACTCTTTCAAAGTGAGGCACCCTTGATGAGAAAAATCAACTTGATTAACTCGACATGGCAGGGAAGAAGACAGGTCCTGAACGGGTCAAGTTTACAATTAAAAAAAAAAGAAAAAAAAAGAAACAAAGACATGGTTCCCGCCAGAAAACCGAATATCTGAGCGAAGGTTGGGGGGTGAGTGAGTGAGTGAGTGAGTGACAGCGACCTAGCTAGGACAGGACAAGCTGTGTGTGCTATCTCAGTCTAAACGGCTGCGTGTGTTTCTGTGCGCTCCGATGTGCAGAGAGAGAGAGAGAGAGAGAGAGAGAGAGAGAGATAAATAGCGTCCAGTAACAACGGCGTCATAAACCACCGAGAGGTAAAAACAGTATGTTGAGCTACTGGGAGAGGCTGTGCTAAAAAGGTGGAAGTTTTTGTTTTGTTTGTTTGTTTTGTTTGTTTGTTTGTTTTACCGGATCATTCTCTTCCTTCCTTCTTTCCTTACAATACATCCTTCTTGTGAAGTCACCAATAACGAGTATAGGTTTTTTTTTTTTTTTAACTTAACGATAAAAACAATTGGCCTCCACAGGTATTTAGTTAAATACATCTACACTGTCGCACGTCTTGGCATTTTTTTTTTTCCTCCTCCTTTTTTTTTTTTTTTTTTTGTTTGTTTGTTTCCGTTTCCCCCAAAATACCATACACCTCTTCAGGAAGCGTGTGCAGTAGTGCCAATTTTACATCTGTACAACAAGACCGGACAGAACAGTAGTGCTCGATGCCATCTAGTCGATTCAAAACCGTACAGTTTTTTGTTTTTTTTTTCCTTAAAGAAGCATGTAAAATCTATCCAGAGAAAAGTGTGGTTAACAACCGATGATAATAATAATGATGAAATGTACAGAGGTTAGCCTAGGGGTCGAGCTATTCTCGTTGGTAGGGTCATTTTTTTTTTTTAGTTTTTTTATCTTTTTTCTTTTTTCGTCTTTTCAGATCTTTGCTACCGTTACATTCAGCTTGGCACAGTGCAGAAGAACTACTCGCACGACGACGGATGACGACAAACTGTGCAAAAAAAACGAAACCGAAGCTACACATTCGGAGTCACGCGCGGTTTCGCTTCGCCGAGGCTGCGCTCAAGACTGCGTTTGGTTCGGTGGATAAGAAGAATATCTTGCGGTTTTTTTTTGTAAATTAAATTTCGTTTTTTTTTGTTTTTTTATATATCGAGAGAGAGAGAGAGAGAGAGAGAGAGAGAGAAAGAGATAAGAGGAGACATGATGGGTGGGTGGGAGAGTGGAGAGAGGGGTTGGTGGTGAGAGGGGGGTGGGGGGGGGTGGTGGAGCTGTACAGGCCAGGAATATTTATATATATATTTATAATTCAGAAACTCCCTCGCCGGCCCCTAAGCAGCAGCGGCGAGGAGCTGTTCGCTGTAATGGAATGACGGGTTGTTTTTTGTTTTTTTTGGGGGGGGGGGGTGATATCGGCTTCTTCTGTGGTTTCGTCCTTCTGTCCCGCTGCGCTTCAGCTGCAGAGAGAGAGAGAGAGAGAGAGAGAGAGAGAGAGAGAGAGAGAGAGAGAGAGAGAGGGGAAGTTGTTAGTGCATATCATACTTCTTTCTGCAGATAGGACTACCACCATCCATCATGAGCTTGGCCAGTTTTATCACGCTGTGTCAAACCTAAATAGTGTGTGAAAGTGAAATAGGAGCTAGCCTTCATATTTATGCAGCATAACTGTCACAGATAAGGAAATCTTGTGTTATGCATTTGTCAACCGTTTCTTACTACGTTTAACAACATAAAAGGCTTCTATTCATGTTCACCGCCGCGCTGTGGAGAGGAAAATTCAGCTCAGTCAGAGGTGAAACTCTTCTAAAACTGAGAAAATAATTTTTGAGAAATGTTTACTGGTCTAATGGATCTAATTTCTAAAAAGGAAGTTAAAGTTCTGTCATCATGAGAATTTAACCTCAACTGAATCTTCACACCTTAGCTGCAAATTTTCACACAACTCCCACAGTCCTCTTCAGTAAGAACTATATGTTATCTCCACAAATGTGTCATGGGACTGTACAGAATCTGTATGTGTTATAAAGTATAAAGCATCCCATCTGTACAAGTGTTATTTTGTCAACCACGGACTTCTTCTTGTTAAAAAGAACCACAATTTGTCCTAATTTTGGGTTAATTCAACATTCACCACTACATCTGCTCTCTGTTGTTGGTGGGTTATGTCCAGGTCGGGGTCGAACTCATGCTAATACCTTTCATGGTTTGATTCAGCCTGTTTAGTTGCCAGATGGATGTCTGTTGTCACAGAACAAAAGCAATAAGCTCCAAAAAATATGGCTGTTGGGTGAAAACCTTGCATCTCTAAAATGTGAACTTCTTCAGGACCAGCCTTGTTTTCAGCTTGATGCCGATGCATTTTTTTCGATTTCATGAGCCAAAGAGGCCCAAGAATTTTCTCAACCCAAAGGAGGAGCATGTATTCCTTTAACTGAAGTGAAAACACAAAAATCACCAAAGTTGGAGTTACAAGGTTTTCACACGCCAGCAGCGATATGAAACCTCATTATCCGAAACTCGGTTAAGCAGATTTTTCTGTCAATGACATGCAGTTAATCCCACCCATTTAAGACAAGCATATTAAAACAAATGCTGACAAAAGAATGACTTGCAAATATTAAACCCAGGTTTGGTTATGACACCGACAAAGATTCACCACAGGCTTTCAATCAACTATGTGACCTGAATTGATCTATCAGCAAGGAAATGCACAGTATATCATATAGTAACTTGATGTAGGTTATTAAAGAAGGGATCTCAGTATCTTTCTTGGGACACACACTGTCCCTCAATTGCACAACTTCCATCACTGCTCTCATTACTGCATCTCTTAAAAAGACAAATCGTCTGATTGGTTCCCTGGAAAGAGAGAGAGCGTTCTTCCACTCACATCTTGTCCTTGGTGCCGCCTCCTCCCCTGATGGACACCGTCTGGCTGTTCTGGTAGAAGCCTCCTCCGCTGCGGTTGACGTTGGGGTGAGTGGGGGACGCCACCGGCTGCTGCCCGGGCCGGATGGGTTTGGCTGGGGGAGGGAGGGGGAGAGGAGAGGAGAGGAAAGTTGGGTTTAAGACGACGGTTGTCTATGTACTGCTGGTACTACTACTTCACCAGTTTACACTCAACTGAACAAGTCCTTACGGGTACGTAGGTGCAATCTCTGTGTGCTTCTATGAGTGTGCATCTCTCAATCCCTCTTTGTGTTTGTATGCGTGTTTGTGTGTGTATTTCTGTATTGCCTCCAGTAATATGCCTCCACAATATGAGAAAAATCTAATTTTTGTGCATCCAAACCTGCCAGGTAATGTGCCATTTTGTGAAGGCATCGTGAAATGAAAAGTGTAACTGCAGCCTTGGAATCGGTGAGGAAAATTACAACTAGCCAAATTCGGGTCACTTTTGGCTGTGGCTGGTTAAGTTGGTCTACTTGGTCTACTTTGGCTACTACTACACTAAAAATCTAGATCATCTGTAAAATAGTGAGTGGTGAATTTTGGAATTTACCAGCCAGTGTGGCCTTTATACAAAAATCCTTCATTCCCTGCCCTGCACTGAAGTAGACGTAGGTGTGCGTTTCCCGTCCCATCCCTCCCTACTAACCGATCTGAGCCGAGTGTCCCCTCCTGGCCATGTTCTTGGCGCGGACGGCCTCCTTGATGCGGTCCACCTCCTGCTGGTAGCGCTTGCGGTCGCGGGCGGCGTTCTCCTTGGCCTCCTTCAGAGCAGACTCCAGGGCCTTGACCCGCTCAGCCGTAGCGCGAAGACGCTTCTCCAGTTTAGGAAGCTCACAGCGCAGGTCTGCATTATCACGCACCAGCTGCAGGACAGCAGACGGACATTTGTTTTAAAACATCATGGCAATATGCTGCAATGTGCTGTTATCTTGCACACCCTAATAATACTTGCGATTACTTTTCATTCATACATTCCACTTCACAAGTTCTAATGTTGTCTAAACCCCATTTGCTATATTCTTGTTTATATTCTATTTTCCTTTGTTGTACCTTATTACTATTTGCTACTGGCACACCCTGTTTTCCACACAAGGATCATTAAAGTTTCATGTGGGAATTGGTCATATAACCCAATTTCCACTGGGTGTTAGTATAAAGTATATCGTCCACCTATACCTATCTATCTTCATCTATCTATTCATATCTCTATCTGCCTAGTGCCTACCTATAGGAAAGGACAGGATAGGGAAGATAGGGGTAGAGGGAAGAGAACAGCAGGTGAAAATAGTAGGCAGTAGCAAAGAAGAGAGGTTAAACAGTTACAGAGGGTGGAAAAGGCAAGTTAGGACAGAAGAGGAAGAGTAGGTAGAGACGGAAAAGGAAAGAGGAAAAAGGAAGGAAAGTGCAAAGATTGGTCAGAGAAGGGTAACTTGGGGCTCCTGAAAGGGCAGGAAACTGATCTTATCCTTAAAGCATGTCTGGATGTGCATGTTGAACTCCTACCTGTTTGTGAACCTTGGTGAGCTGCTCAAGATTGTTCTCAAGAAAGGAGATCTTCTGTTTCTGGGCAGCGCTGCCGCCGGTGTCGTCTGAGTCCATCTCAGCACTCTGCACAGGAGATAAACACACACATGGTCAGAAAAATGAAACAAGAAAGAAGACTAACTAGTGGATTTGGATCCAATCTCTCAATATATCCTGTCAGCTTTCCCACTTCACTCCTCCTGGTTAGCATCCAACTGTTGAATGCCATTTCGAAAAATCAATAAGTTCTTCCAGTGTCACTGATTCTGGAAGAAGTCCTGTGGCATTTATGGATCAACCGTGATCTAATTTATGTAACGAAGGATCTCTGTATGTACTGTGACAGTTTTCATGTACTCTTCAGTGTTTTCTGTATAAAAGAAATTCCCCTCTGTGCTAGTCAAGATCATTTTTTTTCTACCAGACTATCAATAGCTGATCACTGATAACATGGTTTACCTTTTTGACCCTGGTGGCCAAGTCCTGGACAAAGAGCTTCCTCAGGTTGTGCAGAGTCTGCAGTTCCTTGGCCTGGGATGGGAAAGAAAAGGAAACAAAATGAGAAACAAAGTTTGGTTGAGAAGGTCGGAATGGACTAAGAGATCCAACAGTTTAAATGGAAACGCAGAGGAACTTATTTGGGCCTTGTAAACAGACAACACTCCCTGTAACATGCAACAAAGTGAGCCACAGGGTGAACTACTCATGCCGCATTCATGTCATGTCATGTCAAGTTGGATGTGGGATTTTTTTGGCTCTGATATCTCCCACTTGGCATCACAAACTGCAGAAGTGTGTCGACACAAGCGGCAAACATGACAGCAAATCCACCGATATCGATCATCCAAAAATTATCAGTTAAACTCACAACTGTACAATCAACTCAAAGCAATATTTACTGCAGTTTGTTTTTGGTGTTTTTTTTAAATTCCTAAATAATGTTGGATGCAGTCGTTCCAACGAGTTAAACATGTGACCCCCAGGTTACAGCAAAGACATGTCAGCCCATTCTTCTGCTCCTTCCGCTGTTGCCCATTACAGTTGCCCAAAAAGTTGCCCCGTGTATCAGTGCCTTTAATCTCCAGTCTCTAGTCCAACTCACCACTGTCTCCTCCAGGCCCTTCAGGTCCTGTCTGGCCTGCTCCCTCCTGTCCTGCATCACCCTGAACAACAACAACAACAAAAACAACAGTTCAAAACAAAAGGAATACTCACACCACCATGCTGCTTTAATATTAACTCATACACAGCCAACAGGTGTTACACATATTTGTGCTCTGTTTCCATTAACAAGTCTCTTCAGCAATGTCACCATGATGAATTCCTGTACATATATTGTATTTGGTCAATAAAGGGATTCTGCAGGAAACACTGCTGTCCAAACTTTCCTGGGTTTCTTGGCTGAAAAAGGACAGCCATTGTAATGACTATGGAGTCTCGGTGTGTGTGTGTTCGGGTTAAGATGTGTGTGTGTGTGTGTGTGACGTACGTGAGCTCATGTAGCTTGCGGCTCTTCTCCTGGTCGGTGGATTTGAGTTTCTCATGCTCCACTCTCAGCCTCTCCTGCTCCAGCATGATCTTCTGGTTCAGACTGGGAATGACAACAATACCATCACAACAGTGTCTGTGGGAGCGAATGTGTAAATATGTGTGTGTCTTTTGTTGTCATTAAAGTCACAATGAAAATTACTTTTTCCCTTTGTTAGCTAATTATCCATTTCTTAACATACACCTATACAAAAATAAGTTACAGAATTTGGAATTTCCCTCCCTGTGTTGCACCCCACCCCCACATCCTTTTCAACCAGAAATATGAATCACAGAAGCAAGACGCCATTGAAATGTAATTTTCCTTGTGATTTTAAATGTCTCTGTGTCCATATCTCTATTTAAACATTTATCCTGTTGCTGTCAGGTTGCAGACAGAAACAGAGTGAAGTCTTACTCCTGCAGCTCGGTGATGAGTTTCTCCTTGTTGTCCAGCTCGTCCCTCAGGCTGCTGATCTGCTTCTGGTGGGCCTCGCGGTGGGAGTGGATCTGCTTCTCCACCGCTTCCTGAAAATACAGAGGTCAGACACACGACAAGTCAGCACATCACTGACAAACTGTCATACTATACTACTACTACAATAATAATCTTAAAATTGTTTAGATTCTTCTAAAAGCAGAGTTGATAAAGTCCTTTACAAAATGGCAAAAGAAATAGTAAAATATAAAGGAGAAATATTTTTTGAAAAACATTCCAAATAAAATATGGCTGTAGATAAATAAAATAAAATAAGCCCCAAAGTTGATGCATTGCTCTCTAAAAACAAAGCTACACAGAAACTTCAGATGCACAAAAGGAACAAGGATATCTGCACAGTGAATCTGCTGCTTGTATTACCTGATGAAGTCAAGTTCTGTGGGCTAAAGATTTAGCAGCGGGGATTCTTCATACTGTGTTTATTGGTGGTTTTAGAATTTCTCTGTGTCAGCAACTTCAGACTGTCATTTGATGTAAATGCTAGATCCCCTCAGAATGAATGAATATTTGATACATTTTGAATTGAAAATCCGGTACAATTTGCAAAACTTGAGTGTATAATTGTGTCTCTGTGGTTACAGGTAGTGCTGTGTAATGGACTGACTGAGGAACGTACCTTGACTTCATTGGCAGTCTGGATCTCATTCTCTTTCTCCATAGCATGGACTTTCTCTGTAACAGAGGAACATATGTCTCCTAGTCATTAGATGGCACTACAGGGACAACTCTGTTCAAATAGGTCTGATAACAAGCAGAGCAATGGTGATGATTCATTACACCTGGAGAATATGAAAATTACAGCTTGTTTTCCAATCTCCAAACAGGTTGGGTGACTATGTGTGGGATAAGCGAGGCCTGGGGCGGCTGTTTAACTTTTACTCCACAGCTACTGCGAGGCTACAGTTGTCTGTGGTGGAAATGTGTTAAGCTGTAACTTGAAGAGTGAAGAGTGAACTCATAGTGAGTGTGGTGTCCCTGCTGTGTCTCTGTTACACACCCTGAGCGCTGATCTTGACCAGCTCCTCGTTCAGAGAGTCCACGTTCTCCTCCAGCTGCCTCTTCTTCTGCTCCACGTTCTGCAGGTACTCTGTCAGGGACTTGATCTTAGCCTCATGCTGGAGACAGGAGACATAATACAGACTATTATGGTAAATGCTGACTTATACATTATGGAGAGTCATGGTGGCTTCTGGCTTGGGTTGGACCGATATGAGTTTTTGAAAGCCAATATTTCACCATTTCATGCCAAAAACATACAAGAACAAAAATCTTGTACAATTGAAAATATCATGGATTTTGGAAAGATTTCATTATATTTTACAAGTTTCCCGCCTGGAAAACAACTTTTTCACAGATTTTCATGACCGTGGGAACTCTGAAGTATTACTGCGCCACAGAAATGTGTTACAGACACAACAGTCAGTCAGTCAGGTGGTTTCCATCTACCTGGGAGATGCGCAGCTGGCAGGCGGCCAGCTCCTTCTCGTTCTCGTCCATCTTCTTGTTGCTTTCGGACTGGGTGCTCTCCAGCTGCTTGCAGCGCTTCACCATGGTCTTCACCTCCGACTTCATCTTACTGATGTAGAGACGGGCCACCGTGAACTCCTCGTCTATCAGACCACTGCCGCTGTCATGCTGCTGCAGGGAGAGAAACACAGGCATGGAGGGAGGAGGGAGAGTGAGGGATAAGATGGAGAGATGGAACGAGAACGAGAGAGACAGAGGAAGAGGTAGAAGTGAGATGGGGGGAAGTTGAAGGAGTGAGGAGAGAGAGGGAGAGAGAGGGAGGGAGAGGGATTAAGTGACTTCATTTAGAGCTCAATTTCTTCAAGTATTCAATATGATGTACGCTGATAGTGGCACAGCAATAAAGCTAAACCTGACGATCATTCTTTAAAACTTCAAATATCACAATATCTGAAATGATGTGGGGCTAGAATTATAGAAAATGCTTAGTCACTGGAACTGAACAAACTTTTCCATACTTTTCCTGACATGTTTGTGCATTTTCCAAACATTTCCCATCAAAGTCATTTTCTATACTTGTCTAGATTTTTCTGCAGTTGCATGGAAACACTGCATCTTCCTCTAAATGGATTTTATCATGTCAACCATGTACCAAAAGATTTAAATCCTTTGAGCTACTTCCTCTTTAGCTTCCTAACCCCTCCAGCAGTGGGGTGTTGGCACGGTAACCGTCCGGCGGCTGTCTCCGTACCTTGATGTCGTTGCTGCCCACGGCGATGCCGATCTCGGTCAGGTCTTTGAGCAGCGATGACATCATCTCAGTCACCCTCTTCTTCTGGTGGTTGGACATCTCCTTCAGCTTCTGCAGCTCAGAGTCCAGGGACGACAGGATGGACTGCAGGGAAGAGGAAGATATTAATAACAAATATATCTAGCCAATATATCGGTAAACTGCATTCCAAATATATCCAACAGATCGGAGACTAAAATAAGGCGATGCAGGGTCCCTAAGGCCATTCATGTGTAATGTATAATAACATTTACTATTTTAGAATCTTTCCCACTTGCTTCATACTGCATACATTAAATGTTTTTGGTATGTTTTCATTGCGTACATATTCATACGTACTGCATTCATTATTTCTGTCTCAGTTAGTTATACTACTGTTATTTTGTTATTTTACACTCCTCGTGCTGTAATTCAGTTGTTTTTCCCCCATAGTTTTCATTTATACATTCTACTTCACATGTTGAAGTGTTGAAATTGCTCACTGTGTATGTTTATATTCTTATTTATATCCTATTTTTCTATGCCGTATACTGATACCATTTGTTCCTGCAATGACCCAATTCCCCCATAGGGATCACTGAAGTTTTCTCTTATCTTACTTTCCTATATTCCAGTTAAAAATTTCAGATTTTTCCAGGTCTGTTTTAAGAACTACAGATTTATGGTTCATTGTTTAACCCATTTGACTGCAGGCAAATCATGTGACTGATGACATACAGGTGGAACTAGTTTTAGGAGGGGTGTACAGTACAACTGGTAGAAGAAAAAGTACGCTGGACTTCGCAGTCACCAGCCATAACAAAGAATGCAGCCTCAGAGTATCTTTGGACATTTCTAGAGTTCGTCTCTGGCTCACCGATTTCTGGCTGAGCTCCTCGCTGATGGCCTCGAACTCCTTGGTCTTATCCTCCACCTCCTGGCTCTTCTGGTCGTAGTTGACGGCCAGCTCCTCCAGAGCCTGCAGCACCTCCTTCACCTCCTCCTTGGACGCCTCGTTCTCCGCCTGCAGGCGGTTCAGCTCCGCCTGGAGGTTCTCGTGGTCGCGGCGGGACGAGGCTAGAAGCTGGGGGAAGAGGAGAAGGGTATTGTATTTAATATGCACTAACTATTAATATTAGCACCGCAATGATTATTCAATGATACCTACAATATCGACAACATTGAATCAGTGATTAGTATTTCCCATTGTCGATTCGTCATCAAAGATATGCAAGCCACCTACTTCCTCTTTCAGTTTTCGTTTGTATTTTGAAAATAGCCGACACATGTAGCAGTTCTGAAGATGATGAGCCCTCAAGCATGCCTTCAAAGGAAGGACTCAAGTACAGCAAAGTGCAGGAATGCAGTATTAATTTGTGTAACATTGTTTATGTTTATGTGTGCAAGATCCACTGGACTTATTATGGCAGTACAACAAGTTTGCTCAACCTTTAACAAGCCACCCAGAATAAAAATAAGATATTATGAGAATTTAATATGTTGATAGAAAACCTAAAAAGGTACAATAAATTTTGTTAGCCAAATCCTCAAGACTAATAATTGTGATTGATAATCGTGATCACAATATCCAACAATAATCAGAATTAGCATTTTAGCCATGACCCTGTTTCCCTAGCTTTGCCCCTCGCACTCCATGCTGTCAGTGACTCATCATGTTGGTGATCAAGGAATTACAGCGCATTCCACTATTGCACTCACTGTACGTCAGTTTGCATAAGCGCATCAGCTAAACGGCCAAAATATAAATGTAGAAACAACACAAGCAACACATACAAGGCTCATCAGTCAAGAATAGCCCTCGTCTTTCAAGCAGCGTCTGACTCCGACCAGACAGTTCATCCACTTTATTGACAAATCTCCAACACATCCAGGCCGAACGGCGCTATCGGGCCCCAGGCCGGCTGTGTGTGGAAACACAGGCGACTATTTATGTCTCCTCACATTCCTATAACTGAAAGAGTGTGAAAAGAGCTTCGACTGCCAAGCGCTCTGTGGCCCCACCTAACCTCATTTCCTACAGAGCCGGCTGAGTGGTTCCACCCAATATGTTCGGTGGTCCCATTCCAAACCAGCAACAAGATCTGACACATTATTTATGTAATTATTTATTTTAAGCTCATTATTTCATTTTTTTTTTTTTTACATTTTTGCTTTTAGAAACAGCAAAGACTGTGGAAAGACAGACGGGGGGACATGCGTCAAATGTCCCAGGCCGGATTTGAACTCAGGACGCTGTAACAGGCTTGGTTATCCAAAATGTAATATACGATACTATTATATTAAAAAAATTCAATGGCCATTTGGTGTAATTTCTGCCATTTCCAAGAAAATGGGCTCATGTGGGGAAAACCCACTTGAAATAAAATGTCAAATCTTTCACTACAACTGTCACACCTCCAAAACTATACAGAGGGTCCAGGGTTCATGCTGGGACTTGTGCCCCCAAACTATTGGACCTCCAGTACTCACCTCCTCCTGGTCCAGCATCTGCTGCTTCAGCTTCTCAGCCAGCTGGCTCTGCTGGTTGATCTCATCGTCCTGGGTGGCGGAGAGAGACACAGCATTAGCATTCACACTGAGCTCTACGGGTCTCATTGGACACAAGTACAAGGTGAAATACCACAAATAGTACCAGTGTGTTGTTTGTTTTGACAATGGAGCAAGCACCTGCCTCGCTGAAAGTCACATCCAAATCCAGACCTACCAGGCTTTTTTTACTGAGCCGTCAAAAACTGCACTTAAGGTGTTCATTGGCATATTTTCATACCAGTGTACTGATGTTGAAATGTGTACAAAGTACGTAAAATCTAATCGTAATGTAGGCAGACAGGGCTGAAAACCACATCCACACGTCACCATTTCCAGTAGGACCCCTCCCTCACACTTCCTCCTCTCTCTGCTCCCTCACCTTATCATCCATCTGCTTGTAGAGCTTGGCCAGCTCAGCCTCACACTTGTCCTTCTCCACGTCGGTGAGGCGAACCCCGGGCACGTTGGGCGTGGAGGCCGGCTTGTCGTTGAGCACGTTGTCCAGGGCCAGCACCTCGGCGTTGGCCTTCTCCTTGTCAAACTGCTCCTCCACTGGCACGCTCTCGCCTGGGGAAGCAGGGCAGATCAGACAGGTTCAGTAGGGGAAAATGGAAAAGTGTGTGTGTTTGTGTGTGTGTAACCAAGTGTGTGAGTTATAGAGTTTACAGTGTGCAAGTGAACAAGCAAGCAAGTTCACAGATAGCTGGATCATCTTAAGACTGCAGATCCAAAACCAGTGTTTCATTAGTATCCATTTAGCAGTGTGTGACCAGAAAGAGGAGACTCAGAGAATCCAGTACTGTTAGAAAAAGAAGAAATATAGAAATATAAATAATATCATAATTTAGCCACATAAAGAGGCATACTGATCTTTTTATTGTGATAAAAAAAAAACATGGAAAAATGGTTTTGGGACTACAACCTGCCTCACAACAAAAATTACCACTCCAAGCACCAAAATCACAAAGAAAACAGTGTACAGCATTTTGTCTTCCTCCACTCTTTCCTCAAAACCCATCCACAGACACACTGTGGAGGAAAAGGAAACTGCCTCACCGTTTCTCCAGCGGTTGAGCTCGTTCTCCAGCCAGGTGATGGTGTTCCTCAGGGTCTTGTTCTTCTCCTTCTCTCTTTCATACTTCTTCTTCCACTGCTCTGCTGTCAGCTCCACATTCACACACACAGTGTTCTTGATGGTCTTTGCTCTGGAGACGAAATACAAGGGTTTTTTTTTTTTTAAGCAAGGCTCAAGTCTGAATCTTGAGTGTGTGGGATTTGGGACTGCAAGATGGAGGGCAGAAAGCTGTTTCCAAGTTATCTTGATTATTATTCCTTCAAAAGGCACCTAGATGTGGAAGCAGCCAAGCTTGATGTGAACACTTGACCAGTTGAGAAAATGATAATTTCCATCATATGTAGTTTTTCCCATAGCTTTTCCACACCCACACGACTGACTTTTACAATTTCATAATTTTTCCAGGTTTTCCATGACTGTAAGAGCCTTCAATTTAATTTATGAGTGAGTAGAAAATTTAAATATCCAAAAAAGTACAGTACGGCCATTCTATTTTGTCTATAGTGATATGGTATGTTTTTGTTCCAGTGGCCTACCCACCTTTGTCCGAACATGAGGGTGGATTTGGTTTCGGCCTCGTTGTAGGAGGAGGGCGAGCAGCAGATGACGATGGTGGTTCGACAGTTCCCACCCAGCGAGTCCTGCAGGATACGGGTCATCTTGCTGTCTCGGTATGGGATGTAGGCCTGGAGATACACACACACACAAAGAAACAATAAGAATAGGAGTTCAGTGCCTTGCTTGAGGGCACTAGTTGTCACTAGTTTTGTACGGCCTTTTCCCGACACACAGGATCTGATGTTACTATCACAACCCAGATTTTCTCAGTCTCAAGCACTTCTGTTTGTGTATGCACAAGCCTGTTGCAGATTATTTGTTAAAAAGCCTATAAGATATACAGAAGAAAATCAAGGAAAGTATCATGTTCTCTAAGCTAGGATAACGCTTGTTAAACTAACACACTCGTCAACATGCTCCTGCTATTTTGAAACCTGAGAAGACAGTCTGGGGTTTCACCTACACCGAGCCGACAGGATGTGATGCTTTCAGTTACTGGTCTCATCAGGGAAGTAATTGAGACGGCAATTAACATGATAACTTGATATGACAATATAACTAATTATTAATGCCTGTGGCTACGCTGCAACTGCCTGCTACAATGCTTTAGATGCACTAGGCTCAAGTCGAGAGTGAGACATCTCTGCACAATAGTTCACTTGTTTCAGCCCATCACAGATATATCAGCAGCTGCTCGCCGCAGGTTGTTTACTGAGCGAAGGACGCTAAAACAAACCGATCGTTGATCAAAGTGAAAAGGGTGAAATCGCTATGAAATGGCTAAAGCAAAACATTGCTTGGAGGAGAGTTTTATCTGTTAAAGACTCTTGCTGCACAAAGGACTTGCAGAAGGCTGTAAATGGCACTTTCACAGTAAAATAAATGAAACAAATATTGGCTTTCCAGATTCACAACTTGCTCTAGGCCTTGTGGTTGGTAAACAGTACAGACTTCAGATGACTTCTCTGCTAACTGCTGCATTTACAGTCATGTCTGAAGAGTTCAATTTCAAAATGGTATCAATGCATTTAGGAAAAAAATCACCAATCAACCTTAGGTTAACATGTTTAAAATATCAAGGATCCAATCAGTAAAGATGTTATCATTTGTCAACCAAGGACTTGTGTTACCTTATCTGGTCAGCTAACCATCATTGTCTTGTTTGTCTTATTTGATTTGCACACTAACATATCTAATAGAAGCTACAGTTACTAGTAGTTGCATGTTAACATTTACATTTGCAGCATTGCTAAATTAGCCTTCTGGCTAGTTAGCTAGCTAACAGTTTGTTCAGGTTAACTGAGCTGACTCTTCTCAAGCTACAACTCAGAGTGTTCTGGAGTAGAGACTAGGGCTAAAGACAAGACAGTTTACTGTGTCACAGTAACCTACATTTGGAAACAAATCTACCATATCAGACTATTCACTTTCACATGTAACGTTCATGTATGGACCTACACAACAACAATCTTTTTCAGGTATCTCTCTTGTTCTTGCTCGGTTGTTTATGTATTTAACCGTTATTTGCACACAGCACATGGACCTCCATGACGGCCCCAGCTGTGGCTGCCATCAGGTTTGTGACCTAACTGCCAAGCCTCTATTCTCCAGTGTTCCAGTCGAGTTACTGACCGTTCCTTCAGCCAGAGCAGAGATGACGTTCCCCAGGGAGGACAGAGACTTGTTGATGTTCTTGGCTTCATCCAGTACAGCACCCTCTGCTCCTGTTTTACTGACCTGCAAATCACAAACAAATAACCTCAACATGGTCATGTGTAGCTTAATGGGTAGAGCAAGGCACCAACACTGCCTCCATTCACTGAGACCACCCATGACAAAACTGTACGAACTCATAGTACAGTAGAGCACTTTGGATAAAAGCAACAACCGAGTGCCATTATGTTTTGTTGTGTTATAACATGGCATAACACAACTATCACTTTGTTGCAATGACTGCCTTGCTAACTTGATGTAAAAATAAAACAATATACTAAAGAGCCCAACTCCAGGCAGGTTGATGACAGTTAACAGTGATGGAAAAGGCTCATGGATCAGAGGCAAAAAATTGAATCAGAGATATTATAGATATAATAATGCTCCAGATAATAACGGCAGGACTAAGGCCTTCTTTAAAGAGGCCAACATCCATTGTCCATCTCTCTCATGCAGTGGATGGCACCTAAGAAAGGCAAAGTGGGGTTTGGATAAGAGATCAAGACTTGTGACAGAGATAAAGATTAATATGACTGATATGTGTTTTTATGCAACAGTTCAGGGTCTTTTTAATTTGAACCTTTTTAGGTCAAAGTTATGGCTCTAGCGCAGGTTTACATTTATGCTAACATTGGTGGTGAATGCAAGGCTGATGGAGACACCAGAGACAATAGGGCAGCGATAGACAGAGTCAGCATCAATAACCACCCAGTGAGATCTTCATGACAGTATCCAGACAACACTAGAATTACAAGCTAATGGAAGGTAATCATGTTTGTGGGAAACCCAGTCCTGACAGGATGTAGGAGTGTCTCTGCTGAAGGAAAATAACTTTTTCTGCCCTCAGGTCACAGCCGTGACGACTTGCACTTGACAGTTGATGACATAATTATTTAATTAATCACACATTTATTGCTATCCAAGACCTTTGCTTTTAAAATGGAAACGTGGTAAAAATAAGGAAATATTGTAAAGAACAATTTGTTATTAATTGAATAAGGCTTTTTCACTTTTTACTCTATGCTTGCTAAACTACTGCTGCACTTTTGCTCCACTGCCAAAAGGAACTGCTACAGAAAGCAAACAAAAAATCCATTAGAGACATTAGACACTTGTCTTAAAATGTAGTAATTTGGTTGTACTGTATAATGCATAATGAATTGATTATCTGCAGTATTAATGCATTCTACAAGGGCTACCACTGTACCAGCAACAACAAATTTACCAGAATTTGTTTGTTTTGCTGGTGCTACAGGAAAAATGTCCTTTCAGTTCTAGGAAAATTTTGTGTTTGATGGGGTATTTGTCTAATTCCCGCAGACAATATTTCCAGCGCAGCTACAGTGGAGTTGTGACAAGTTGTGTTTTGAATAAGGGGCGCGGCCACAATCACAGACCCGCCCCAATGTATAGCTATATTTATATGCCCATAGCCTCACCTTTGACTGAAAGCAACAAGTTCACGCCTATAGTCTGGGGAGTGTTCAAAGTTCTTCTGGGAAATGTAGGAAATCACTAACTAAAGAAGTAGGCGAGGCAGGTTGAGGGAAAGTGTGTAAATCAACAAAGTAAATTAAATTACAATACTTCATCATAAAATAACTCCTGGAATGCGCTGAACATCACAGATTGATGAAACACAACAGTGTAAGAGTAACCGAGGTTGGATTTTTCCTTTGATTCCCCACACGTGTGTCCGTACCTTTTCACTGCCAGCCAGATCCACCAGGTAGAGCTTGCCGCTCAGCTTCTGCTCCGTCTGGGTGTTCTCCTGCTTGACGTTGATCAGGAAGATACTGTGACTCCTGGAGCTGTGCTCGTTCATGTCTGAGGGAAAAATAACACCCACTTTGTCAAACGGCCTCTGAACTCAGACTGGTCGGTGGGTCACGCAGAAATTTATTTTCATGGTAGACAGGAATAGCAAACATGATCTCGGAACAGAGGAAATGTCCTGCACACTACACACACAGGTGTCAACAATACTTCTGGTCCAAAGTTTCATGCTGATGCTCACACACACACATTAATGTCTACTGATTTATCATACAGATAATTGGAAAGGAACAGGAGGGTATCTTACTTGTAACTGCTACATGTCTGTTTGATTTGCCCTCATCAATGGTGTCCATGACCTCATCTGGGCTGCAGACAAATCTCTCAGTGCAGCCCTGTAAACAAAGGCATGACATGAAATTAGATCATAGCACAGTGTCTTGACCTATTCAAAAAAATAGTAGCAGATCCTTGAACTGTAACAGGACGTGAGCTCTCACCTTGACGTAGGGTACTCTGTTTTTATCTTCATGCACTGACAGGTTGGTTTTTGACACTGGAGAAGGGGAAAGAAGGAAATGTTAGGGAAGCTGGCCAAGGCATTCTGCTTTCAACTACTAAAGTAGTCTCTGAATACTATGGGACCTTGTACTTCATAATACACCAATACACAGAAAATGAAGACAAACATGAAGCACTCATCATGGGGGCAGCATGCGTAGTAGAAATAATGCATTTTTACATGTCCATAGACAAAGAAATTTGCTATTAATTACAATGTCAGTGCTTTATACTAACAACTCCCCCCTCCATCTTGCTCCGAACACAGCACATCATGTATTTGCTCTGCGTTTCACAGGCTTTTAGCAGCTCATTCTTTCAACAAGCCAATTATTCACGTCTGGTACAATTAGGAAACAAGAGGAGACAAACAGTGTCTCCCCACCGTCCCAACCACTTACCATCCAAAAGGTCCCGGATCTTGTCCAAGTAAATTTCAAAATATGAAACCTGTAAATGGAAGAAGAATCTCATTATCTGGCAATCCAGCTGAGAACAGTCTAGAGAATCCACAGACACGGGCGTATGAGGTTGTCAAGCGGGCTATAAATGATTTTCTAGTTTTAGCTTTATTTGCACAGTGATGAAACACAGAAGCAAAGTGGTCAAAAAGTAATATTAGACAATGATAAAATATATAGAAGAAAAGATGCAATTGATTACAAATTAGTGTAATCAACACAACACAAACAGAAGAAACATACAAGTCAGATATGTTGCATGAGCATTGCCTCTAATTTTGGCTATGTTCACACAGGCAGCTCAAATACGATTCTTTCACATATTCAATACAAGTCGGATATTTTCGTTTTTTTTCCCGTCACTCCCAACACAACACATATTTGACGTATTTTTCTATGGGACCGATACGTTGACAGATAACAGAGAATGGAGGGCTATCTGTCATCCGTCTTCTCATCTGTCTTTTCTTTTCTTTTGTCTGTGAACGAGAATGGCAATAGCAACGAGCTTGCACTTATTGAGATTCATGTTTTTGTGTTTACAGATTTACCAGCTGCTTATTTTTCAAAAATGCAACACCTCTTCATCCTGTGGCCCAACTGGTGGTGGGACAATCCGACAGGCTGTCCTCTCTACGTACCTTAATATGGAACTCCAGGTTCTCGTCCATGGAGTAGATGTAGTTGAAGATGTCCTGCACTATCCTGGGGATGATGCCCATTGACTCTGTGTCATGGAGGTTCCCCTGGAAACAGAGAACAAATGACATCAGTACAGAAATAGTTAGGAATAGGAGTTTCATTCAAAATGGAGATATCCTCCATCTGGAAATAAAAAAAGACACCTACTCTTATAAAATGACCAGTAGCTCAAAAATAAAATAAATTATGGTTAAGAATATACAGTTTGATCCCCTATATTTTAGAGATATTGAATAATAAACCCAGGTAATAATTTTTCCCCAGTATGGCTGTATAACATTTTGGAATAAGACTCTACAGGTAGAGGTAACGATTCATCTCAGATTTAAAATGGTCTGACAAGTATCTATGCTACAAATGTGCTTTGGTGTTGATAGCTGTGACAAAGTCCTTACCTCCATGGTGTGTGTTTTACCAGATGATGTCTGCCCATATGCAAAAATCGTCCCGTTGTATCCCTCCAGAACATCTGTAAGACACCACACAGCACGTATTGAAGCAAGGACTCAAAGGCTTGTTGTGTTTGGTCCGTGATAAAAAAACAAACAGCTTGGCTAATGTCATCTGTATCCGTATCATCGTAACACCTACACATAACAAGTCTGGTGCTGAGCATACTGATAGAAACTCACCTTTGACGATCTTCTGGGCGCAGGCATTGTACACTTGTTCCTGTGTTGTATTTGACTGAAACACTCTGTCAAACATGTACGGTTTGCCCTGGAATAGAGAGAAGAAGAGGACTGAATATTAGCTATATTACCATCATAAAACCCACCATTCAGAAAAAACATTTTTCTACTCTCTATCGCCGATTGATACAACACAATAGTGATTCAACCTACACCCAGTTCATGAAAACTTTTACATTTGCTACATTTGCTGTCCTAAACACCCCGTGTTTGGTAGCGTTTTCCTGGGAAAAATCCTCTGGCACACAGGAAGAGATGCGTTTTACATTTCCGGCAGCAGCAACAGTAGTTTATATGGAATAAATAGACAAAAACTGGGTAGTTAGCATGAGCAGCGATAGCCACCATAGTGTCACCTACAGAAACTCAAACTTCATCAACAGAAAATACAATTAAATAGATGTCACAGTCCCGCCCACACTGTTTGATTGACAGGTGATCTCTGGGAAGTGCAGTGCAGAAACACCACAGCAATGAACACTCAACACCAAACACATCCTTGGAGGAAAAATAAAAAATAAAAAGAACACACATTCTTTCCTCCCCAATGATGCCTAATTGCCTGAAACAAGACACTGTGTTCGACTGAAAAGCAATCTGTCACAATTTGACTCTCTCAACCTAATTTAACCTCTGCTATTCGCAATCTAATTAACCTCTGAAAGCAGGTATCCATGTGCTACACAGCTTCTTTCATCTCATCTTCTCCACTCGCCAACAGGCTCTGCAAAGCATGTATAACGAACATAACTATTCCAGCAGGCTCTGGGCTTTACCACTGGCTTAGGAGCTCGCCTACTTCAAACAAGGAGAGAGCTGCTGATTCTGATATCTCACGGGCTAACCAAACATCAAAGAGCACAATTCAAATGAGATAGCAATCAATGGATGGATTTGGAGGATGGAGGAAGGCAACCGCAGGGCAATAAAAAAAACTGTTGCTACAAGCAATTTGGTAGTTCAACTGAGATGGCACGTCTTTGGAGAGTCTCACTTGACTCATCTCGTCTCCGGCTGGGCGGGCGGGGCTCTATTTGTGGCGTATAAAGAATTTATGAACGAGACAACTCCACCCACCTGGGGTATCACAGGTTGGAAAACATGCATGCCTTAGTGACATAGTGGTAGGATGACAACACCTACATAAAATGGTGAAGGCCCCTCCCCAGGGACGAGAATGTTGACACACAACTCTCTCTGCTGTCACCATGGAGACGACTGATCACGGCTTCCTGGTTTGAGGCCAAACTAGTAAACACATTTTCCTCTCAAGTGTTGTCATCATTTTGGGGCTATCGGATTCTACATGGAGCCATTCATTTTTCACCTATGGGGAAAAATGAATGGGATTTTTGGATCCTGTTTGCCAATTGTTCTGTTCTAAAAATGGGTGAAATAACTTAAGTAGAAATGACATATGATGAAATTATTACACATTTTAAGAATTAATCAATTATTAATTATTCAATTTTTATAAAATACTTTACCAGCAACCATGATGCAGATGTTGCCTTATCTTCCTAACGATCTACGTTATCCTAACAAAGCCACAGAATGCTAAGCTAAGTATGGCTAGCATTTTTTTTTCCTTTGCAGCTTCAAAACGCATCAGAATCCACCTCAACAAATAAAGAAATGCATAATGGAGGAAGCCCCAAAAGCAAAAATAGTCAATATTAGCGCTGATGTAGTTGAAGATAATCACTTTACAGTCCTATTCTTTTTCACGTTAGACTGAAAGGGGCGGGATGCAGAATCCCTTATTTGGGCTGAAAAATTATGCTGCGCTTGAGAGGACAATTCTTAACAGGCTTGAATGACTAAAGGTGAAAACACAAATTTGTCATTGGTTATACGCACAGTACATTTAACAACACCATACTTATTCAGACTACTGTAGCTGAGGGAAGATGTCCTCAATCTACACCCTGGCTCATAATTCCTCCTGACAGACAGCCACATCTGCAGCATGGTTCTGTACGACCTGGACCAGTAGCATTATAAGACGGTGATAATTCACTCCAGCTAGCCACAACACAGCAATTAACCCTGCCCAGAAGAACAGTGCTGAGCTACTATCAGGCCTGCCAGACCTCCGCAGCAAACAATAGCACAGCCCAAGTTCAAAGTCCTCATTGTCACTGATGCTACTGGCCTCGTTACCTACACTTCCGTCTAATGGGATTACACATTGCAAATGTAATGAGCATTGTTACTGTACTCATAAGTGCTCTGTTACTTTCCTGGTTCCCAATGGCTTTGTTATGAAATTGCCCAGACAGAGCAATTCAACAGAGACAGTAATGCAAAGTCCAAGGTTATTCTGCAGCATCCACGTGATTCTTATTGTGAGATGCATGAGATCTAATTGAATTTGTGTTGCTAGGCAAAATAGCTCACTACTCCATAATTTATCGACTCTGGTTTGTTGGTTACCTTGCTGCCTGATTTAGATCTGGCAGGAAACAACATTGGTGTAGATTTGACTCTACAACTAGGCCAGTTCACCTACTTAAATGTGTTAAGAGTGTGTTTACTCGTCTCTCTTATCATTTCCTTCCCTTTCATCTCTCGTCTATCGTCTGTCTCCACTGCTACACCTATCTAAAAGTAGCACAGTCGTGTTCTCGCGGGCGTCCCAGGCTACTGTATGCAAATGGGCGATGTGACAGCATAGCCTGGGAGGCTGACGTGATCTTTTTTGTGTACAAGTGACGGGGCAGTAATGGATGCATGAATAATTCACCCACTGCACACACACACTATGCTGGTAAACCTAGCTAGCTAGAACAGCCATACCACCTCATGTGGAAGCTTCATCTCCCTCCCTCTCTGGCACAAGTCTGGCAGGACTTTAAAGTGAGCCACAGCTGAGAGAGGGCGTACTGCAGGAATATGCTCTGAGAAAAAAAAAACAAAAGCACACATCTCTGGTATAGAGAATCAGTGTCCCTCCATGAAGAGAACACATGAACCCCAAACTGAGGGCCTCAGAGCAGATTTATCAAGGCCTGCACCAGTGAAGCTGCTCGTCATGAGGCTTTATAACAGGCAGTCCGGTAGGCTCCATGATAGGCTAAGCAGTGAAGCACTGCTGTTGAGGCTTTAGCCCTAATACAGGGTCCACGCCCTAGATTGTTTCAAAATGGATAAAAATATGAGCTAAGTGAGTCAGTCACCCTGGATAAGAGCATCTGCAAAACAAAATACATCATAATAATCACCCTCCCCACCCGGAGAAATCGCCCAGCGCCCGGCCTATTGCCTGCCGTGATTGGTAGAACAGCTGGTTACCAGGAGGGAACACACAGGAGGATTACCCAGGAGGCCTATGCTGCTGTTTATGGGTACAGTTAGTGTTGTACTTCTCACAACAGATGCACCAGTAGAGGCTACTAGGCCCCGGCCCCTAACACTTGTGCCTTTCACAATGTGCACTGGCATTTTGGCACTATGACTGGCACTCTGAATCGGGCTGGGCAACATCATGCCTGAGGGGTGCAGACAGTGCGCTTGCAAATGGTTCCAGCTCAGGTCCAAAGTCAGTGTCACCAAAACTATTCATGAAGTCACCATAGACATAACGGTCTAGTCTGTTTTGCATGGCACAGAATGAATAGTCCTACTGTATCCTAAATCCACCAATTAAATTAGGAGTTTAGTCCAAAAAAGACACAATTCATATCAACCCAATCAAAATTTGCAACTCCATAAAAGGAACTAAATGACAATGTCTTCTGCCTTGTAAACAGGTTAGAGTTGTTAGAGTGTCATTATTTCACTGCATTTCCGGAGGTGCGCCTATTCTACAGACACCAAAGTCCATGAAGAGCAGGATGATTTGTTGCTGAGGAAACATAATGTTTAACCATACTTTAAAAGGATAGGCTATTGCCTTTTGGTCTTTTTAACGGTCTTTAATGTCCAAACTTGACATTTTAGCTTGGTTTTTACACAGCTGCTATGCTTCTTAATTACTATAGTCATAAGACAGATGAAAAGAAAAGACCCAACCTTTTTCCATTTTTGTATTCTTTGCAACCTTGACACAGATATGGTGAGGAGGCATGAAATGGCATGAGCCTGAGTGCAGTAAACACTGCCCTTTGAAAACTCATAGGCCTGCGATGACAAAGCATCAAGTGCACAAACACTTCCAAACTAAACTAAGGGCACTATATGTGTTGACTTTGCTAAATCAGGAAACTGGAGGTAACACTGCACCACATTAGTAAAGGCATTTCCTTCTTTTGTCATCATGGAGCGGTGCCCATGCCATTATCCTTATCACACTCTGAGGGGTCTGTATCAGAGACTAAGACTAATTAGACCAAAGACAACATAGCTAACAGATAGGATCAGTAGAAAGGGCACTGCCATCTACATCAGGAAACTGATCTCAGACTGTCCAGTCTGATAAAAAACTGTTAAGCACTCACTCAAAGTTTCCACCATGTAATTGTACCTGTTGGTCTGTTAAGACTGCCTTAAGATGGTAAAGTCAAGTGTCACCTCCAATCTCTTCAGGCTAATCAATCAAAGAAGACCTATGGCCTGCATGTAATGGGACTTTTTTGGTGATCCCACTGAAATCAAAATGTGTAACGTTTTACCATTTTGTCTATGTTTCCCATCAATTAATGAAGGTACTTTTTTCATTTTTCATCGTTATATCCAGTACAACTTGACTGATTTTTACTTGGCCGCAGTAGGGTTGGTTACATGGCCAGCTGGTCAGCTAGCTAACGTTAGCTTGCAGTATTAAAACTAGCCAGCTAGCCAAGGCCAGCTAATCTGTCAACTACCAGCTGGCCTAGCTAGCTAGCCAACAGTTTGCGTTAGCCATTACCAAATCAAAGCTGGCTTATGTTTTATGCTGACGTAAACTGTTCATAATTAATAGCTTTATCGTTATAGATACATAGCTGTATATTTGATGTAATATTAATAGCGCAGTAAAAGCGTGTTGTCTTGTCCAGGATTGGCAGGCTAGCGAAATTGCAACCTGTGCCAGTCGCTGGGTTTGTGGCATTGTTGAATGACAGCTCGCTAGCCATGACAGGGCAACCGCGAACATTGACATTTATACCAGAAGCAATTCGTCTGGCTTTCGAAATGAGAATTGTAACGCTGCTGCCGACTGGGCATAATTGAGATACAGAGTATAGATTAAATCTAATCGACTGTTTTGACGGGACCAGTTTGGCTGCAGCGAAGGGCCAACGGAACAACGCAACGGTGGACAGGTCAGCCCTAGCTAACGTTAGCTAACAAGCTAAGATGCTAACTACTGTAGCTCCAAGACAATCACAAATGGCGTACTGCTGACTGTGACAGAGGGCACTGTCAAGTAGGTAGCTAGCTACCTTCAACACAAAACAACTTACCGCGATGATCACATTTTCCTCCCCTTGAAACTTGGGAATGTATTTGTCCCCTCTGGTCACCTCGGAACTGTTCAGGGGCCTAAAACGGCACATCACTTTGATGGTGCACTCCGCCGGGTCGGCCATCTTCCACGGTTTACGGATGGAAATTCACACTAAAATTAGAGTAGATCCTGGATCTTGGGGCGGCCGGAGGGTAAAAAGGGAGGCCGAGCCCCTCTGTCCCAAACTCAGGGTCTGGAAAGGACAATAATCTGTCGGATAGTCAACAAAAATCCCTATTTTCCTCTAAATCACTTCCTCTCCGGTTAGGAAGCCATGATACCGGTGGATCAGCGGCTGGCCACCTCACCCCTCCTGTGGATGTGGATCACAATGACGTCACCTCAACACTCTCCCACCCATTGTATTTGTATTATTTTAATGAAAATCACTACAATCAATGGACATAAACAAAAACATAAGCCTGTCAAAGCGATTGGAAATGCCAAAATGCACAATACACCATGGCACAGTAGTTTTGCTTATTCTGAATAGAGCAGAACATAATTGGTCAAATAATCCAAAGCTTGTTTTAGCACCTTACAGTTTAAAGGGGCTCAGAGTGACAAGGTTCCAGTGTGCCAAGGCATATTCCTGGTAGTTTTATGCATTTAAAATGCCCTCCTGCTGAAAGTGCACATTATTAGCTTTCAAAAACCATCAGATCTAATCTTCTTTTGAATAGAACAGAATAAAAAAGAATAGACTAGAATCAAATGGGACAAAACAGAATAGGCCAACTTATGGAGAATGTGTGGAAAATGTGCCTGTAACTATTTTTCATGTTCATACTCTGTAACAACCAAAATAGGATATTACTGTATCCTATGACTCACTTCTTTTCATGATATGTGCTGTGGGAGCTACAGCTATAAAACTTCTTCCTAAATGAGAATGCATCATGTCTGACCTCACTCATCAGACGCCACAATGGAGCCAAGCCATGGCAAAACACAAGTGGCTGAACAGATTCTCTGGCCACTCCCCGAAACAGCGAGGGATATCCTTTTTCATGGTGGCGTACTTAGCTCATCCAAATACCAGTTCTACTGGCCCACTTGTGTTTTCAGTGAGGGAGTGAATGGGTGTGGTGCTGCTGTGTGAGCTGACTGGGGAATCTAGTAGTCACTGAGCAACAAGTCCCCAAAGACCACAATGTCTACTGTTCACCCTCAATGGGACTGGTAGAATAAAAGCATGGGTTGATAATGGAGGTATTCACTGATATGAGCTGCTTTTATTCTCTTTTTACGCTTCTTTACACATAGATATTTGTCTATACTGCTTTAGAATGAGCAATTGGTGTTGAAGTGAGATGATAACTTATGGCAGTGAATTATCAGTTTGAGACCCCCCCCCCCCCCTTACCAATGGGCTCAGCCTCCAACTAAGCTTGTCAGAGTGGACAGCTGTCTCTTGGATCAATTATTACAATCTCATTTGTTGGTCCATGGAATGCATTGTATAGGTCCTGTAGGCTTAGAGTCATTGTTAATGCATAGGCTACGACAACAGATTTCACTGGTGTATAAAAGTACAGTAATTTGCATTGCCCAGTCTACAGTGGGAAAGAGAGAAATAAACAATCAATGGTGGAAATAGTATTAAAATCTCCTACTCAAGTAGAAGTATTGTTACTTTTCTGACATTTTACTTAAGTAAAAGTACTGGTGTAAAAATCTACTTAAGTAAATGTAAAAAGTAGCTTATTTAAAATGTACTCAGAGTAAAAGTTACTGAGTTACTTTATAGAAAAGAGAACGTTGTTCGCTGTGATCTTTTCCATGCAATTCCAAAAGGATGAGAGGACAGAGTTCAAACTTGAGTCTTTTCATTGGAAAATTTGGAAATGACAAAAAAAAAGGGCACAGAAGCCAGATTACTCTTCTCTTATCTGCTGACTGATATTGTGAATCACTGCGAATGACTCCACAATTTGTCAATTTACTATTGTCCAGTTTCTGTTGCTTAAGGAGAGCTACACAATGTGTACTCTGTAATGGATGTGATTTAAAATTTAGTGAAGTACAATACTTCAGTACAAAAAAAGGTACTTAACTAAAAGTAAAATTACTGACTTTAAAAAATACTAAAATAAAGTGCAAGTACACAAAAAAGCTACTCAATTACAGTAACATTAGTAAATGTAATTAGTTACTTCCACTCTTGTAAACATTGTATGATTTTATTTCCAAAATGCTTTACATCTATTTTAGGGGGGGGGGGGGGTATTACCTGAAGTTCATCATTCAGTATCTAAAAATAGAGGATCAAGTCTGTAAAAGTATTATCACTTTGCCAACCAAGGACTTAAGGCTAGGATTAGCTACAGAACAGCATCCATGAAGCTGGTAGGGATTCAGTTGCTCAAGGACACTTCAGCAGGGCGGATGCTTGCTGATATTGGGGCTTGAACCTGGGCACTTTAGTTGAAGAACAGTTGTGGAAGAAATTAAGCTCTAATCATTATATGCATTAAATATATCATTCTTTCTTTAGTGTGAATCTGTTTGCAGAGTGGAAAACTACTGAATCCTTCATGCAAATTATTTACCAGATCTTTTTGTTCTGTTCCTGTCTTTATCAGAAAGTCAAGGACATGTGAAACTCACATTGTTACACTTTCACCCCTCCCTTACACACTACTTATCTCTGTACTGAAAATCATAATTGTATCATTTTTTGTTTCTCTATTCAGAGAGCAAAGAACCTGCCACCAACTTGTATCTCTGTTCTCTCGCGTGCACAAATAAAGCTACTCATCTAAGAATCTGGAACTCAGCCTGTTTATTGACAAACCCTGAGTGATTTCTTTGATCCAATTCTGCAACAGCAGTCTCCCTACTCACTAACCTGCCCTGGAGAAATACATTTAGCCACCATGTGCAGTATGCTACAATAATCAAAGGACAGAACAAAGAATGGGAATTTAGTTTGGATTGTAACTCTTTGATGTGCCTGCTAAAATTAATTCACCATACCAATGTTCAACCTCCTGCAATCTGTACAGACCACTTATAAGTTACAATGTAAGAATAGAGCTACTTTTGAATGGAAGGCTAGAAGATGGAGAATGCTCAGAAAGGCTTTACATGAAATTCAAATCATTTAACTGCAAGTTATAATGTGGAGTTAGTTTATGGATGTGTGAACAAGTCTGATATTCAAATAAGGTGGCAGCATGGCCTAGTGGTTAGAAAACCTGTCCCATCATAGGTTTCATCCCCATGACAACAGCCAAAGTGTGTCCTGTCAAAGGGTCCTTGGGCATGATACTGAAGTCCTACCTCTTTACTCACTGTAAGTTGCTTTGGAGAGTGCCTAAAAGCTAAAATGTGCAAAATGTAATGGAGTACTTTCAATTCAAGTGGTCATGTAAGCGAAAGTTTATGAGCAGGCTGATGTAAGTAATTCAAATCTCATAGCCCAACATGTTAACATTATGAGAGATTCACAGTAGTTGGGTTCAAATGAAGCTCTTGCAAGCTCAACTTTCTTCCTCTCTCTCTTTGCACACCGGGTTGGGGGTAGGACTACTGAAAGAGACGAGGGACCCCCATAAGAAAGAGAAATCTTAACTTGGGTGGTCCCATGTCACTTTATCAGATGAAATCCAAATTTCCAAGAGAATGTGGCATACTGTATAAATCTCGGTAAGTATTCAAAATTTCCGAGTTTCACTGAATGCAGCATAAATCTCCCACATCGACGTGATGAACGTTACCGTTAATTATGATTTTGTCTGAGAGACAACTTTTCTGCGTGAACTTACCATTTGGTGTGTGTGAATAACCTTAGTAAGTACTTTTATAAAAAAATGTCCACTTTGTACTAGTCTCTTCAATGATATGTATATTTTACTTTTTATAATATTTCTAAGAGTAGCTAGCTAGCTACCTAACCAACTGGGTTACACTAGCCAATGTTTGCTAGGTCTAGCTAGCTAGCTAGCTAACTAACTACCGTAGGCTGAATTTGAAAGGATAAACATAAGCTAGGCTATGTGACAACGTGGTGGAATATTGACCAGAAAAAACAACTGTCTTCAGAAATGGATGGAAAGAGAGGGAAAGGGGAGAAGAGGAGTGTTCTCATGACAGATTGCTTTGAAGGGTATTTTCCCCCCCCAAAATGGTCGACTTTTTTGTTCAACCACTTTGAAAACTGTTCTAACAGTTCTAACACCATGTGTCATAAAATGTTATTTATGCTTAATTTAGGCTATGAATGTAGTGTTTTTATATTCACAGAACATAATTAACTTGCATGTTGTAGAGTTCAGTTGAGCAGCATCAGGTCAGCCCAGTGCAACCCAACACATTCCAGCATCAGGCACTACCGACCAGCACTAGACCACACCTGTCCCAGTCCAGCAGCAGGACTTAAATACTTTAGGTCTTGTGATTTTGGGGATTTGTGATTTCCAACTTTTATATTCACCATAGGCAGCAGGATCAACTGCCACATCTGTCCTGTATAATACTCTATGCTGTGGCAGGTCAGGGTTAAGTTAGTTCCAAGTTGGTGTAAACAAATAATACACCCATTAATGAGTACCATAAATGAATACTATTATTGTTGCAGCTGTAACCTCAGATAATCTCCTTCATAAGTCATCAAATTGAGTGTTTCATTACAGGCAACCACCACTCCTCCCACCCCATCCCCTTTATGGGTGGGACCCCCAAAGACTTGGGACTCAATTCGAACCCTGAATTTAATTAATTTATAAGGTTTGATCCCCTATAAATTATTTCCAGTGACAGGGTCAATGCCAACGCTCTTGTCTTATTAATTTTAATAAACTTCTGGTTTTATGCATGACCTTTGGTCTCTTTCCGGATTGAATTGTGTCCCAGGATACTGTTTTGGTAGTTTTAATTTTACTTTTAAAAATGTAAAGTGGGGCATCCTCGTGACTCAGTGGTCTAAGGCACATATCATGTAGGCTACATGTGATATCCTGGGTTTGAATCAGGCCCAGGACCTTTGTCGAATGTCCACCCTCTCTCCTGCCTCTCTCCACTTTGACCTGTCCATTAATTGTGAAAATGTCTTTGTCCAAATCTAAACAAAAGGGTATCCCCACCACAGAGAGTCAAAACATGGAATTGCAGGGATGTTTTTTATTCAGACCTCTTGATACATGGATTTTTTTTTTCTTGTTTTATTTTCCATACTTATAATCCAACTTTATCACTGTTTCTTTGTGTTTTATTTTACGTAAAACACTTTGTAACACTGTTTTTAGGAAAGTGCTATACAAATAAAGTTAGTAGTAGCAGTAGTAGTAACTTATGCAGTATATGGTCAGCTTAAGTATGTAATTTCATCCTGCAGGTCATGCCAAGCTGCTACTGCATAACTATGATAGAGATGTCCTCAATTCCAAACTTGTCTCAGCTTCTCCCATTTGTCTCTTCTGCCAGGCTGGATCTTCAACAGGTTGACAAAGGATCGACAAACGCTGATCCAGGAAATAATATATTGAGTGAGTATGGTTCCACAATACCATAGTAATTACAAGTTCCTTATCTATCTATAAATATGTGATGGATTTCACTTAAGGTGTTTGCTAAATCTGAAAGGGACACTTTGGGCGCCCATAGCTAAATGGGCAGGAGACCCATCACCTATAGATCACACAGGGTTTGGCTGAGTGGTCCAGCATGTCTGACTTCCCATACCAGTAAATATGACTGCATGACTGTTCAAATCCCAGCTGACAGAGTGCTGGAGCAATCCTCTTTCACACTCTTGAAGGAATACACCAAGTTTTTGGGAGATTGGCCCACTGGTTAACTTACACGTTAAGAACATGCACACCAAAATCATCCATATGTCCCCAGTAGATCGTTGGTTGTGGTGGTCCATGCTAACACTTCAGCATACATTATGTTGAGTGATAGTAGGCAACTATCATTATCTCAAAAGTGACAAAATGAGAACTTGTTGCAACTCTAAAGCTAACTGAGTAAATTTAAACGATATATGGGTAGGCCTGACAGTTTTGTGTAGATTAGTAAAACTTAAAAAAATATATGATACAAAAATAATGCAACAGGAACTACTTTCTCTGTTTCCATAGGAAGTGAATGTGGTAAGTGATGGGAGACTGTGTACAGCTAAAAATCACTGCACAGCGGATGAATACATGGTTGTTCAATGTAGATAGTTACAAAGATAAACCTAGCTACATAAATGTATGAATGTCATAAATAAAAAACACTAAGATTTTTTCTCTAGTTGCCTACCATAAATCAACATAGTGTATGCTAAAGTGTCTGGAGCACCAGAGTGAATGATTACCGGGACTTATAAAAAAGGCTTATAAAAGGCTCTTTGAGGCCTCCAGAGAAGAAGAAAAAGGAAATGGGAGCTTCTTTGAACACTGACCTGTCTGAAGGTGCCTGTGCTCAAACACAACTGCCCGATCCCCCACAGAGGCACCATGATAACAGAAGAGACTGTCATGGTCCAGCCCAGTGCATATGCCCAGTCAGGGTAAATGTACCAGTTATTAATCCTGAGTTGTTTGTAATCCACCAGGTATAGGATAAAGAAAATCTGTGAAGGTGTGGAGAATTATCAAGTGTAAAAATATATATATTGTGTGTGTGTATATATACACATATACAGTATGTGTGTGTGTGTGTGTACATAATATTATGTTATGAAAAAAGTTTGGAAGCTATTATAAACATATCAAGTAAGCCATGGAGGTAATTTGAGAGTCTAATAGTGTGTTCCTGTAAATACAGTAAAATACTGAAACTTTCTTTTTAAACGTATATTTAATTAAAAACGTTTTAACACGTTACTCCATTTTACTCCTTGATACTCCATTTGATCTATTTTCATCAGTGATTGATTTTTATGGCCAGAGGCAATTTCCAAATATATGTATTTGACACAACAATAAACAAATTTGATAAACAAATAAATAGAAAGTGTTTCAGCTGCACAGTGTAGACCATGGGAGCTACAAGGTAAGTTTGTGTCACTTCAAAATTACTGATGAGACAGCTGAAGTAACGGGTATGTAAAGTCATTGGTAGCCATTGGCGAGGGGCAAGAAAATAAACAACTCTGGTATGACGTAGTTAAGTCTCTAGAAACTTGGCTGACTCACCAGTGACAACAGTGGAACGAAGTATCTCCAGCACAGTCTGAAGAAAACAGATGGTCGCTGTCCCATCATGTCCTCAATAATGTTGGAAAAGCGGTCAACCCCTGATGATAATTCAGATTGTCCAATTTTACATGATATAAAGTTCTTTGATTCATACCTTTAAATATTTCGACCCCAATTGTGATCAAGACAGTAGGGCAGGCAATCTGATTAAAACATTTGGTCAGATTCAGTTGATGCAACCAGTGTGACAAAGGCAATTCAAAATTTGTTTTGGTATAGTAAACCGTCTCAAATTAGGAGCATTTCTCTTCAGCCCAACATTTGAATTGGGGCAATATTGAAGTAAAAGAAATAACCTCGTAACTCATGACAACACCTGAAGCACAGTTGTTGTCAGATCAGAAAATGGTGCATAATGTAAAATGGCTTTATTTATTTTTATTTTTTATTTTACTTACCAAATATCCAGCCCACGGTCAGACATTCAAACATAGCCATGAAATTCTGGCAAACTCTGGTACAGCCATAATAATCGATAAGCTGGAAAATGTAGATCCCTCCCTGGAGAATACAGGAAATATTTAAATGTTTAAATTAGGGAAATCGTTTAACATTTTGTGAGAATTTTTTTTTCAATGTGCTTTCCGTACAATATATTGTTCACCTCAGAGACCAAAGTCAGTTGTAGGAGGAAGGTGGATAAACAGATGAGGAAGACAAAGATCTCATGCCTTCCTGGTGTGCGAAACAGCTTAGGAAACAAGTCGCTCACTGTGGTGATGAAACACTCCACTGCTACAAACTGGAGGCAAAGTTAAAATTGTATTTTTATGTACCTGCAATGCACTAATAATCAATGGGTAATATAACAAACAACCTTACATGCGTGTCAACACTCAGTAGAAGAAGCATGAGGAAAAAACAGACAGGGTGTGTTCCAATACCCATACTTCCATACTATTTAGTATGCCAGAAAAAGATTTAGCATGTCCCAATTCATGCATGTCAATGCAGTATGCCAGAAAATACCCGGATACCCTACTACATCCGGTCGTATTTTGCAGTATGCAGGCCAGCATGCTTTTTTGGCTATTCTGACCCACAATCCTCTGCGCAGCGGAAGACACGTCACTTCGACTGAGCCGCATGCTGAGCCGCCAGAGAGAGAAAAAAACAAAACAAACAAACTGCAACCGTATTACTGCGACGGATATATAAGCAAGAGGGTCAAAGTTCAAGACGCAATGTGATGACGAAATAGTATGTCCCAATTGTCTGCCTACTACATGCACAGTACATACTTTCTAAGGGCAGATGTAGTACGTAGTGTAGTAAAAAGAAAAAGTATGTGATTTGGAACGCAGGGAGAGTTCACAATTGAGGCAATGGCATCATGGCTGTTGCCTGAGGGTATGCGATGAAGGCCAAACCTGGACCTGTGTATACACAAGATACACAAGAAGACAGGGGAAAGAGTTCAGCCATGTAATTAACTGTACATGGATTTACAATGATTACATTTATTTGTGGATCATTTTAAAATCTTAGAATATACCTGACTCTGCCACCATGTCAATGGGAACACCCTGTTTCTGAGCCATGAATCCAAGTACAGAGAAGACTACAAATCCAGCAACGAAACTGGTCCCACCATTCAGCAGACAGAGCCAAAAGCAATCCCTAGAGGTCAAGGTAAGAGCCCTTGTCAAAAAAGGAAAATCTCAGTGGTAAAGGAAATGGTTATTCATTTTATTGTATTTTTAGCCTTGCGACAGCAGAGGCTCTACGGATAGCAGTGTCGGTTGTTTGGTCGGTTGCTCTGTTCGGCACTTTTGGTCACATGGGTGAAAGTGTGCCGCAGGGAGTTAGATTGCAGACTCTCAAGAGACGGAGACCTGTGTTCAATGCCCGGCAGGGACGCTTCCACAAAATGAAATGTTGTGGGGCTGTTATATACTTAGTCTTGTAATTTAGTTAATGGTATACAGTATTTTTAGCCCCATGACAGCAGGGGCTCTCTGGATGGCATTCACCTGTTCACCACTTTATGGGTGAATGTGGCCTGCAGGGAGTTAGACTGCAGACTCTGAAGCGGGAGACCGAAGTTCGATTCCCGGCAGGTATGCTTCCACAAAATTCAATGTCCTGGGACTGTTAGACTTAGTCTTAACAGCCCCTTGTTTTAGACACATATTTTGTTTTGGTTTTGACTTTTTGACCGTTTATACAAACCGGGTCTATAGTAACCAGACCAACTTCTAGGAGCAAAATCTTTTCATAACAAGACTATGGCCTGTATCTACTAAAGGTTTGAGTAGCAGAATGCACACTCAATATTCAGACTATTAGACCTACCTAAATATACAAAAAGGAAAAGTCGCAGGCTCTTCTTTGTATTAGCTGACACTTATTATGAGCCAATGTCTCCTCGATATTGCCTTGATGAAAACAATGCAGCTAAAACGTGTTCAAAATAACTGTCACCACAGTGGACAGGTGTGTGCGCGGCGTCTCCAGATATACAGTATGTAACCATACCTTCACCAGGTCTCCATCTCTCCCACACCTGTCACCTGTGTCTCAGTCAGGCTGTCCTGCACTTGCTCCTCCAAGGGAGTTAAGGCTCCGCTTTCGCTTTATTTGTGGTAAGCATTTTGGCTCACCTCATATCATACCAGCGCTTTTTACCTCCACTAAATCGTGCTTGTGGTGCCCAACTGCATTCACTTTGTTATGTCGTTCCAGAGTGACTTTACAGACCGGTAAAACATCTCTTCTTTGCAGCTCTTTGGGGTCTTCTCTGCCATCAACACTTCCAGCTCCACTGGAGAGACATTTGCGCTTCTTTTGCTCAACATTATGTTGCCGCTAATGGGCTATTGTACGCATTAGGTGGCCCTTACATTAGCACAGTCGCAATTCTAATTAATTATCTGTGCTCATTTGCATGCCCTATTTTAGTAAATACCTTGCACTGGCGGTGCCAATTTCATCCGCAATTGCTTTTGAAGCTGCACCTGGAATTGCAGCATGTTAGTAGAAGACTCTAACAGCCCTGTGACATTGAATTATGTGGAAGCGTACCTGCAGGAATCAAACACAGGTCTCCTGATTGAGAGTCTGCAATCTAACTTCTTGTGGTTACCCATGTGACCAAAAGTGATGAACAGAGCGACTGACGACAATGCGATCCATTCACTGTTGCAGGGCTAAAAATAACTGTGATACCTGATTTACGCTTACTTGTAACAGTTGTTGTTGCGCTCATTATAGCTGCCCAGAACAATCAGAGATCCTGTAGTCAAGCTATAGGAGAAGAATATTTGAGATCCGGCCTCTATCCAGACCTGCGATGTCACAAAAAGCATCATAAATACTGAGTTGTTAGTATCGCTTACGAAAGTGAAATAACTGGGCCAGTCTTCACTTACAGGAGGATTTAATCAACACCTTGACTTTTTTCTCTGCCATCAGGATTATGGAAAGCCTGGTCATGAATTAGTAATTTCTTGCCACCAAACCCCATCCTAGTACTTTGTACCTAACTTCCTAGTACTGTGTACTTAACTGAGACTAAGCTATATGTGAGAAGGTTATGGTCTCAGTAGCTAATTTCACTTCTTCTAATGTGTGTCCCTATGGTGAATTTCTAAATACTTGTGTCATTAAAAGGATATAGGCCTAACAGGGTTTACCTAGTGATTGACAGGTCGCCTGTCCAGTGATCGGCAGGTCGCCGATTATGAACCAATATTAGGTGGAGCTGTGGCGCTGCAGACAACCCTTTGCTTCGCTTTGGCTGTGCTGGCTTAAAAAAATTTCAACATGGCAGCAATCGTAAACCCAATCTTTTGGCTTCAAAACAGCCCTTCAGAAACCTATGGGTGATGTCACACTCACTATGTCCATCTTTTTTGACAGTCTATGCTTGGCCATGATATGACCCCAAAATCAGCGATTATCTGTTATCTGTTGCTACAGTAGAGACGATTGGAGAATTGCGAAATGGCTAAAATGTCACTGTAACACCATTGGCAATAGTTAACTTTATGATTCAGAAAACAAAAAAACAAAACAGAAATATAAGACATATGTTGATTTTGGTTCCATGCTTATTCTGCAATAGAGGTAACATAAACAGGCTACCTCATAATCAGCCAGGCGGTTCAAGTCTGGATACAGATAGAACTGAATCCCTTTCCAAGCTCCAGGTAGAGTCAACCCCCTGACTAGTAGTACCAGGAGCATCACATAGGGGAAAGTGGCTGTGAAGTACACTACCTAACAAGACAAGGAAATGTTTGCAGTGATACTTAAATTAATGGAGATAATAACAAGTTTTATAAAATTGTTAATGCTTAATGGTGAGAGGGAAATTGATGAAAATGTGTAGGCTACTATGCACCACTAGTCTATCCTTTTAGATAAAATGCTACCACAGGACCTTTCCTGAGGATCTGACACCTTTCCAGACACTGAAGTAGCAGAACACCCAGCAGGCCAGAAGACACAAGGCCAGCTCCCATCTGATACTGCCCAACTCCTCAATGCCTCCAGAGGTGGCCAGCACCCGCCGTCTGAGGTAAGAGGAAATTCATAAGGTACACGTAATGTGACACTAACTCCTGAATGGTGTCCTAAAGTGATGTCAAGTCATATCACTCAGTTTACGATTGACAATTTGAGATGAGATTGAACTGCACTAGTTGGTGGCAATTGGGCAAATGTTAAGGAGATTGAAGGATGTTCTTATGATACTCTATGTAAGCTCTTCTACTATTAAACATTTTCAAACATTTTTACTGGGGCGACACAGAACAATAATCTTTAATGCACGAACAAGCACAGATCCTGTACAGGTGTTGTGTTCAATTCAAGATGTCCTCTGACTGACTCACTGACTGACTGCCTCCCCGCCTAATGTGAATATGCCTCTTGATCCCCCCAGCTGCACCATGGGAAAAAGTGATGTAGTGTTATAGTAAATTAGAGTTCATTATGGCTCATTATGAGAACAAGAATTTAGACTCACTCCCAAAACTCATTTGCAGCAGAGGTGGTGTTGGTCAACATGGTCCGATTTGCAGTGAGATTTGATGAATGAGAAGTCTGTAGACCCACACAGTTAGCTGGTTTTGGGAACAAATTGACAAATATTTCACAAGAAATAACATGTATAATACAATATAATAGAGGCTTTGCAGTTGTACCACAAATCTCCCAACAACCACAGCTGGTGCTACCATGGAGGTCCATAGGACAATTGCCTGTGCGCAAATAATGGCTAAATACATACTGTCAGTTCAGTAATGTTATAAGTAAAAGTGAAAAGTCTGATGAGGTAGATTTATTTCCAAATCATGGTTTTTGTGACAGTCAGTTCAGTTAACTTCAGTTAACTGTTTTTCGCAATATCATTGCTGTTTTTCTCTGGCTGTTTTCATGCCACTGTTCCTGTTAATTATTATTTTTTTCAGTGCAGGTTTTTTCTATTCACATTTCTCTATATTTTCAATTGCAGGCGGAAGCTTTTTGACAGCGAGTAGAAGATTCTTTTTAAGTTTATTAATGAGGTAAGTTCTTTACTTTTATAATGTTAGCCTACATTTTTATGTAATTTAGATTTTTTTTTGTTTTTTTTATTAGACTTCTCTGTTGTAAGCCCATTCCTGCCACTCACAATTGTGACTTTTAATCTCAGAATTCTGACTTTATTTCTCAGAATTCTGACTTTATATCGGAATTCTGACTTTTTTTTCATGATTCTGAGAAATTAAGTCAGAAATGGAAGAAATAAAGTCAGAATTCTGAGGAAAAAAAGTCAGAATTCTGAGAAAAAAGCTATTTTTTATTTTACTGAGTGGCGGGAATGGGCTTCCATATGTAAGTGTGTTTAATCCGTAGTATGACATTTTTTGGCCATATAGCATTGAATTCAATAGTGACGGGAGTTATTACTGATGTAATAACCGATTTCCTGTTCTTGAGTTTTTCTTGTCAGATATAAGAACAAACAGATCATCTCAAGACATTAGATACACCCATCAACCCTCCACCCCATGCCACATGTGTTTTTTATTTTTTTTACATAGGCCATGGGATCTCTCAATTTTGCGACATTTACAAGTCTCATATAATTACCTTTTTGTAAATTTATTTTCTGTTTCGTTGTGTTCATAAACTCAAATAAAACTTTTATTAGAAGAGAACAGTTTTGCCCATCATTCCATTAATTAAAATTATTTGAGAGAAGACAATATGTAGCTTGCTCAATTTAATAATCCTTTATAGCTCCCATACAATTTTTTCTGGCTATAGCATATTATAGAGTTTCTAACTATAATTTGAGGCAACTAATTTTGATAAAGCAACCTAAAGCAAGTAAATATTGTAGTATAACTGTAGTATCACGATGCCAAACAAAATTAACCTCATAAATTAAGTTCATCTTCCAGTTACCAAATTCAGGGGCCATATAAACTGTTAGCAGTTAGATAGCAATAGACATGATTTTGGGGATCTGGGGGAGATAAGGTGGACCTCCGCGTGCATTACACTCTCCCGTAAAAACTCTTGGCTGTCAGCTGAAAAGAAGTGACCAGCAGGTCTACCAGTGTGCCAGGTCGCCATTGTAAATAAGAATTTGTTCTTAATGACTTGCCTGGTTAAATAAAGGTTGAATAATAAATAAAAAAAAGTCTACACCCTTTCCGGCTGACGGGGGGGTCGTGCAACAATGGGAACCGTGGAGCACATTGGGAATTGGCAAATGACAAAATTGTGACAAAATAGGGAAGAAGGCAAAAAAAAAAGTTCACAGAGCAACACTTGCTACACGCTCACACACTCATTCACTCACTCACATTTTTTAAGCGTTGAATCATTGAACATTGAATCTCTTTACAAGCCTCACAAATTAATAGTAAACTCCACAGTCTCAGCCTTACCTGTATTCCAGGTGTTCCCACAGTTGGCCCAGGGAAGCTGGGATCTGAAGGAGAACACCAGGTAGAGGAGAGCCCAGGCTTGGATAACAATATAGCTTAACTCATAGAGTTTAATTATCACATGTCCATATCCAATTCCTAAAATACAGATAAAAAACATAGTTTATAAAACAGTATGTGTTTGGGTATAAAACGTTCATGTAAATGTTTTTTCTCCTGTTGAATTCACACCTTCATTCACTTTATTCACCACCATTCATTGAATTCACAAACCTTGTGCCAGTGGACAAATTTTCCTCCAACAGGTGACCATTCCCTCTTGGGTGTACTGACCAATCACACTCTCCAATAGGAACAGAGGTATCCCCAAAACCACAATTAACAGACAATATGGCACCAGAAAGGCCCCTAGGTATAAAAAACAAACATATGACCATGATAATGAAAAATAAGTGCAACATTTCACTCACCTTTCATCAACAGACATTTCTCAATTGCAGTACACCCAAAACAAGAATGTACCGCTCTACTTCCAAGTTCTTAATTTTTTTTTATTCACCTCCACCATTCTTGTAGCAGAGGTATGGGAATCTCCACACATTGCCCAGACCAACCACATTTCCTGCAACAACCAGAATATATTCTGTTTTACTAGCCCACTGTCCTCGGTCTTCAATCCTTCTCTCCTTTTTTGTATTCCTTCTTTCTCTGTTCATCTTGAGATCTGAAAGACTTCCACTGTAGTGCAGGTAATCCACTCTGTTATGATTCCAGAATACTGCAATCTAATCTTTGCTGCTTTTATAATGTCAACGTTTCCTAATTTGACTACATGGCTACTCAGAGCAGCTCTCACTTATGTTAAAGTTTCCAATTTGACTACATGACTACTCAGAGCAGCTATCATCCTTAAGTAAAAAGCCAGTCATTCCAGTATCAAATACCCTTGAGTTTTAGTCTTGCTAGAGCCAGAGGGCCACACACTTGCTACTTTAACATGCACAGAGAATTTTGTTCTTAATTTGGTTACTCTGGTAACTTGGATTTGGGTTGATGCATGTAAACATCATAACTCAGTTAAAATAACCCTGTTAAACTCATACTCAGTTATGCTGAACGAGAAGCTGCTATGCTATTTTTAGGGTTTTTTCGATGCCCACGTTAGTCCATATTGGCATTTTAGCTAACTGTTGACGATGTGCAGTAGAACAGTGTGCAATGTGTGCAGTAGTACAGTGATTCTCAACCTTTTTCATATCAAGGACCCTTAATTTAATACACATTAGAGCCACGGACCCACATTTGATGAGATTTTGTCTCTCGGACCAAAATCTAAGAATATTTTTATTGCTAGATATGATTTTGTCCAGAATTCCAAGACTGTCTGTATTGTAGGTAGAGAGATAACAGTGAAACTATGAACAAAATAGTCCATTCTCTAACTGCGTTAACTTCTTATAAATGAAATAATGCTGAAGTTTAACAATTCATCAACTTGCTGGGGGACCCCCTGGAACCCCCTCAAAGGTGCAAACAGTCTGTGCCCGAGTTTGTTCACGAACAACATGTTTGTGCACCTGTTTGTGCAGTTAATCAGAATTCTTGCTTTTGACAGTCAAATTGCCCAAATTTCAATGAAAACACTGAAGGGAAACGTTGCATCGTACAGCCAGTGTTTTAGGATTGGGTGCACGATGGCGACGTCATTTCCACACTCGCCTCAGCTTTTGCTTTCCTCCTGGGCCAGGCTGGATCATTTACAGGGCGGTAAAGGGAAGGACAAATGCTGATCGTGATTTGGGTCTGGCCAATACCTATCCCATTTTCTCGATGTTAGTCCTTCCTGGTTGACCACGAGGCTCCTGCGCTCGTTCATTTTTTCATTCACTACATAGAATTTTCATTGGCTACATAGAATTGCAACCATCGGGCAGGAGTTCATAATTTCACTTCATTGTACCGCTTCCCATCATCTCTGTCGGCAAAGGATCCGACTCATTAGGTAAGTTCCTCATTAAGGAAGTCCCATCATAGGTTTGATCGCCACAACAGCAGCCAAAAGGGTCCTTGGGCACGACACTGAAGTTATATTACTTTAACTCTTTGTAACTTGCTGTGGATAAAATTGTCTAAAAGCTAAAATATGAAAAATGTAATGGAGTAATTTAAATTCCAAAATTCCATGTTCCAAAATTAAAATTATTAAATCAAATTTCAAATAAATATTCACCAGGGTAGGCCAATGTAAATCATTCAAACCTCATACTAGCCCAACATGTTAACATTATGAAGGATTCAGAGTAGGTAGGTTCAAATGAAGCTCTCAGCAGAATTTCAAGCAGAAAGACAATCCCTTTTCACTTTCTTGCTCTTTCTTTGCACACCAGGTCTCTGGCTCACAATTATTGTCATCTAATGAACACGTTTGGTTATCTAGTCAGGCTCTCTGTCAGCCAATGATCTTGCTCTTCAGATGGTATTTAAACTTACCTGATACGTCTCCTTGCTGTCATTTGAGTGTGTGTGCTGCTTTGCCTCTCCACCACGCCACCGCCACCAGGGTCAAGGCCCCGTCTGTGACTCCCCAGGATCATGGATCTTCAGACTATCATTAATTCATAGGGTTTGATCCCCTGTAAATTATTTCCAGCGATGGGGTCAATGGCAAATAGACATCTGGTTTAATGCATCACCTTTGGTCTGTTCCCGGATTGAACTGTGCACCAGAATACTGTTCTAGTAGTCTTCATTTTACATTTAAAAATATGAAGTGGGGTGTCCTGGTGGCTCCATGGTCTGAGGCGCATATCATGTAAATGTGATGTCCTGGGTTTGAATCTGGCCAGCACCTTTGTCGCATGTCATCCCCCTCTCTCCTAATCTTTCCTGCCTCTCTCTACTTTGACCTGTCTATTAAAGGCAAAAATTATAAGAAAAATAATCTTTAAAAAGTAAAGTGAAAGGCCCAATCCTTAGTCCAAATCTAAACAAAAGGATATCCCCACCACAGAGAGTCAAAACATGGAATTGCAAGATTTTTTTTTATTCAGACCTCTTGATACATAGATACATGCTTTTTTGTTCTTGTTTTTATTTTCCATACATTTCATCCAACTTTATTTAATTGTGGTACTTCTACATCACTGTCTCTTTCTGTACATGAAGCACTTTGTAACATAGTTTTTAGGAAATTGCTATACAAAAAAAAGTTAGTATTATTAGTAGTAGCAGTAGCAGTATCTTAATTATGCAGTATATGACAGCTTAAGTATGTAGCTAATTTCATCCTGTAGGTCATGTAAAGCTGCTACTGCATAACTATGATAGAGACGTCCTCAATTCCAAACTTGTCTCAGCTTCTCCCATTTGTCTCCTCTGCCAGGCTGGATCTTCAACAGGTTGACAAAGGATCGACAAACGCTGATCCAGGAAATAATATGTTGAGTGAGTATGGTTCCATAATACCATAGTAATTACAAGTTCCATATCTATCTATAAATATATGATGGATTTCACTTCAGGTGTTTGGTAAATCTGAAAGGGACACTTTGGGGGCCCATAGCTAAATGGGCAGGAGACCCATCACCCATAGATCACACAGGGTTTGGCTGAGTGGTCCAGCATGTCTGACTTCCCATACCACTCAATTTGACTGCATGGGTTCAAAGAGTGCTGGAGTAATCCTCTACACTCTGCTTCTTTCACACTCTTGAAGGAATACACCAAGTTTTTGGGAGATTGCCCCATAGGTTAACTTACAAGTAAAGTAATGAGAACATACACACCAAAGTCGTCCGTGTCCCCAGGAGATCGTTGGTTGCAGTGCTCCATGCTAACACTTTAGCACATACTATGTTGACGAGATAGTAGGTGACTATCATTATATCAAAAGTGATAAAACAAGAACTTGTTGCTACTGTAAAGCTAAATGGTAAAAAAAAATAATGCACCAGTAACTACTTTCTCTGTTTCCATAGGAAGTGCATGTGGTGGGTGGAGTACCAGAGTGCACGATCTACTGGGGACACAGCAATGATTTTGGTGTCTATCAGGATAATAAATTAACATTTATTTTTCAGAGGGCATATTTTGCCTACTGATTTTTAGAGGCATTTTGGTCATTTTTATTGAACTGTGAAATAACATTTGCATTGCATATTGGCAGCTGAACACTTTGTTTTATTTTAAATCATGATATCCCACACTTCTTTTTTACTCCTGGAAACTGGCGGCAGGCCTTTCTGTTGATTACTTAAGGTTTGTTGGTTTTTATTTTTTATTGATGCAGTGGTTTTTGTGGACTATGCATTTTCTTCTACTACTGACTGCATGGTGCCAAAATGTTCTATGCTATAGGCTGTGTACTCGGTTGTTTTTTGACAAAAAAACTGCTCCACTGAGGAGTCCTGGTACCTTAGCGGTGTAAGGCGCATACCATGTAAATGCAATTTCCTGGGTCTGAATCTGGTCCAGGACGTATGTCGCATGCCATCCCCCTCTCTTTCCCCCATCCGTCCTGTCTTTCTCCATTCTGATCTGTCCAATAAAGGTGAAAATGTCAAAAAATAATATGTAAAATAATACCCTGGTCACAGAGTCATACGAATCACTGATTTGGGTTTGGGTTTTAGTGACTCTTTAAAGTTGACCAGCGGGCCAATCCCCCTAAAACTTGGTGTATGCCTTTAAGGTGAAATGCTCACTACCCACCTTGCAGGGCAACCACTAGTGATCATACGTAGATTACAAGAGGAGAACATTAATCTCCTGAAAACCTATAAAAAGCTCTTTGAGGCCTCCAGAGAAGAAGGAAAAGCTGAGGTATGCAGATGGGAGCGTCTTTGAACACTGACCTGTCTCAAGGTGCCTGTGCTCAAACACAACTGTCCGATCCCCCACAGAGGCACCATGATAACAGAAGAGACTGTCATGGTCCAGCCCAGTGCATATGCCCATTCAGGGTAAACGTACCAGTTGTTAATCCTGAGTTGTTTGTAATCCACCAGGTACAGAATAAAGGAAATCTGTGAAGTAAAAAAAAATTATAATCTACTTTAATCATTGTAGGACTATGGGGCATGAAATGACAGTACGTATAAAGTGTTAAGGTTTTATACTAATTTCATCATGTTCTGTATTCTTAAATGAAATAAACTGTCACATAGGTTTACACTTCCTTGTTCAGAGAAGGGCCCCATTTTAAAACACCTAATATTTTGGTATGTTGGTTTCCATCTCGAAACTGTAGCTGAAATTGTGTTTAGTGTGTGTGTGTGCATTGTGTTATGGTGTTTTATTTATACAACAATTCCCTCAAGATCCATCACTTTTTTGATTAGATTGCAGTGGAAAGTTTGCTGACTCAAAAGGCTTTCTTCTAAATATTTTTTTTTGCTTTGTTAAGGCAGAAGCAGCTCGGAGTGCTACTGTAAGTTAGACACAGTTGTGACACATCTGTTCAAGTCACAAGTTGAGGTAAGCCGAGGCTGAAAGGTGAATATGTACGATTCACAGACAAAAAGTGAAGCCCTTCCAAACAAGCAATGCATTCTATGGCACAGTGTAGATGTTGGGAACTACAAGGTAAATTCATGTTAATTCAAAATTACTGATGAGACAGCTCAAGTTAACAGGGTTATGTAAAGTCATTGGTAGCCACTGGTGAGGGACAAGAAAATCAGTTTTGTATGACGCAGTTCAGTCTCTAGTAACTTGGCTGACTCACCAGTGACAACAGTGGAACAAAGTATCTCCAGCACAGTCTGAAGAAAACAGATGGTCGCTGTCCCATCATGTCCTCAATAATGTTGGAAAAACGGTCAACTCCTGATGATAATTCAGATTGTCCATTAGTCCAATTTCACATGATATGAAGTTATTTGATTCATACCTCAAAATACTGGGACCGCAAATGTGATTAAGACAGTAGGGCAGGCAATCTGATTAAAACATTTGGTCAGATTCAGTTGATGCAACCAGTGTGACCAAGGCGATGCAAAATTTGTTTTCATATAGTAAACTCTCTCAAATTAGGAGCGTTTCTCTTCATCCCAGCATTTGAATTGGGGCAATATTGAAGTAAAGGAATAACCTCATAACTCATGACTGAAAAAACACCTGAAGCACAGTTACATACAAATTGCCAGATCAGAAAATTATGCATAATGAAAAGTGGCTTTATTTGCTTACCAAATATCCAGCCCACAGTCAGACATTCAAACACAGCCATGAAACCCCCGGCAACTCTTGTACAGCCATAATAATCGATAAGCTGGAATATATAAATTCCTCCCTGGAGAATACAGGAAGAGAGAATGTTTAAATTAGGAAAATCTTGTGACAACAGTTTTTTGTGTGCTTTCAGGACAATATATTGTTCACCTCAGAAACCAAGGTCAGTTGTAGGAGGAAGATGGATAAACAGATGAGGAGGACAAAGATCTCATGCCTTCCTGGTGTGCGAAACAGCTTAGGAAACAAGTCGCTCACTGTGGTGATGAAACACTCCACTGTCACAAACTGGAGGGAAAGTGAAATGAGCAATTTACATTTTTCCTAACCCTAATTTTCATGTGCCTGCAATGCACTGACTAATAATCAATGGGTAATACAACAAACAACCTTACATGTGTGTCAACACTCAGTAGAAGAAGCATGAAGAAAAAGCAGACAGTCCAGAATTGAGGCAATGGCATCATGGCTGTTGCCTGAGGGTATGCGATGAAGGCCAAACCTGGACCTGTGAAGTATAGAAGGAACGAGGAGAGAAGGGAAAGAGTTCAGCCATGTAATTAACTGTATATGGAATTAAAATGATTACATTTATTTGTGGGACATTTTAAAACCTTAGAATATACCTGACTCTGCCACCATGTCAATGGGAACACCCTGTTTCTGAGCCATGAATCCAAGTACAGAGAAGACTACAAATCCAGCAACAAAACTGGTCCCACTGTTCAGCAGACTGAGCCAAAAGCAATCCCTAGAGGTCAAGGTAAGAGTGATAAACAACCCTTGTCAAAAAAGAAAATTCACAGTGGTATTATTTTGTTGTATTTATATTCAGTGAATGGTATACAGTACATGTTTAGATATTTAGAGATATTTATATAAACAGGGTCTATAGTAACCAGACCAACTTCTAAGAGCAAAATATTTTCATAAAAATAACTGATACGTGACTTGCTTACTTGTAACAGTTGTTGTTGCGCTCATTATAGCTGCCGAGAACAGTCAGAGTTCCCTGTGTCAAGCTATAGGAGAAGAATATTTGAGATCCGGCCCCTATCCAGACCTGTAATGTCACAAAAGGCATCATAAATACTGAGTTGGTAGTATTGCTTATGAAAGTGAAACAACTGGCATGTCTACACCTGACGCAACTCAGACGTGTTTTTTTGTCGTTTTTTAATCTCTCGGAACAGAAACACTCTCATTTTAATCAGTGCTGCTGTCTACACCGACACTGTACAGACACGCATTTCAGATTCGTCATGCATGCCACTGTGACCTGCTGTGTAAATGAGGTGAGGTGATAGTATTGCTTACAAAAGTGAAATAACCGGCATGTCCAATCTACACTGGACGCGACTTAATACTGGAAAGTGCATGGGCTGGCGTTGACCTCTAAAATGGTGAATCTTGAGAAATGATTTGAAAGAATCAACATTGTCCGATGCTCTGACTGGGGTAGGTAGCTTGTTCCAGATGCGAGGGGCAGCAGAGGAAAAGGCTCTGTCTCCCAAGGAGCGGAGTCTTGTGTTGGGGATAGCCAGAAGTCCAGAGCTAGAAGATCGAAGAGAGTGAGAAGTATGGAGAGATGAGTTCTGATATGCAGTTGAGAGCAGAGTCGTGCAGGGCTTTGTAGGTGAGGAGCATCTCCTGACATCCACCTCCACAACACGGGAGGAGGTGGATGTCAGGAGTCGAGCCGCAGAGGTTTGCACTTATTGCAGTTTGTTGAGGAGATAGGAAGGGAGGCCAGCGAGGAGTGCATTACAATAATCCAACCTTGAAGTGATGAAGGCATGTTCTGCATCAGCGAATTTGAGGTGTGGGTGGATCCTGGCTCACCTGGAGGTGAAAAAAACCAACTGTCTTTGTTTTGTTAATGTGGGGTTCAAATGAAAGGGCAGAATCCAGGATGACACAGAGGTTCTTTACTTGCAGGGAAGGTCTGGCTGTCATATTATCATCAATGGAGAGGCAGAGGTCGCGGGCTGTATCAGATGTGGACTTGGAGCCAATGAGGATTATTTCAGTTTTGTCAGAGTTTAGTTTCAAAAAGCTGCTTTGCATCCAGGATTTGATATTCTGCAGACAGTTGTTGAGTGGGGCCATTGTAGCTGAAATGTTAGGTGTGGTATGGATGTACATTTGAGTATTATCAGCATACAGGTGGTAGTTTAGGCCGTGGTTGTGGATAAATTGTCCGAGGGATAGCATGTAGATGCTGAAAAGGAGGGGTCCAAGCATGGAGCCCTGCAGGACCCCGTATTTAATGGTGGTTGGTTGTTACTGTTGGCTGTTGACTGTAACAAACAGCAGTCTTTTCCTCAGGTAAGACTTGAACCAGGTCAATGCAGAGCCAGAGACACCAATCATTCCAACGGTATGGGATGGTGAACAGTATCAAAAGCAGCACTTTGGCCTGACCTTTCCACTTCAGCTAAATGCCTAAAATGTAAATGTAAGTCACACCACTGGAGCCAGTTTATTCAGAAAACAAAAAAAAAGACAGAAATTTAAGTCTTATGTTGATTTCACGCTTATTCTACAACTGAGGTAACATAAACAGGCTACCTCATAATCAGCCAGGCGGTTCAAGTCTGGATACAGATAGAACTGAATCCCTTCCCAAGCTCCAGGTAGAGTCAACCCCCTGACTAGTAGTATCAGCAGCATCACATAGGGGAAAGTGGCTGTGAAGTACACTACCTAACAAGACAAGGAAATGTTTGCAGTGACATTTAAATTAATGGAGATAATAACAAATTCTATAAAACTGTTACTGCTTTAATGCTTAATGATGAGAGGGAAATTGCTGAAAATGTGTAGGTTGCTATTCACCACTAGTCTATCCTTTTAGATAAAATGTTACAACAGGACCTTTCCTGAGGATCTGACACCTTTCCAGACACTGAAGTAGCAGAACACCCAGCAGGCCAGAAGACACAAGGCCAGCTCCCATCTGATACTGCCCAGCTCCTCAATGCCTCCAGAAATGGCCAGTGCCCGCCGTCTGAGGTAAGGGGAAATTTATTATTATTGAAGGTACACATAATGTGATACAAACCTCTGAATGTTGTTGTAAAGTGATCAAGAAGTAGTCAAGTCATATCACTCAGTTTACTGAAGATTGAAAGATGTTCTTATGGTACATTTATGACACTCTGTTTAGCACTTTTTCTAATATTAAACATTTTCAAACATTCATTGGGGCAACACAGAATAACAATCTTTAATACATGAAAAAGTGACTTCATCATTATGAGAACAGGAATTTAGACTCACTCCCAGAACTCAGTTGCAGCAGAGGTGGCAGGTAACGTGGTCCGATTTGCAGTGAGATTTGGTGAATGAGAAGTCTGAAGACCCACACAGTTAGCTGATTTTGGAAACAATTTGCACAAACAATGGCTGTTGGTCACTGAGCATTTCCACTGGAGCCATTGCGGGGAAAGTGTCTTGTTCAATGACACATTGAATCTCTTAACAAGCCTCACAAATGAATCGTAAACTCCACAGTCTCAGCCTTACCTGTATTCCAGGTATTCCCACAGCTGGCCCAGGGGAGCTGGGATCTGAAGGAGAACACCAGGTAGAGGAGAGCCCAGGCTTGGATAACAATATAGCTGAAGTCATAGAGTTTAATTATCAAATGTCCATATCCAATTCCTAAAATACAGATAAAAAAAACATAGTTTATAAAAAATTATGTGTTTGGGTATATATTTAACAGACTGGTTAAGAAGGCCAGCTCTGTCCTGGGATGCCCCCTTGACCCAGTGGAGGTGGTGGGAGAAAGGAGAATGATGGCTAAGCTATCATCCCTGATGTCCCACCCCATGCAGGACACTCTGACAGCACTGGGCAGCTCCTTCAGTGACAGGCTGCTTCACCCGCGGTGTGTGAAGGAGAGGTACCGCAGGTCCTTCCTTCCTGCTGCTGTCAGACTATACGATCAACACTGCTCCGAGTAGACCACACACACCAAGTCTGAACAAATTCACTCATGTGCAATATCAATGTATACCAAACTGTGCAATATCAATATTTCCTATGTGCAATAATGTGAACCGTTTACTGTAACTGTTTATTGTTTACTTATTTATTTATTTATTTATTTATTATATCTTGCTTTTTTACTGATGCCTTTTTTACTTGCTTTTGCACTATCCCTTTGCTGCTGTAACACTGTAAATTTCCCTGTTGTGGGATTAATAAAGGATTATCTTATCTTATCTTATCTTATCTTAAAACGTTCAAACCTGTGGAGGTAATTCAAATTTTGCTTTGAGCCACACAGAACAGCTTGAGTTATAAAAGAAGACAGAAAACACAATTTATTGTCTAGTGTGATTCATTCACACACTCACCTTGTGCCAGTGGACAAATTTTCCTCCAACAGGTGACCATTCCCTCTTGGGTGTACTGACCAATCACACTCTCCAGTAGGAACAGAGGTATCCCCAAAACCACAATTAACAGACAATATGGCACCAGAAAGGCCCCTAGGTACAAAAAACAGACATATATGACCATGATGATGAAAAAATAGTGCCGACTTTTCACTCACCTCTCATCAACAGATATTTCCCAATTTCAGTACACCCAAAACAAGATGCACCTCTCTACCTCCAAATTCTTAATATTTATATACATAATATTCTTATTCACCTCCACCATTCTTGTAGCAGAGGTATGGGAATCTCCACACATTGCCCAGACCAACCACATTTCCTGCAACAACCAGAATATATTCTGTTTTACTAGCCCACTGTCCTCGGTCTTCAATCCTTCTCTCCTTTTTTGTATTCCTTCTTTCTCTGTTCATCTTGAGATCTGAAAGACTTCCACTGTAGTGCAGGTAATCCACTCTGTTATGATTCCAGAATACTGCAATCTAATCTTTGCTGCTTTTATGTCAACGTTTCCTAATTTGACTACATGGCTACTCAGAGCAGCTATCACTTATGTTAAAGTTTCCAATTTGACTACATGACTACTCAGAGCAGCTATCATCCTTAAGTAAAAAGCCAGTCATTCCAGTATCAAATACCCTTGAGTATTAGTCTTGCTAGAGCCAGAGGGCCACACACTTGCTACTTTAACATGCACAGAGAATTTTGTTCTTAATTTGGTTACTCTGGTAACTTGGATTTGGGTTGATGCATGTAAACATCATAACTCAGTTAAAATAACCCTGTTAAACTCATACTCAGTTATGCTGAACGAGAAGCTGCTATGCTATTTTTAGGGTTTTGTCGATGCCCACGTTAGTCCATATTGGCATTTTAGCTAACTGTTGACGATGTGCAGTAGAACAGTGTGCAATGTGTGCAGTAGTACAGTGATTCTCAACCTTTTTCATATGATTCCAGAATACTACAATCTAATCCTTGCTACTTTTATCATGCCGAACTTTCCTAATTTGACTACATGACTACTCGGAGCAGCCATCATTTATCATGCCAAAGTTTCCACTTTGACCACATGACTACTCAGAGCAGCCATAATTTTTCATGCCAAAGTTTCCAATTTCATTACATGACTACTCAGAGCAGCTATCACCCTTAAGTAAAAAGCCTGTCATTCCAGTATCAAATACCCTTGAGTTTTAGTCTTGCTAGAGCCAGAGGGCCACACACTGGCTACTTTAACATGCACAGAGAATTTTGTTCTTAATTTAGTTATTCTGGTAACTTTTGGATTGATGCATGAAAACATCATAACTCAGCTAAAATAACCCTGTTGAACTCATACTCGTTTATGCTGAACATGAAGCTGGTGAGCTCTTGCCATGCTTTGTGCTTTTCTGGACCGGTGACCCCACTGCTCACACTTGAAAATAAGATATTTTTTCTTAACAAAACTACATTAAGTAGAGTTTCTATCTCTCATCATTCTTTTTGCTGCCCTTAGGTGGCATTTTCCTTTCCTTTTTTTCTTTCTCTTCTTCTTTTGACTGAGTTTAACGTTACCTGTCAAATTGCTGTGGCTTGTTGGTTTGGTGGTTTGCACACGGTAGGACAGCAGACCTGGGGCGTTTCCTTATGCTAATTGAAAATTGCCTGGCACGCACATCCAATTTAAGATCAAACGCAATTCATAAACATACGCAGGTGGGTAAGAACAGACTTGGCTGTCAGCGCACGTTTCATGAAAAACCGGGGCAGGAGTTCGCAGAATCTTTCAAGTATAAGAATGTGTCGGACTTCTCATGACTCAGCTGTTTCTACTACATGATTATAAGAAGGGTGGACAAAACACAATGGGCCTCATGCATAAATGTTTTCTTATTTTTCTCTTATATTTGTTGCAATAAGAGGAAAATAAGAAAATCCTACAGCACGTAGGATTTTCTTATTTTCCTCTTATTACTTTGTGCAAGATTAGGGTGCATCTGTGCATAACAAAGATAAACAGGCTAGAACCGGTTACAACTGGCAGTAGCCATGGTCTCAAGCCAGTGGAAAAGTACTGCAGGCAACAGAGGAATAAGACAGTGCTTTAATGCATAGATAAATAGAATGGTACAATATAATTTCCACTACAGTTTCCTCACAAGCAAACTTTTGTGTTTTTTCAAATTTGTCATAGAAAGAATACCCTGTCTCTCTTGGGCTGCAGCTGAAGATCTCAGCTAGCTCCAGGTGTGTTTAGCTGCAGTTTAAAGCTACACATTTCTCCCAGTAAACACCAGGATGAGCTGAGGGTCAGGTTCACAACAGCCCTTCACCACTATATCTCTCAGCCAATTACAATATCATTTATGTCAAAGGTGCAAACAGTCTGTGCCCGAGTTTGTTCACGAACAACTTGTTTGTGCACCTGTTTGTGCAGTTAATCAGAATTCTTGCTTTTGACAGTCAAATTGCCCAAATTTCAATGAAAACACTGAAGGGAAATGTTACATCGTACAGCCAGTGTTTTAGGATTGGGTGCACGATGGCGACGTCATTTCCACACTCGCCTCAGCTTTTGCTTTCCTCCTGGGCCAGGCTGGATCATTTACAGGGCGGTAAAGGGAAGGACAAATGCTGATCGTGATTTGGGTCTGGCCAATACCTATCCCATTTTCTCGATGTTAGTCCTTCCTGGTTGACCACGAGGCTCCTGCGCTCGTTCATTTTTTCATTCACTACATAGAATTTTCATTGGCTACATAGAATTGCAACCATCGGGCAGGAGTTCATAATTTCACTTCATTGCACCGCTTCCCATCGTCTCAATCGGCAAAGGATCCGACTTATTAGGTAAGTTCCTCATTAAGGAAGTCCCATCATAGGTTTGATCGCCACAACAGCAGCCAAAAGGGTCCTTGGGCACGACACTGAAGTTATATTACTTTAACTCTTTGTAACTTTCTGTGGATAAAATTGTCTAAAAGCTAAAATATGCTAAATGTAATGGAGTAATTTAAATTCCATGTTCCAAAATTTAAATTATTCAATCAAATTTCAAATAAACAATCACCAGGGTAGGCCAATGTAAATCATTCAAACCTCATACTAGCCCAACATGTTACCATTATGAAGGATTCAGAGTAGGTAGGTTCAAATGAAGCTCTCAGTGGAATTTCAAGCAGAAAGACAATCCCTTTTCACTTTCTTGCTCTTTCTTTGCACACCAGGTCTCTGGCTCACAATTATTGTCATCTAATGAACACGTTTGGTTATCTAGTCGGGCTCTCTGTCTGCCAATGATCTTTCTCATCAGATGGTTTTTAAACTTACCTGATACGTCTCCTTGCTGTCATTTGAGTGTGTGCGCTGCTTTGCCTCTCCACCACGCCACCGCCACCAGGGTCAAGGCCCCGTCTGTGACTCCCCACGATCATGGATCTTCAGAATATCATTAATTTATAGGGTTTGATCCCCTGTAAATTATTTCCAGCGACGGGGTCAATGGCAAATAGACATCTGGTTTAATGCATCACCTTTAGTCTGTTCCCGGATTGAACTGTGCACCAGAATACTGTTCTAGTAGTCTTCATTTTACATTTAAAAATATGAAGTGGGGTGTCCTGGTGGCTCCATGGTCTAAGGTGCATATCATGTAAATGTGATGTCCTGGGTTTGAATCTGGCCAGCACCTTTGTCGCATGTCATCCCCCTCTCTCCTAATCTTTCCTGCCTCTCTCTACTTTGACCTGTCTATTAAAGGTAAACATCATAAAAGAAAAACAATCTTTAAAAAGTAAAGTGAAAGGCCCAATCCTTAGTCCAAATCTAAACAAAAGGATATCCCCTCCACAGAGAGTCAAAACATGGAATTGCAAGATTTTTTTTTATTCAGACCTCTTGATACATAGATACATGCTTTTTTGTTCTTGTTTTTATTTTCCATACATTTCATCCAACTTTATTTAATTGTGGTACTTCTACATCACTGTCTCTTTGTATTTCATTGTACATGAAGCACTTTGTAACATAGTTTTTAGGAAATTGCTATACAAAAAAAAGTTAGTATTATTAGTAGTAGCAGTAGTAGTATCTTAATTATGCAGTATATGACAGCTTAAGTATGTAGCTAATTTCATCCTGTAGGTCACGTAAAGCTGCTACTGCATAACTATGATAGAGATGTCCTCAATTCCAAACTTGTCTCAGCTTCTCCCATTTGTCTCCTCTGCCAGGCTGGATCCTCAACAGGTTGACAAAGGATCGACAAACGCTGATCCAGGAAATAATATGTTGAGTGAGTATGGTTCCATAATACCATAGTAATTACAAGTTCCATATCTATCTATAAATATATGATGGATTTCACTTCAGGTGTTTGGTAAATCTGAAAGGGACACTTTGGGGGCCCATAGCTAAATGGGCAGGAGACCCATCACCCATAGATCACACAGGGTTTGGTTGAGTGGTCCAGCATGTCTGACTTCCCATACCACTCAGTATGACTGCATGGGTTCAAAGCCCAGCTGACAGAGTGCTGGAGCAATCCTCTACACTCTGCTTCTTTCACACTCTTGAAGGAATACACCAAGTTTTTGGGAGATTGCCCCATAGGTTAATTTACACGTAAAGTGATGAGAACATACACACCAAAGTCATCCGTGTCCCCAGGAGATCGTTGGTTGCAGTGCTCCATGCTAACACTAGCACATACTATGTTGACGAGATAGTAGGTGAATATCATTATATCAAAAGTGATAAAACAAGAACTTGTTGCTACTGTAAAGCTAAATGGTAAAAAAAAAAATAATGCACCAGGAGCTACTTTCTCTGTTTCCATAGGAAGTGCATGTGGTGGGTGGAGCACCAGAGCGCACGATCTACTGGGGACACAGCAATGATTTTGGTGTCTATCAGGAAGAAATTAACATTTATTTTTCAGAGGGCATATTGAACTGTGAAATAGCATTTGCATTGCATATTGGCAGCTGAACACTCAATTTGTACCACTCAGATTGGTTTTATTTTAAATCATGATATCCCACACTTCTTTTTTACTCCTGGAAACTGGCGGCAGGCCTTTCTGTTGATTACTTAAGGTTTGTTGGTTTTTATTTTTTATTGACGCAGTGGCTTTTTTGGACTTTGCATTTTCTTCTACTACTGACTGCATGGTGCCAAAAGGTTCTATGCTATAGGCTGTGTACTCGGTTGTTTTTTGACAGAAAAAACTGCTCCACTGAGGAGTCCTGGTGCCTTAGGCGTGTACCATGTAAATGCAATTTCCTGGGTCTGAATCTGGTCCAGGACGTATGTCGCATGCCATCCCCCTCTCTTTCCCCCATCCTTCCTGTCTTTCTCCATTTTGATCTGTCCAATAAAGGTGAAAATGTCAAAAAATAATATTTAAAATAATACCCTGGTCACAGGCTCATACGAATCACTGATTTGAGTTTGGGTTTTAGTGACTCTTTAAAGTGTAAGTTGACCAGCGGGCCAATCCCCCTAAAACTTGGTGTATGCCTTTAAGGTGAAATGCTCACTACCCACCTTGCAGGGCAACCACTAGTGATCATAGATTACAAGAGGAGAACATTAATCTGCTGAAAACCTATAAAAAGCTCTTTGAGGCCTCCAGAGAAGAAGGAAAAGCTGAGGTATGCAGATGGGAGCGTCTTTGAACACTGACCTGTCTCAAGGTGCCTGTGCTCAAACACAACTGTCCGATCCCCCACAGAGGCACCATGATAACAGAAGAGACTGTCATGGTCTAGCCCAGTGCATATGCCCAGTCAGGGTAAACGTACCAGTTGTTTATCCTTTTTTTTTTTTATTATGATTTATTTATGGGTTTTTTCAGGTTTACAAATCAAACAGTATATCACAAACAAAACATAGGTACATCTCAATACAACACATGAAGTTTCACAGTTACAACAACAAGAGAGATTAACAAACAACAACATATCGACAAACTAAATAATAAATAATTAAATAAATAAGTAAGTAAATACACAGAAGGGGAGGAAAAGATATATATTAAAAAAAACAATAAAAAAAAAAAAAAAAAAATGAAGTTATGGTTAAAGAGAGGTCGTAGTGTAAATATGCAAAGGTCAGATAGGTAGGCAGGTCAAGGTCAATACTAAAGAGGGCAGCGATAGAGGTCTTTCAGTCGGGAGGTGGCGGGATAATTTGAATGCTATCTATATGTTCTGAAAAGGGCTGCCAAATTTCATCGAAATGAGGTAGGGAGCCTCGTAGAGTATGCTTGATTTTCTCCAGTTGCATAAAATGCAGCACATCCCCAACCCAATGAGAATGAGTGGGAACGTAGGGACCCTTCCAATTCATAAGAATTAACCGCCTTGCCAGTAGAGTTAAAAATGCTACAAAATCCAAAAAATATTTGGGCAGAGGTGTCTCGGCTGGCAAGACTCCAAACATAGCAACAATTGGGGAGGGTTCAATGGGGACAGAGGTGACTTTGGACAGAGTGTCAAAAACAGACTCCCAAAAGGAAGAGAGAGAGGGACACAACCAAAACATATGGCAAAGATCAGCAGGGGCCTGCCGGCATCTAACACATGTAGGATCAATGTCAGGAAAAATCTTTGCCAGCCTACACCTAGACCAATGTACCCTATGAACCACCTTACACTGCAGCACCCCATGTCTGGCACATATGGAGGAGCGGTGAACTCTGTAGAGGATAGCCTCCCAGGTCTTATGATCTAATTCTTCCCCCAAGTCCTGTGACCAAATTGTTTGAAAAATGTTTGCGGACAAAATTACAGACTTGCAGGTATCTGAAGAAATGGGCTCTTGGAAGATCATATATATTTACCAGATCATTAAAAGAAGCAAATATGCCATCCACATACAGGTTACTGATGGTGGAAATGCCCTGACTGTGCCACAGATTATAGGCATTATCCAGTACAGAGGGGGGGAAAAGCGGGTTGGCATGGAGAGGGGATGATAGGGGAGGTGAATTAAGCCCGTAATGCCGTGCAAATTGATGCCAGATTTTTAGACTATTCTTTACAATTATGTTCTTAGTAAATTTGGGTAGTGGTGACAAGGAGGGTGAGCACAAGAGAGCTGCCAATGAGGCTGGAGCACAGGAAGCAGATTCAATACAGAGCCACGCAGGAATAGGATCAATAGAATCAATATTCTGCCAATGTAGGATAGAGCGTAGATTGGCGGCCCAGAAATACTGTTGGAAATTAGGTAGAGCCATTCCCCCTGACAGTTTAGGTCTCTGCAATACTTGTTTTCGAATTCTAGGATTCCCACCTTCCCAAATAAATTGCAAAATCATGCCATCCAATTTACGGAAGAATGACTTTGCAATAAAAATGGGGATGCATTGAAAAAGGTACAAAAATCTGGGAAGCACATTCATTTTGATACAATTTATCCGCCCAGCCAAAGACAGGGGGAGAAGTGACCAACGTTGAAAATCGCGGGTCAAACGGTCTAGCAGAGGGGTAAAATTATTCCTAAATAAATTGTTAAATCCATTAGTTACACAAATCCCTAGGTACGTGAACTTATGATGAGAGATTCTAAAAGGCAATCTACTTAGTTTGTACCCAGAGATCTGACCAAAACATCCAAGGATGGTAAGCACCTGAGGGATGGATTTATCAGGGTCAGATACATATAGTAATAAATCATCAGCATAAAGGGATACTTTTTGCTCCACTCCACCTCTCATAATGCCTGTAAATTCACTAGCTCTAAGTGCTATAGCTAACGGTTCAACCGCTATCGCAAACAATAAGGGGGATAGGGGGCAACCCTGTCTTGTGCCCCTACAGAGGGGGAAATAATCTGAATAATTATTATTCGTGCGTACACATGCCATTGGTAGGGTGTACAGTAACCTAGTCCAGGTTAAAAATTTCTCACCAAACCCAAACCTTCCCAGCGTTTCAAAAAGGTAACCCCACTCCACTCTGTCAAACGCTTTTTCCGCGTCCAATGATAAGATCAACTCTGGTACTTTAGAAGAGGAGGGATTATATAATACATTGAATAAACGTCTGATGTTATAATAAGAGGATCTATTCCTAATGAACCCTGTTTGGTCTATGGATATAATTGAGGGCAGTGTAGACTCCAGTCGCCGAGCCAGCACCTTTGCCAACAACTTGATATCACTTCCAAGTAAAGAAATAGGACGGTAATTGCCACATTGAAGGGGATCTTTATCTTTTTTAAGTATCAGAGAGATACAAGCTTGGCGCAATGTGACAGGTAATAGGCCAGATTCATAGGATTCATTATACATGTTGAGCAGGAGTGGGGTTAGCTTCTCGGCAAAGGCCTTATAAAATTCGACTGGGAAGCCATCAGGGCCAGGGCACTTTCCACTTTGCATTGACCTCAGGGCAAGAATAATTTCATCATCTGTGAAAGGCTGTTCTAAATCAGATACTTGCTCCGAATCAATGGTTGGAATGTTCAGTGACTGGAAGAATGAACTGTATGATGAGGGATCAGAAGATTGTTCAGACATATAAAGGGAGCTGTAAAAATCCTTGAATTGATTATTGATTAAATTGTGGTCAATTGTTGTACCAGTTGGGGTGTTAATCTGAGTGATTAGATGGGATGCGGACATTTGGCGAAGTTGGTGAGCAAGCAGTTTACCGGGTTTGTCTCCAAATTCATAGAAATTATGTCGAGATTTTTGAAGCATTTCTGCCGCTTGTTTGGATGCTAAGATGTCAAATTCGGCCTTAGCAGTGAGAAGTTTTGTGTAAAGGTCTGGGCTCGGCGAGGAAGAATATTGGGTTTCAAGTTCAAAAATTAGCCTGGAAAGTTTAGATTTATCCTCCGCAGCTTTTTTCCTCTGATATGCTGTGTATGAGATGATCTCTCCCCTCAGGTAGGCCTTGCACGACTCCCAGATCACAGAGGCTGATCACATCTGGCGTGACATTGAAGAAGGTGAAAACATCTATTTGCGTATTCACAAAGTTGACAAATGCCGGATCTGAGAGCCATAGGTTGTTAAAACGCCAGGGAGAACGCTGCATAAAGCCACCAGAGAGGGAGAGGTCAATTGAAACAGCTGCGTGATCAGAGATGACAATAGGACCATATGAGCATTGTCGAACAGAGGGAAGGAGCCTATGGTCCAACAGAAAGAAATCGATGCGTGAGAATGATTGATGGGCAGGGGAAAAGAAAGAATACTGTTTAACATTGGGGTTCAACAATCGCCATGGATCTGAGACAGCATATTGGTCCATAAATGTTTGAATGACCCTGGCAGATTTGGAGAGAGTGGAGGGATTGGTAGAGGAACGGTCTAAAACTGGGTTTAGGCAACAATTGCAGTCGCCTCCTAAAATTAACTGGTGTGTTCCAAGATCTGGTATAGAAAACAAAAGCTTTTTGTAGAAATTCTCATCATCCCAATTAGGACCATAGACATTTACCAAAGTGACACAGTTGTTATGAATCTTCCCAGTCACAATAATAAAATTACCAAGGGGGTCTGGTATGACCTTGGAAACGGAGAATGGCACTGACTTGTGCACCAGAATCGCAACCCCCCGAGATTTGCTTGTAAAGGAGGAGTGATATAACTGGCCCACCCAGCCCCTCCTAATTCTAAGATGGTCTCCTAGTTTGAGGTGGGTCTCCTGGAGGAATGCAATTCTAGTGCCCAAATCTTTGAGGTGCAAGAGGACCTTATTACGTTTTAGAGGTGAATTTAATCCCTTAACATTCCAGCTGGTAACCCTCAAAGCACCACTGGGTGCTGGTCTGCTGTTACTGTTAGACATAATGGATTAGGAGAGAGACCAAATAAGAGAAATAAGAAAGACTATCTTGAGAAGAATTGACTTGACCAATACATACATTCCCAACTTGAAGACTACTGACCTGGAGTACAATAATAATAATATAAAGGGGAGCGTACACATGACGAAGTAAAGAAAAAGAGACATATACATACAAAAAGATAAATTAACCAGAAAAGTACCCATAACAGACAAACCCCGCCCACCCCACCAGAGCCACCTCCCCAAACGAGGTGACAGCAGTATCCCAGAAACTAACACTTCTCTAGACATACCCAACATATCTAACTAGACACCAAGATCGGGTGACTATATGAAGTACAAAACAAACAGTAAAATAGTGAACATTTGTGAATTGTTCCAAACCTAGTCCAAAAATATGTCAGGCCATAACAGCTGACAGAACAGAGACTACGACAGCGCAATAAAAAGCATTGGTTGTGTGAGATGTAATAGCACAATCCCACCACGCGAGGGGGCGAAAGACCCGTTTATACTCGGCTGAGGTCGAACACTGCAGCTCCAACCACCGGCTGCATTCTGGGCTCTCAGCCATCAAGTAAAATATCAAACAAACAAAAGCAGACACACAGGAACATAGAAAGGGGCGTGACAATAGCCAGATAATGCTTTGGAAAGGTAGCACTAGAAGGAACACAACGTTGTTTTCAACAAAATTATCCATAACATAACGCAAGATCAGAAAACAGCCTGTGGCTGCACCATAACACAAACGTGACATAGCATAGCGCATAGCCAGTATGGATAACAGAACAGTCAGCTAACAATAAGAGCTTACATTGAGACGTTTGCACCTTACCATATATCCAGCTGTTCGTGATTCCGCATATTTCCATTAAAACACGTTGTAGGCTAAATAAAAGAGAGAAGGTCCAGTCCAAAGAGAAAGTAAAAGTTCAAAATCCGTCAGCCAAACGCCAAGTCCATCCCAATTTGCAAGCTGTCGCCGTCTGTGGCCAAAATATCCCATCACCATAACGTTACAGTCTGTCGGCAGTCCGGCACACCTTCATAACCAAATAACCAAACGGGAGAAAAAAGGTGTTGCCTATCAATGTGGTAGCTAAGCCCGTCGGCTGACTAGCAAAGCAATCTGTAGCCTACTGTGGCGTTATATCCAGTCGTTAAATCAAGCCTCTCCCCCGGATCCAGGAACCAGACGTTTAGCAAATACAGCAGCCTCCGTAGGGTCCTCGAAGCAGTGCTCTTTCCCGTCGGGCAGCGAAACTCTCAGACGGGCAGGGAAGAGAAGCCCAAACTTGACACCAGGAACCAACCGGAGCGATTGCTTAGCCCTCCCGAACTCCGCGCGTTTCTTCGCGACAGCCGACGCGAGGTCTGGGTAAATGGAAATCTTATTCCCACCGCGGAACCTGAGAGAGCCAGCAGCCCGTCTAGAATTGCGGAGGATGAGCTCCTTGGTCTGGAAGTGGTGAACGCGAATCACAAACGGACGCGGTGGCTCACCATCCTTTGGCTTAGCTTTCAATGTCCTGTGAGCGCGGTCCAAAACCGGTTTGTCCTCGAGCTGAAGCACATCCCTCAGGAGTTCGGCCATGAATTCAGTGGGCTGCGGGCCCTCGACTCCCTCCGGCACCCCCAGCACTTGGATGTTGTTTCTCCTCTGTCGGCCCTCCAGATCATCACATTTATTTTGCAGGACCGTGACTTCAGTCTTCAATTTGTTGAACTTGGCGAGTAGGTCGTTGGATGTGTTGTCGCAGAAAGCAGCACATTTTTCAACCTCCACCAGCCGAGCCTCATGTGCTGTGGAAGTGGCCTGCAGGCTGTTGATTGATTTCTGGGCTCCCTCGCGGACCAAGGCGATCTCGGCCCGAAGGCTGTCGACAACACTGTCCATCTTTTCACAAATGTCGGTTTTCATTTTAGTTATTCCTTCATTAAAGGCACTCAAAGTTAGCTGGTTGGAGCCGGCGGAAGCGCTACACTGGTCGGACAGCGCGTCAATGAATTCCGTGGTTTCGCGGCCCTCTCCTTTGGAGGTCGAACGTAGCTGTGGTCCAGGCATTTTCAATTAGAACATTAAGTTTACTGGTGATCGATAGTAAAATATTTGTTTTGTTAGGCTGGAAAGTGAAAATAATTGGAGTTTTACTGTAGATAAATGATAAATTAAGTCACTCAATCGCGGAGCTATTCGGAAACGTGGTCTGCCCTCTCCATCACCAAACCGGAAGTCCACCAGTTGTTTATCCTGAGTTGTTTGTAATCCACCAGGTACAGGACAAAGGAAATCTATGAAGTTAAAAAAAATTATAATCTACTTTAATCATTGTAGGAATATGGGGTATGAAATGACAATACCTATAAAGTGGTAAAGTGTTAAGGTTTTATACTAATTTAATACTAATTTATTTAGACTACCATTCCCTCAAGATGTATCACTTTTTTGATTAGATTGCAGAGGAAAGTTTGCTGACTCAAAAGGCTTTCTGCTAAATATTTTTATTTGCTTTGTTAAGGAAGAAGCAGCTTGGAGTTCTGCTGTAAGTTAGACACAGTTGTGACACATCTGTTCAAGTCACAAGTTGAGGTAAGCCGAGGCTGAAAGGTGAATATGTACGATTCACAGACAAAAAGGGAAGCCCTTCCAAACAAGCAATGCATTCTATGGCACAGTGTAGACGTTGGGAACTACAAGGTAAATTCATATTAATTCAAAATTACTGATGAGACAGCTCAAGTTAACAGGGTTATGTAAAGTCATTGGTAGCCACTGGTGAGGGACAAGAAAATCAGTTTTGTATGACGCAGTTCAGTCTCTAGTAACTTGGCTGACTCACCAGTGACAACAGTGGAACAAAGTATCTCCAGCACAGTCTGAAGAAAACAGATGGTCGCTGTCCAATCATGTCCTCAATAATGTTGGAAAAACGGTCAACCCCTGATGATAATTCAGATTGTCCATTAGTCCAATTTCACATGATATGAAGTTATTTCATTCATACCTCAAAATACTGGGACCCCAAATGTGATTAAGACAGTAGGGCAGGCAATCTGATTAAAACGTTTGGTCAGATTCAGTTGATGCAACCAGTGTGACCAAGGTGATGCAAAATTTGTTTTCATATAGTAAACTCTCTCAAGTGAAGTATTACGTAATTTCAATCAGGAAGACTACTTATCATTCATTCATGCTTTCCCTTTACCCAATCAGAGTTGGTGAACATTTTCCCTCTTTTTCCAGAGAACCAATCAGAGTTAGCCGTCACTTCCCTCTCTCTTTCAAAGAGCTAATCGTCTAAGTGACGGGAGTATATACACGTCACCTTCTATGCTATTGTCCTTCTCTCAGATCTATGCCATATGCTACTGTCATTCCAGTTGCTGTGCTTACCTTCGTCCCTCCACCACCCCATCACCACCAATGTCCAGGCTCCAGAGGAACTCCCCAGGGGGACATCCTAATTCCTACGTCTATCCCGGATGTACTCCTAACTTCACGAATGGGAGGAGTTCCTGCATGGAGCTTACGCCAAAGTTTACATCTTGTTTCATGTCATGAATAAACTTTTTCATTCGAGCATTCATCCTAGTCTCTCCTGATTGAAATTAGGAGCATTTCTCTTCATCCCAGCATTTGAATTGGGGTAATTTTGAAGTAAAGGAATAACCTCATAACTCATGACTGAAAAAACACCTGAAGCACAGTTATATACAAATTGCCAGATCAGAAAATTATGCATAATGAAAAATGGCTTTATTTGCTTACCAAATATCCAGCCCACAGTCAGACATTCAAACACAGCCATGAAATTCTGGCAAACTCTTGTACAGCCATAATAATCGATAAGATGGAATATGTAAATTCCTCCCTGGAGAATACAGGAAGAGAGAATGTTTAAATTAGGAAAATCTTGTGACAACAGTTTTTTTCAGTGTGCTTTCAGGACAATATATTGTTCACCTCAGAGACCAAGGTCAGTTGTAGGAGGAAGGTGGATAAACAGATGAGGAGGACAAAGATCTCACGCCTTCCTGGTGTGCGAAACAGCTTAGGAAACAAGTCGCTCACTGTGGTGATGAAACACTCCACTGTCACAAACTGGAGGCAAAGTGAAATGAGCAATTTTAATTTTCCCTAATCCTAATTTTCATGTGCCTGCAATGCACTGACTAATAATCTGTGGGTAATACAACAAACAACCTTACATGTGTGTCAACACTCAGTAGAAGAAGCATGAGGAAAAAGCAGACAGTCCAGAATTGAGGCAATGGCATCATGGCTGTTGCCTGAGGGTATGCGATGAAGGCCAAACCTGGACCTGTGAAGTATAGAAGGAACGAGGAGAGAAGGGAAAGAGTTCAGCCATGTAATTAACTGTATATGGATTTAAAATGATAACATTTATTTGTGGGACATTTTAAAACCTTAGAATATACCTGACTCTGCCACCATGTCAATGGGAACACCCTGTTTCTGAGCCATGAATCCAAGTACAGAGAAGACTACAAATCCAGCAACAAAACTGGTCCCACCGTTCAGCAGACAGAGCCAAAAGCAATCCCTAGAGGTCAAGGTAAGACCCTTGTCAAAAAAGGAAATTCTCAGTGGTAAAGGAAGTGGTTATTTATTTTATTGTATTTTTATTTAGTGAATGGTTTATAGTATTTCTTCTGTTCTTTTGGTTTTGACATTTTAACTGAACTGCTTACACAAACAGTGTCTATAGTAACCTAACTTCTAAGAGCAAAATCTTTTTATAAAAATGATTACCTAACATACACTTACTTGTAACAGTTGTTGTTGCGCTCATTATAGCTGCCCAGATCAATCAGAATTCCTGTGGTCAAGCTATAGGAGAAGAATATTTGAGATCCGGCCTCTATCCAGACCTGCAATGTCACAAAAAGGCATCATAAATACTGAGTTGGTAGTATTGCTTGTATTGCTTGAGTGAAAAAACACACCCCAGATACGGTACGTCTGGTTTGTTTTTCTGTCTGGGTAGAAACAATTTTCCTTTTTTAATTTATCTATGCTAACAATAAAAATGGATGAAAAATTTTACTTAAGACTTGCTTCTGTTTTGTCTGAAGTATGCTCTTGACATCAAATTGAGTCGATGATAGTTTCTTAGCTTGAAAACTCCAAAACAGAGAGGTATTGGTGTGTTTACCAACAGGCTATTGTAAAAGTTTGATTTATCAACCCTCGCCGACAGCCTGTGATGCATTACATGGGAGAGAGAAATGTATAGTTTTAGTAATCTGTCCTCTCACGTCAATAATAGTAGAGCAGGTAGTCCTAAAGGCAGAGGTGGGACCAAGTCATTGTTTTGCAAGTCACAAGTAAGTCTCAATTCTTTGCACTCAAGTCCCAAGTCAAGTCCCAAGTCAAGACAAGTCCCAAGTCAAGTCCCAAGTCCTAAACTTTGAGTTTCGAGTCCTAAACAAGTCATAATGCGCTCTTCACCAAATGTAATGCCATTTTAACAACAGAGTAATAATATATTAAATTTACACAAATCATGAATGCTTTTTTAGAAGCCGATTTGTCATCTCGTTTCAGGTGAACATTAAAGTACGGGTCGGGGAGGGAACCCGCAACACTCTCGTCTGTTTAAACAGATCGTTGCTGTACAATGGCCGACACGGAGCCTGTGTTATAGGGGGGGTGGCTCTGCGGTGGATGCAATGGATAGCTGTAACGTTAGCTAAGCATTGGCTCGCTTTATATTAGCCTCGCCTCGTTCTTTGTGCAGCTTCAAATGTCAAACGAAGTTGGAAGTTGTTGCATCTCTGTCTGTAATTTTCGACCCGCACATTTTGCATACTGCTATTCGTTTTTGGTTGACCACCGCATAGTTTTTGTACGTGAACAAAATTATCTTTGGTATCATTTTTTCCAACTGGCGCTCAGTAAAATAACGTTACTTCTTCTTGGTTCTCTCCTGCAACTTGATTGGATGCTGTCAGATTGTTTCAAACAAAGTGGATCTGGGAAATTAAGTGTTGACTTGCTGGGAATGAATAGCATTAACGTTAGTTGATTCAGTAAATGAAGGGAAATGAATTGATTCGTGGCACACTTTTTAAATAACATACCTTTTAATCTTTGGGTTTGGGGGAAGGTATCAAGTCTTTTCAAGTCAAAAAGGCTCAAGTCCAAGTGAAGTCACGAGTCATTGGTGTTAAAGTCCAAGTCGAGTTGCAAGTCTTTTTTGATTTTGTCAAGTCGAGTCTAAAGTCATCAAATTTGTGACTCGAGTCTGACTCGAGTCCAAGTCATGTGACTCGAGTCCACACCTCTGCCTAAAGGCCAAAGGGATTTACGCTGCATAATGCTGGTCGAAGTTCAAAGGAAGATGCAAAAAAAACAAGTAGGGATAGTTCTGTCTTCGGGACTAGTTGCTAGTAGGATAATACACAGTTGAGCACCAGCGCAATTTTATTGGTTTGAAGTAGGGATGTTCATGAAAGATCGATGATCGATTTATTGTTTGTTTGTTATGTATCACGTTGATTAACCTTAACGACTTAAATGACTTTTTGAATCGCGTCATCGCAGCCGGTTGGTCCAACCGCAAAAATGACCATGAAACCGAAGTAGAGAGCTACTTGCAAGAAATCCCTCCACCACTTGATAGGAATCAGCTGGACTGGTGGAAAGCCAACCAAGTACGATTCCCAAGGCTGACAACACTAACGCAGTAGTAACCAACATCTGCTTCCCCAGGACCTCTGTCCCATCAGAGTGCATCTTCTCTGCCAATGGGCTAACCTCCCATGCTACACTGGACGCGACTCAGCCATGTTGAACAGACTGCTGATCTTAATAAATAAAAATGCTTAGGTAACAGACGTAAAACTGTTAACCCCAGCTGATTTGGTCAACAATAGGTATAGCACTTTACTAAAAACAATGTTTACAAAGTGCTTTACATACAATAAAATGCAAAAGCAGCAATAATAGAAAATAGGCATAAAAGGTAATATATGAGGTAGACAGGTACAACTAAAAACACACAAACAAACAGAGATACAATTAAAAACAGATCGAACTTTACATAAAAGTGTGTGCCGAATTTTTTAAAATAAAAAATAGGAATAAAAGGTAATACAAGAGATAAACAGGTACAACTAAAAATAAACAAACAAACAGAGATACAATTAAAAACAGATGGAACTTTAAATAAAAGTGTGTGCCAAAACACAAGAAAGCAATAGAATGGGGATACAGGTACAAGTAGGCTACACTACCGTTCAAGAGTCCGGAACCACCAAGAAATCTCCATGCCCCCGAAAGAGACCGATACCCCAATCCACCAGGGCAGCACCAAACCGATCAGAAATACAGCCGAGACACCGACAATGCCACAAACCAATACCTCCACTCCAAACGACTGCTCCACTCCCCAAACCCCCGCCCATCAAAGAATCCCCCATGCGCAGCAGCGACAGCCCCACAGACCCCAGGCACTCCAGCCACCGGGCCCCCCAAGACACCCGGCGAGGCCCCACCCCACGCCCCCCGCAGCACCTGCCACCAGCGCAAACGGCCCACAGAGCATCCCCCACGGACCCCACGATCAAGCTGCCCCCACAAAAGCCCGACAGGACCCAGTCCAGGCGACCGCACTGGCCAACCCACCAGAGACAGCACCCGTCTCCACAAACCCACCAGCCGATCACCGCCCCAAGAGATGAAAACCACCCCAAGCGCGACACCGCCAAGAAACCGAAGACTGCCACACAAAGGCGCACACCCCAGCATGAAATCACCAGGCTCCCGGCAACCCCACGCACGGAAACAGCCCCCATCCCCCAAAACAACAACCAACCGCCGAGTCAGGAGAGATGAGCACCGCCTCCGACAGACCGACCAGCGAAACCGCCCGATCCAAACCCTATCGAGCCCCCGTGGGAAACAGCCCGAACGCAAGGCCCGCGAGAAACGCCCCACAAGCCAATCGCACCCATGGCAAGTGCCGCAGGAAGCGTGCGGCGAAACCCCAACCGAAAATCCCGAAAGCCTGACAGCCAGAACGCCCAAGGCCAGCAAAGATGCCACCGCCGCAAACGGAGGACTCCCGATGAACAGAAAGTCCGAAGAACAGAACAGCCACCCGAAGACAGAGGCTAATGTTTAACTTGTGTGAAAATCAATCATGAGTTTGAAGCCCACAGCGTCTTCACCCTTTTCTAACCAACTGTTCTACTTGAATTTCTCCAGACCTCTGTTTGTTTTACACAGATGTCTGGCTACGTGAAATTGGTGCGAAACATCCTACTACACTTTCTGTGTTGTTTTTTTTGCTTTTTTTTTTGGTTGATTTTGATTCCATGCTTATTCTAAAAATGTTACATGTTAGGTGTGGTATGGATGTACATTTGAGTATTATCAGAATACAGGTGGTAGTTTAGGCCGTGGTTGTGGATAAATTGTCCGAGGGATAGCATGTAGATGCTGAAAAGGAGGGGTCCAAGCATGGAGCCCTGCAGGACCCCGTATTTAACGGTGGTTGGTTGTTACTGTTGGCTGTTGACTGTAACAAACAGCAGTCTTTTCCTCAGGTAAGACTTGAACCAGGTCAATGCAGAGCCAGAGACAGCAATCATTCCAGCGGTATGGGATGGTGAACAGTATCAAAAGCAGCACTTTGGCCTGACCTTTCCACTTCAGCTAAATGCCTAAAATGTAAATGTAAGTCACACCACTGGAGCCAGTTAGTTTTCTGATTCAGAAAACAAAAAAATGACAGAAATATAAGTCTTATGTTGATTTCACGCTTATTCTACAACTGAGGTAACATAAACAGGCTACCTCATGGTCAGCCAGGCGGTTCAAGTCTGGATACAGATAGAACTGAATCCCTTTCCAAGCTCCAGGTAGAGTCAACCCCCTGACTAGTAGTATCAGGAGCATCACAATGGGGAAAATAGCTGTGAAGTACACTACCTGAAAAGACAAGGAAATGTTAGCAAATATTTGCAATGATACTTAATGGAGATACAAATTGTATAAAACTGTTGATGAAATGCTTAATGGTGAGAGGGCAATTGATGAAAATGTGTAGGTTTCTATGCACCACAAGTCTATCCTTTTAGATAAAATGTTACAACAGGACCTTTCCTGAGGATCTGACACCTTTCCAGACACTGAAGTAGCAGAACACCCAGCAGGCCAGAAGACACGTGGCCAGCTCCCATCTGATACTGCCCAGCTCCTCAATGCCTCCAGAGATGGCCAGCACCCGCCGTCTGATTTAAGAGGAAAATTATAAGGTACACATAATGTGACACAAACTCCTGAATGCTGTACTTATGATTGACAATTTGAGATGACATTGGACCGCACTAGCTGGTGGCAATTGGGCAAATGTTAAACCTGCAATAAGCGATATCAGAGCTTTTTACTAATCTTGAAACTAATGTGTGCTATGTGGAGATTTCATTGCAACATAATGATATAAACCAATATCCACACACGTGGGCCAGCTGTGTTGCTGTTTTCACCTCTTTTGTAAAGTTTGTTGTCCTCCGGGGCCATTCAGTAGCTTTTAATTTTTGTAAAACTAGCTTGGCACCTCCCTTGTTTAAAAGCAGAGCTCACCCTCTCCCACTCCTGAAAAAATTTCTTGTAATGGCGGAATCGATGAAACTTGCTAAACGAGTAAACTTGCTATCTACCTCTTTACTTGTCATTGTGGGACATGTAACCTTAAGTGGGAGAAAGTTCTGGCACATCGAAACTGGTAACCGGGGAGACTTCTCAGCAGGTATATTTAGCTAAGCTATTAGCATTTATCCTTCCATTTGTTCTTCATAGGCCTCCGTAGTGCAGTGGCTTTGCTGTGTGTTATGTACAAATGTGGTGCGGTTTCTGTCCCCCTCTAGTGGTCAGAAAAATAATTTATTGCAGCAGGACATTGAAAGATGTTCTTATGGTACATTTCTGATACTCTATGTTTAGCTCTTGTTCTAGTATTAAACGCATTAGAACATTTTTACTGGGGCAACACAGACAAACAAGGTTCAATGCATGAAAGAATGATGTATTGATATAGTAAATTACAGGAATTTAGACTCACTCCCAGAACTCAGTTGCAGCAGAGGTGGTGTTGGTCAACATGGTCCAATTTGCAGTGTGATTTGATGAATGAGAAGTCTGACCCACACAGTTAGCTGGTTTTGGGAACAAATTAACAAATATATCACAATAAATAGCTGTAATACAATATAATAGAGGCTTTGCAGTCGCACCAGAAATCTCCCATCAGCAACAGCTGATGCCACCATGGAGGTCCATAGGACAATTGGATGTGTGCAAATAATGGCTAAATACATACACTACATGGCCAAAAATATGTGGACACCTGCTTGTCGAACATCTCATTCCAAAATCATGGGCATGAATATGGAGTTGGTCCTCCCTTTGCTGCTATAACAGCCCCCACTCTTCTGGGAAGGCTTTCCACTAGATATTGGAATATTGCTGCGGGAATTTGCTTGCATTCAGTCACAAGAGCATTAGTGAGATCGGGCACTGATGTTGGGTGATTAGGCCTGGCTCGCAGTCGGCATTCCAGTTCATCCCAAAGGTGTTCGAAGGGGTTGAGGTCAGGGCTCTGTGCAGGCCAGTCAATTTCTTCCACACCAATCTCGACACACCATTCCTGTATGGACCTCACTTTGCGCACGGGGGCATTGTCAGGCAGAAACAGGAAAGGGCCTTCCCCAAACTGCTGCCACAAAGTGGAAGCACAATCAAATATCAATGTATGCTGTAGTGTTAAGATTTCCCTTTACTGGAACTAAGGTGCCTAGCCCGCACCATGTAAAACAGCCCCAGACCATTGTTCCACCTCCACCCAACATTGGCAAGTCCGCCAAGCCCAGATTCTTCCGTCGGACTGCCTGATGGTGAAGCATGATTCATCACTCCAGAGAAAGCATTTCCACTGCTCCAGAGTCCAATGGCAGCAAGCTTTACATCACTCCAGCTGACGCTTGGCATTGCACATGGTGATGTTCGGCATGTGTGCAGCTGCTCGGCCATGGAAACCCATTTCATGAAGCTACAGATGAACAGTTCTTATGCTGACATTGCTTCCAGAGGAAGTTTGGAACTCTGTAGTGCGTATTGCAACTGAGGACAGACGATTTGTATGTGCTTCAGCGCTCGTGTGCGGCCTACCACTTCACGCCTGGGCTGTTATTGCTCCTAGACGTTTCCACTTCACATTAACAGCACTTAAGTTTACTGGGGTAGCTTCAGCAGGGCAGAAATTTGACTAGCTTTTAAAGTTTCCTGATAAAGTAAGTTCTGTACGTTTATAATGTTTACATTTTTATTCAGGTTTTGTATTTTTTTGTTGGACTTCTCTGTTCTAAGTGGGTTTAATCCATATATGACTTCTTTTTTTTATATAACATTGAATCCAATGGTAAAGGGAGTCATTATTGAAGTTTTGACCAATTTCCTGTTCTTAAATTTTTCTTGTAAGAACAGACAGATCATCTCAAGACATTGGATACATCCATCCATGCCACATCACCGTTTTTCTCTCAATTTTGTGATTTTTAAAGTCTCATATAATTACCTTTTTGTAAATGTGTTTTCTCTGTTTCATTTCAAAAACTTTATTAGAAGAGAAAAGCGCTGTTTGGCCCATAGCCTATCATTCCATTAATTACAGTTATTTGAGAGAAGACATTATATAGATAAAAATTTGCCAAATATTTCTGGCTATAGAATATTATAGAGTTTCTAACTATAATGTGAGGCAACTCATTTTGATAAAGGCACCTAAAGCTGATTCAGTCTGAAAGTAAATATTGTGGTATAACTGTAGTATAACTATGCCAAACAAAATTAACCTCACAAATTAAGTTCATCTATCAAATTCTCAAATTCAGGAGCCATATAAACTGGTGTGCAGTTAGATAGCAACAGAAATAATTTTGGGGATCTGGGGGAGATAAGGTGAACCCCTGTGTGTGTTACCTCTCGGAAAAACTCCTGGCTGTCAGGTGAAAAGAAGCGGCCAGCAGGTAGTCTACATCCTTCCCGGCTGACGGGGGGATTGTGCAACAATCTGAACCGTGGAGCACATTGTGAATTGGCAAATTACAAAAAAAAGTTAACTAAAAAAAAAAAAGTTAACTAAGCAACACCCTGCTACATACTCACACACTCATTATACTGATTACACACACACTGCCAACTACAACCACAGTCTTCTACAGTTGGTCATTGAGAATTTCCACGGGAGCCATTGGGGGTAAAGTGTCTCATCAATGGGTTAGACATTATATAATCTCCTTACAAGCCTCACAAATTAATAGTAAACTCCGCAGTCTCAGCCTTACCTGTATTCCAGGTGTTCCCACAGCTGGCCCAGGGGAGCTGGGATCTGAAGGAGAACACCAGGTAGAGGAGAGCCCAAGCTTGGATAACAATAAAGCTGAGGTCATAGAGTCTAATCATCACATGTCCATATCCAATTCCTAAAATACAGATAAAAACCATAGTTTATAAAACAGTATGTGTTTTGGTATAAAACGTTCAAACCTGTGGAGGTAATTCAAATTTTGCTTTGAGCCAGACAGTCAGAACAGCTTGAGTTATATTCAGAAAGAAAACAAAATTTCTTGTATTTTCTTTTTCTCCTGTTTACTGCATACATTCACACACTCACCTTGTGCCAGTGGACAAATTTTCCTTCAACAGGTGACCATTCCCTCTTGGGTGTACTGACCAATCACACTCTCCAGTAGGAACAGAGGTATTCCCAGAACCACAATTAACAGACCATATGGCACCAGAAAGGCCCCTAGGTATAAAAAACAAACAGACATATATGACCATGATAATGAAAATGCATTCTAACTATTCACTCATCTCTCATCAACAGACATTTCCCAAGTTCAGTACACCCAAAACAAGAATGCACCTCTCTACTTCCAAATTCTGAATTTGTATTATTCACCTCCACCATTCTTGTAGCAGAGGTATGGGAATCTCCACACATTGCCCAGACCAACCACATTTCCTGCAACAACCAGAATATATTCTGTTTTACTAGCCCACTGTCCTCTGTCTTCAATCCTTCTCTCCTTTTTTGCCTTCCTTCTTTCTCTGTTCATCTTGAGATCTGAAAGACTTCCACTGTAGTGCAGGTAATCCACTCTGTTATGATTCCAGAATACTGCAATCTAATCCTTGCTACTTTTATCATGCCAAACTTTCCTAATTTGACTACATGACTACTCAGAGCAGCCATAATGTTTCATGCCAAAGTTTCCAATTTCACTACATGACTAGTCATTCCAGTATCAAATACCCTTGAGTTTTAGTCTTGCTAGAGCCAGAGGGCCACACACTGGCTACTTTAACATGCACAGAGAATTTTGTTCTTAATTTAGTTATTCTGGTAACTTTTGGATTGATGCATGAAAACATCATAACTCAGCTAAAATAACCCTGTTGAACTCATACTCATTTATGCTGAACGTGAAGCTGGTGATCTCTTGCCATGCTTTGCGCTTTTCTGGACCGGTGACCCCACTGCTCACACTTGAAAATAAGATATTTTTTCTTAACAAAACTTCATTTGTGATGCTCTTGTGGACACAGGAGCTGACTTGACAGTCATGTCAAGTTCCGTGTATGACCAGCTGCAAACAGCCTCGTTTTCAAATGGCAGATACCCCAACATAGACCATTGTGATTTCAGTATCAGAGGTTTCATGGAAAACCAAACCCACATCGATCGAGTGATGCTTGTTGAGCTGAAAATTGGACCCATGGTCCTCATGCATCCCGTCTACGTGTCAGAGATGGACACTTTTCCTCTGATCCTTGGTATGGACCTCCTTGATCGGTTTGAAGCCTTGATCGACCTCAAACGCTTGAAAATCTACGCTCAGGTCAGAGAGCCACTGCCCATTCCCGACAAGTGGTTCCACGAAGACCAGTACGATGCTCTGTGCATGGATATTCCAGCTCAGAAAAACATCCTTGACGATGCCCTTCTTGACTCAGCTCCAGATGAAACCAGCCAGGCTCGAGAGCCATGGCCACCTGCTGAGTTCTTCCACAACCAAGACACACTCTTGTGCTCTTTGGGCCCTTCACAGTCTGAAGGACAATGCCCCCTTGTGGTGAATGGCTTTGACTTGCAAAGCGCTCATGTTGAACATGTGACATTGAGTCTCGGGACAGAAAAGTCTTCCATCAGTCTTGAACGCCAAGTGGGGGACAAGGTCTGCGACACCTTCAGTCAACCAGTGGGGGTCTCCAAGACATTCCTGCCCCATTGGTCAGACCCACAGAAGATCACAGACAAACTCTTCCCAGTGACCAACCAAAGCAAGATCAGTAGGGGTCAGAAGGACCTCACCTTTAAATCGGTTCAAAGGAACCAGAATGAACTGTTCAAAAACCCCATGGGACACGTAGGGGATTCTCCTGTTGTCAAATAAACAACACATAGGATTTCTTTTAAAGCACCCTGTGTGCTCATTCCCTCTTCTAACTCTTTAATTCAGTGTTGCATTAAATAGTTGTGACTAATAGTGCGTGATACATTTAACTGTCCAGTTCACTCATGATCATTTTAGTAAGAATATTCTTCCCTGACAGATATAACTGAGAGTAAGTTGATACTCTGTGTACCAGAGCACACCTGCTTCATTGGTGGCGATAGACGCCACAGCATAGTCTAATTGCAGCCCTCAATAGTAACTGCTGTGATCTACAGTCTACTATCTTCAACTGCACTAATTCCAATTGATCAAAGCCTTGTTGTGTGCTGTGCTGTCTAACTACTGTGCCTCTTCTAACCAACGTGCATGCCCTCTGTGTCATCCTCACGATGAAGATTTTCTGGGTGCTCGTGTTCCTATTCAGCGCTTATGTTGCTGATCAGAGCTGGACCAAAGATCAGTTTAGTGATGCTGAGATTGACATAACTCACAGGTTACACCAGTTTGAGAAGTTCAAGTTCACACAAGCTAAGCTGCATGGCTCACAGCGCTCCAAACATTTTCTGGGTGTAGTTGTAACAACTGCCTCCGCTGGTGACTCCCCGTTTTCCATCGGGACCTCCACAGTGAACGCAGTTAGGTTGTCCACTGTTAAACAACAGATTCATGATTTACAGGTAGAACTGCCCAAAATCCATCAACAGACAACCGATCAATTTACACGAACCCAAACAATTGGTAGAAAATTCCAAGGCACTGTTGTAGTTCTCAACACTGACAGCACTGTTTTCAGCGAAACCTTTCACTCTGCAAGTCACTTATTAGAAGTGATACAGTATGATTTGGCCCATACTCAAAAGGTTAACATGCTAATGACAAACATGCTCAGAGAAGTCAGTTCCTCCAACGACAGCCTGACCATGAGCCGCATTCTTCCATATTTGATTACTTTTAGCCTGGTGAATGACATCCTTTCAAGAACCATAGCTGGTAATCTCATTCCCTTGCAAATGCACATAGTCTCTAACTTAGGTAATGCTCCTCATCCATACATGAGCACAGAGGCTCAAGAAGTGGCATTCCTGCTCAGCCTCCCAAGTGTAGACCATGAGAATATCTACAGGTTGAAGGATATGATGAATGTTGGCATGTGGAAAAGTGACATCCAGGTGAAAGTGAACACTTCTTCTGTTATGGCAAACCATGACAGTAATTGCAAATTGTACGTAATACCTAACCTAATAATGTGCACATTAATGAAAGACAATCATTTTTTGTGTCCAAGCAGAACCTTTGTGAGGAATGACACCGACCAATTGTGTGGCATTCACCCATCGAGCAACAGCTCGCATTGCAGAGCCGAGGTTACCTCCCGCTCTGTCACAGACACCAAAGAAATGGTTGGGAAATGTTGGCTAGTTAATTCTCTTGCGTCCGTTGCCACTCTCACGCATGGAAGACATGACACGGCTAACAGAATTACTCTACCCAACCACACTATGTGGATTCAAGGTCCTAGCCTGAATCCTCTACCGAAACAAGCCTGTAACAGTGATCATTTTGATGGCCTTGGCACTGACTCTGGAAAGCTCCAGAGCCTGCGTGCCGTCCACTCCAGCACTGCCCCAGCTTGTCAATGATTTATGAAGTATGCCTTCAATGATGACCTTAGTTTAGCAATGATATATATGCTCATTTAGCTACCACAACTTATGGTTAGGATATGAATGTAACAATTAGTTTACACTTAGACTTAGCGTGCATGTTGTTTGTCAAGTTTATTAGTGATTTATTATAGGAGAGACCCTTAGAGCGCCCTATCACACTGAAGCCACTTCAGACAAACACACTTCTGTTAAATCCACTGTTACATATACACACCTCACTGCCCATGTGTCTGACAATGATCATACTGTGTGCCAGTGATGCTTGTTTGTGTCCTGCAATGATGCTCCAGTTCTTTCCAGGAAACGCACCATCACCGGACAAGTGGGGGAATGTAGTAACTGCACCCACACCGTCATTGTCATCACACATCTGGAAGGGCCTCGCATCCTGTGTGTGAGCCTCTGCCCTGATAACGGATCAGGAAAGTGGATGGAAAGTGGTTGGATCGTAAAGGAGGCCACTGACCTCTTGGTAAATCACTCCATTTTCACCCTAAGAGCTGATATCAAGGACCAGACCTGGTAAATAACCATAAAACACCAACACTCAGCCCTGTCTTTGGTAATCCCCAAAGAGACAGAGAGTCTGAGATGACACCCATTGGAATGTTGCCAAAATCAAGAGAAATCTTTGATACAGACTCATGAAACTTTGGGTATCACATTGTGGTGGACTCTAATGTATATGACTAATTTTATGTGTAACTGTGATGTTTTATATAATAGTTATTTACGTTATTCAATTTCGTTATCTTTACATAGGGCTTCGATAGCCATGTTTGATATTAAAGTGTTCAGGAATTTGTGCTGAGTTTAATAATGTTAATGTTACGACGGTCAATTATATTGGATAGATCTGGGAACCAAAATTAGGGTTTCATGCATATGTAATGAGCCGTAAAACTAGACATGCCAGCCCACGCACACACCTCTCAACTGATCACAACAAAACCAAACACTCACATTTCCAATGCGGATTTCATGCACTTTACGTGGTCGCGACACGTGTGCTAACGGAGTCTGACAACAACTTTGTTCCAAAGTTTGTCTCCAAAGACGGACTCAACTGCATCATCATCATCAAGCCAAGTAGAAAGCCTGTTTCATCCGAAACAGTGAAGATTGCCTTGCTGCCTGCCTATCTGCCTGACAAATACACACACACACCAGCACATGTGTCTGTGTGTCCTGCCTGCTACAACCTCACTATCAGCTATCCTGCTGAGTTTAACTCTGAAGAATCATCGGAACCTCCAGAGTGGGTCGGCGTTAGCCTTGAGAGACCCACAGCCCTGTCCGGCAGCCTGCGTGCTCCAGCCTGCGTGCTCCAGCCTGCGTGCTTCACCCTGTTGCGGCCTGCTGAGATCAACTGAACAGACGTCGGATCTTCATCCTCCAGCACCTCGTCGAGCCGAGACTCCTCACAGCCTCCCGGCCTCAGCGTGCTTCATCTCCCTCCGGACCTCCGCTGGTGTCGTATGTACTGATCACTGTCCGCTGGGCATCATATCATACATCACACATAGCTATTCCATTACATTCACACTTCACACACATATCACACACTTTATGACGGCTCCCTATAGTTATAGTAAGCATTCAGTTATTCAAAGATTCATTTGAGTCAGTTTTCCAGATAGTTATACTGTCGCCCTTTATTCCTATCTTGCTGACTCATGTCTTCCACTGCTCATCTTCCATGATTGTGTCTGCTGAAATGTTGGTTTAATTTTCAGTTGTGTTCCATATGCACAGATTCAGTGGGAAGATGGTTACTTTTAAATGTAATAATTCAAGGAGAAAAACTGTGCATTTTGAATCTGTATGGACCTAATATAGATGACCCCTCTTTTTTTGATGAAATATTTAATAAGTTGCAGGATATAGAGGGGGAAATTATTATGGTGGGCGATTTTAACATTGCTTTAAACACCATGGTAGATCGAAAAGGAAGTCCTCCAATTAACGCTCACCCACATGCCCTTAGGAAGATCTATGATCTTATGGATGCTTTAGATTTAGTTGATATTTGGAGATTTAAAAATCCAAATTTGATTAGATACACTTGGAGAAGGCAAAACCAGGCGAGTAGAATTGATTTTTTTTAATTTCCTTTTCTCTTATATCCAAAGTAATTGGTGTATCAATAGAGGATAAATTATGGTCTGACCATAATTCTATTGGATTAAATCTTTCAATACTGGGAAATGTACGTGGACCAGGATATTGGAAGTTTAATCAGAGTCTTCTCCAAGATGAGGAATTTGTTGGCAAGACTAAGAGATTCATTAATGATTTTTTTGTACATAATATTGGTACAGCAAATTCTTCATTAGTCTGGGAAGCATTCAAATGTAGTTTTAGAGGACATGCAATTGCTTACTCTTCTTGGAAAAAAACCGAAATGAAATTGAAAGAACAAACTTTAACAGCAGAAGTAGAGCAGCTGAATCTAAACATTGATAATTCGGCTGATGCATCTAGAGACCAGCTAAATGATTTGAAAAATAAACAAAATGAATTATATGATTTAGTGGAAAACCGCCTGCTAAAAAGTTACAATTATAAAAGGGCAGAATGGATGGAGAAAGGGGAAAAATGTTCAAAACTTTTCTTGAGCCTTCAACATAGAAATCATTCTAAAAAAAATATTTCCAAATTAATTTAGAATAATGGAGAAGCATTTATACAGACAGATATTTTAAATGAGATAGAAAATTATTTTGCTAAAATATTTTCATCCCAGTCATCACCTCCGCTCAGCTCCCAAAACTTTTTTCCACAAAATTATGAAAGAAAGTTAACTTCTAGGCAGAAATAGGGTTTGATTACAGAGGAGGAACTTTTTTCTGTTGTAATGGCCTTTAAACCAGGGAAAACACCTGTAATAGATGGAATACCAATTGCGGTCTATCAAAAGTTCTTTGATTTGGTTAAAGAACCTTTGCTTTCTTGTTTTAATTTCTCATATAGTGCTGGGTATTTGTCTGACTCAGAAAGAAGGCCTTATCTCCTTGTTACTCAAGCAGGAACCCAGTGGCCAATTCAAGGACCCTGTGAATCTCGAGAATTGGAGACCAATAACACTTCAATGTTATGATGCTAAGATACTCGCTAAATGTGTAGCTCATAGACTAAAGAGAAGAGTGTGCTGACAAGTATTATTCATCAAGATCAATCAGGATTTTTGCAGGGTCGTTATATTGGTAATAATATCAGACAGTTGTTGGAGATTATTGAAAATTATGAGCTGAATAACAAAACTGGGTTAATTTTTATTGCTGATTTGGAGAAAGCCTTTGATAAGGTTCGCTTAGATTTTATTTTTAATAGCTTAGGCTTTTTTAATTTTGGTAAATCCTTAATTAATTGGGTTAGAGTATTATATAATGACACCAGTTGTAGGATTATTAATAATGGTTATATTTCTAAGTCAGTGCCCTTATCAAGAGGAGTCAAACAAGGATGCCTTTTGTCACCATATTTATTTATAATCGCTATGGAAATACTAGCCATTAAAGTGAGGTCTAATGTGGAAATAGAGGGACTTGAAGTTGGGAATATGCAAACAAAAATTTCAATGTATGCAGATGACACTAGTTTCCCACTAAGTCCAAAACCTTCTTGTCTGCAAACTCTTCTTGAACTTTTGGAACTTTTTTCACAGTTTTCTGGTTTGAAACTAAATGATGAAAAATGTAAAATTCTTAGGATTAGGGGACTGAACGGTACAAATTATAAAATACCATGTAAATTACCGATTGGCTGGACTGATGGGCCAGTTAATGTGTTAGGTATTGTGATTCCAGAGAATTTAGAAGACCTTTGTACAATGAATTACAATAGTAAATTGAGAAAGATGGATAAGATTTTACAACCATGGAAGGGAAAAACATTAACACTCTTTGGGAAAATTTCCCTAGTTAATTTTTTGATTGTACCGCAATTTATTTATCTTTTTATGTCTCTCCCAACTCCATCACAGTCCTTCTTCAAGCTTTATGAACAAAAGATTTTTGAATTTCTCTGGAGTAACAAACCAGAGAAAATCAAAAGAGGAGTTCTTTATAATAGTTATGAACATGGTGGGTTAAAACTATTAAATTTGGAGGCTCTATGTTTCTCTTTGAAAGCCTCCTGTGTTCAAAAATTATTCTTGAATGAAGACTGGTATTCATGTAAGTTACTGGAGAGTACTCATCTATTGTTTCAAAAAAGATTATACCCCTTCCTACAGATTCAGCCAGCTCATATACACTGTGTGAATAATTGGATTGGAAATGTATCCATGTTTTTAAAGGAAGCAATTCAGTGCTGGCTGTGTTTTCAGTTTCATCCTCCAGAATGTCGGAATGAAATCTTACAGCAAATAATATGGTTAAATTCTAACATATTGATTGAAGGGAAACCAATATTTTGGAAGAAGGTATTTGATCATGGTGTTTGGTTTATAAATGATATTGTGTGTGAAGATGGGAAACTTATGAGGTATAACCAGTTCACTGAAACATATGGTATGATCTGTTCCCCTCATTCATACAATCAATTGATCTCTGCTTTAGGAAAAGATTGGAAACAAAAGATTAATAGGGGGCAGCCCACTATAAGAAATATAAGATGGTTAAAAGGAAATAAGATAAACAAAATTATTTATAAATTTTATTTAACCTCTAGATCTGTAAGAGTTATTCCATATAGTACCTATAAAAAATGGGAGGACACTTTCGATTGTCCTATACCGTGGAAACAAGTGTTTAAATTAATGTATAAAACAACAGTAGACACATTTATGAGATCCTTTCAGTTAAAAATAATTTATAATTTTTTGTCTACTAGGAAAATGTTAAAGATTTGGGGTATTGCTGAGTCAGATGAGTGTTGTTTTTGTTTTATGGAATCTGAGTCAGCGGTACATCTTTTCTGGTATTGTCATATTGTGACTGCCTTTTGGAGGGAGGTTCAAAAGATGTGTAAGGCAATGAAGCTGTGTTTTCAACCAGATTTTTTCTCTGTGATATTGAGTGATGTTACAGAAACAAGCAGTTATACTATTAATCTGATTATTTTGTTAGGGAAAAGATTTATTTTTAAAGCTACTGATGTGGATTCCTTGAATATTAATCAATTTAGAATGTTTATTAAACATCATTTTATTTTGGAAGAATATATTGCAAACACAAATGATGACGTTAAAAAACATTTAGAAAGGTGGGAAAGGTTTATTGAAGTGGAAGGCTGGTAAAGAAAAAAAAAAAAAAAAAAAGCATAAAGTGTAGAATTTGAATTTTTTCTTTTTTCTTTTATTTTTTATTTATTTATTTATTTATTTTTTCTTTTCCCTTTCTCCTCAAATGGTTTGTGACTTATTTAGGTTGTTAGGCCTACTGATATATGTTGTGATGATATATGGTATGTGTTTGCATTTATTATTTTGGTTTGTTTTAGTGTTACTTGGTGTGTTAAGTTTTATTTGTGTTTATTGTTTGTTTGTCTTCTGGTGATTTATGTCATGTTTTTGTTAAATAAAAAAACAAAAAAAAAAACAATCATGGGGTAAAGCTCTGATGCATCTACCGACCGGCCCAGCTGAGAGCTGAGCTCGTAGACAAGTCACCACCGGCCATGCTTGTTTCTCAGTCATCCTCTCCAAACATGAGCGCCCTTAACAGCTGACTTGGAACTTACTAGATCAATTGACTTACTTCTTTATTCATTTTTTAAAGATTTATTTTAGTCATTTTTATGCTTTATTTGACAGAGATAGTGAGAGAGAGACAGGAAGGTATGGGAGAGAGAGGGGAGGACATGCAGCAAATGATTCGAACCCAGGTCGCTGTGGGAAGGACTGAGCCTTATATGGTACGCACTCTACTTGGTGAGCCACCGGGGCGCCTCTACGTCTTTATTAATCTTGAAAATCAATTGCACATCAGTGCACTGTATGGAAAATTAGGGTATCCTGTCCCTCTGAAGGATTATACAAGCAGAATCAGATTTTCATTGGATTTCATATAGTCTCCACTATACTTGATCAAATATAGTGATTCAATGAACACAGTTTTTTTTTTCTTTCCATTTTTTATTTTTTACATAGCAGTCAACCGGAGTCCTCTGTCACTAGAAAGCCTGAAAGCTTAAGTTGTTAATAATCATGCATTACATTTGTAATTTTTCTAAACAACTAATGCTTGAGTGGTACGTTGGAGATCAGGTGATTCTCTGTAAGACTAGCAAACACTCTACAGCAGCAGTCTTTGCTGTAAGTCTTCACTTTTCATTTCATAATTTATTATACACAAAAACCTCCACTTCCAAAGTCTCCCTTTCTTAAAACACTTTGAACAATAAAACACAATGAAACAATTTGAATATAGACAAAGGGTAGCCCCCCCCTACCAAGTCAACACATAGAATTAGAGATATTTTTCATTCTACAGTAACAGAGCTATTAAGCCTGACCGACATTAGGTTTGCATAATTTAAAACAAATGGATGTTACTCCAAGCTGCCACTATATGACTACTGCAGAGACATCATTTCCACGCCCGCCTCAGCTTCTTCTGTTTTCCTCCTCAGCCAGCCTGGATCATTTACAGGGCGACAAAGGACGGACAAACGCTGGGGGAGGAAAAAACTTGGTGAGTGTGTTTGATCTCCTACTGCTTTTAGTGAGTAGGAGCTCCTTATTTATACATTATGTTGACTTTCACTTTAGATTACACTACTACTACTAATAATAATCTCAGGCTACATTCAGGCTCATAAGGGGTCAAAAGGTCAGAGATGTAACCTGGGGGTAAGGCCTTGTTAACCCAAAATAGTGAGATCGTAAAATCAATTCTAAAATTAAGAGGAAGAATATAACGATAGAATATAATGATATGATAGCCAGCATTATATTGAGAATAGCACACACACAAACAGTGACTGGATATATCATTGACCATGCCAGGCTGGGGTTCAAATCCCACCTCTCAGAATGCTGTAGCCTTTTCCTCTTTCCTGTTTGCCTATTAATCTGGAAATACCTCTCCTTCTGTTTTCAGCTTGCTCTTAAGGTAGATTGCCCACTCACTCACTCACTCACACACAGGCTGCTCACCAGCACTATCACTATAAGAGTTCACTAATACAGAGAAAACAAAAAAAAATGCTCTTGTAGACAGAAATGGTTTGATACTGACCTGTCTCAAGGTGCCTTTTGCAAAACAGATCTGTCCAATCCCATACAGCAGCACCATGATAATAGACAAGAGTGCCATGGTCCAGCCAAGTGCATATGCCCAGTCAGGGTAAATGTACGAGCGGTTAACCCTGAGTTGCTTGTAGTTCACCAAGTAGAGGATAAAGGAAGTCTAAAAAGGTATGGGGAGTGTCAGTTTTAGTCATTGAGTGTCAGTTTTAGTCACATGTTTTTTAGAATTTTAGAATTAAGTCTTGTATTTCGTTGATGGGGTGAAATGTCTGGCCACACCTCAATCAGTGATGTTAAGGCAGGTATGTCACCTTTAGCATCGTCAGATAGTTTGCGATCAGAAAACTGTTACTGCCCCCAAGTAGAGATGGTTAATCTGTTATCATAGAGTCCACCTCCCCACCCCACCCCCCATTCAGTCTCACTCCCCACCCCACTTCTTTTGCATCTTTGGAAATACTAGGCGGAGACTGCTGGAAAACTGTGTTTACACACTAGTTAAGTTGGAATAACTGTAAATAAATACACTGTAATTGTAATTCTTCTCTCAAGCATGACATAATGTTTTGGGCCAAATGAGGGATTCCGGATCCCGTCCCCTTTCAGTCTAACGTGAAAATGAATAGGAGTGTAAAATGATTGCCTTGTGTGTAACACTAATATTGACTATTTCTGCTTTTTGGGGTTTCTCTATTATGCCTTTCTTTATTTGTTAAGGTAGAATCTGATGATTTTGAATCTGCAATGAAAAAAATAAATCGCTAGCCATACCTAGCTTAGCATTCCAGCATTTTGTGGCTTTCTGAACATGTTAAAATATGTAATAACATTGGAATATGTAATTTCTACTCACATTATTTCACTATTTTAAGACCATAACGATTGGCAAACAAGATTCAAATATCCTATTCATTTTTGCTATAGAAGAAAAAAATGGATCTGGGAAATGACGACAACATTTGAGAGGACTATACTGTGAAGGAGAGAGAGACGATCAGGCTCCAGAAACTTGGCTGACTCACCAGTGACAACAGAGGAGAGAAATACCTCCAGCACAGACGGAAGAAAAGACATGGTCGCTGCCCTGTCATGTCCTCCATGACGTCAGAAAAACGATCAACCCCTGTTGGTGAAACAGATCATCCAAGTTCACTTCAATTTTTCTGAAGTGTTTGGGACAGTTACTTTTTAAAAATAATTAGTTACATTACCTTGTAAAAAGTAACTGATTACATTACAAAGTAGGAACTCGGTAACACTTTACAATAAGGGTACATTAATTAAGGGTTAGTTAATGTTTAATAAGGGTTAGTTAATGCTTAATAAGGATTAACTAACGTTTAATTAACAGTTAACTAATGTGTCTGGTAATAATTTACTAATGGTGTTCATGTTAACTAAGGTATTAATTTATACATTATTGAATAATATAATAATACTGTCAACATACTGTCAAAACAAGGTTCAAAGACTGCTTTGGTTTGTGAAAATCCCCTTGACATTTTTGATGGAGCTACGCATCACCACCATGACTGAGCAAAGTAAAGCAGGAAAAGATGACTGGCAATGCAGTTACAGTAGGCCTATACACTCACAGAGCACATTATTAGGAACACCTTACTAATACTGGGTAGGTATCAGCTTTCAGCTCAGTGTCAACCAGCTACCAAAGTGACATCCGCCTCAAGGTTTGATGTGTTGCGCATTCTGAGAGGCTTTACTGCTCCCACAGTAGTAAAGAGGTTATCTGAGTTGTTGTTGTCTTTCTGTCAGCTCGAACCAGTCTGGCCATTCTCCTCTGACCTCTCTCATCATCAACAAGGCGTTTCCGTCCGCAGAACTGCCGCTCACTGGATGTTTTTTTGTTTTTCGCACCATTCTGTGTAAACTTTAGAGACTGTTATGCGTGACAATCTCAGGAGATCAGCAGTTTCAGAAATACTCAAAGCAGCCCGTCTGGCACCAACAACCATGCCATGGTCAAAGTCACTGAGATCACATTTTTTCCCCATTCTGATGTTTGATGTGAACATTAACTGAAGCTGCTGACCTGTATTTGCATGATCTTATGCATTGCACTGCTGCCACATGATTGGTTCAATGGATAATAGCATGAATAAGCAGGTGTACAGGTGTTCCTAATAAAGTGCTAGGTGAGTGTATAGCTGTAATGCATTTTACATTTTCATATTTTTGGCATTTAGCTGGCATTCTTATACAGAGCAACTTGGAATGACTGTAACGCTAAAATAAGTTGCAATTCCTAGATCACCAACATTTCAATCAGCCAACAGTAAGGGGTGCCAAGATCTGAGCCACAGTGTCCTGACAATAGATCCAACAAAATATTTCTGTGACCTTAGATGATGATGATGCATTATAGAGAAATGTGAAGAAAGGAAATAGGAGCTGAGTAGAAAGCGTAGTTTTTATACTTCAAGACACTGTTGTACTCACTCTCCTCTTTATGGCAGACGTCTCTATGTTGCCTGTGACAAATTACACATGATCAGTGTCTGTAAGTACCAAGCTCCTTTATTTTTCAAAGCCGGTGTTGGGATCCAATGGGTGAATCACAATTTGAAATTAGTTTAAATGGGATGCCAAAACCTCAGTATTAAATAGTTACCAAATAATTATTTTCTTGCATGTGAATTTGTTGGGAAAACATAAGTCCCCAGAAACAGGACTTGTACCTATGTATAGAGTTGAAAAGAAAATAGTAAAAACTTGGGAATCCAAAGAGATCACATAAAAGGTTATAGCCTTTTGCTTACCAAATATCCAACCCACAGCCAAATATTGAAATATAGCCATGAAATCCCGAATAGCTCGACTGCAGCCATAATATTCAATGAGCTGAAATATGTAGACTCCTCCCTACAGCATGCAGGAGAAAACATTTCAATAAGGGAAATACTTTGTTATCTGAGAAAAATGAATTCACATATTTCTGACAATATGATGTTCACCTCAGAGACCAGGGACAGTTGTATGAGGAAGGCGGATACACAGATGAGGAGGACAAAGATCTCATGCCTTCCTCTTGTGCGAAACAGCTTAGGAAACAAGTCGCTCACTGAGGTGACTAAACACTCCACGGACACAAACTGTTGGCAAAATGAAATGAGCAAATGCTTTAAATTATATTCACTTGTAATGCACTCATTGATTATTTATGAACAGAGTGACAGAGAATGACAGAGTAGGGGTTAAATCATTTTAAATTTTTCACTGTGTAATACAGTCTTGTATCACTAGGCGGCCTCCCGGGCAGTCAGAAGTCAGATTTTAATATTACCACATTAAATCGAATCAGGATGGACTCGAACATTCGGTGTCGGATGGATTTGATTCTGGGTTATTGAGAATGCCTGGTCACAGGCCCGGAATGCCCTATGCAGAACACCAAATTTTAGCCCTGGGACAATGGCACCACAGTAGCAGGACACCAAAATTTGGACACTAAATTTAAGTGGCAGGGCAATGGTTTAACCCTTTCTCAGGATACACTACAACAAATAGCATTACATGTGAGTCAACACTCAGTAGAACAAGCATCAGGAAAAAGCAGACAGTCCAGAATTGAGGCAATGGCATCATGGCTGTTGCCTGAGGGTATGCAATGAAGGCCAAACCTGGACCTGTGTAACAAAAACATACAAGGAGAGATTACTATTTAACCAAATATAACTGGATTTAAATGTATTAATGCAGTGATGGTGTGACTATACCTGACTCAGCCACCATGTCAATGGGAACACCCTGTTTCTGAGCCATGAATCCAAGTACAGAGAAGACTACAAATCCAGCAACAAAACTGGTCGCACTGTTCAGTAGACAAAGCCACATGGAGTCCCTAGAGTGATTATACCAAAAATAAGTAGTCAGCATTTCAGTGTTCATGTGTGCTCCTATATTTTGATTCATCAACATCTCAATTATTTTCTGTAAGATTACAAAATGAGACCAATATTATTGACATTTAGAGGAAAATTATGAATTAAAAAACACTGATAATGATGAAATTGTCATTTGTGAAAAATTGTACTTTCAATGTGAAAATATTTACCTAATCCACTTTAACCAGACAATAATTTCTAAGAACGAACTTAATTTTTGTCATAAAAAACAATTGTGATGACTGACTCAAGCTTACTTGTAACAGTTGTTGTTGTACTCATTGTAGCTGCCCAAAACGATCATACTTCCTATACCCACGCTATAGGAGAAGAATATTTGTGATCCTGCTTCCATCCAAACCTATGTTGCCACAAAAAAATTAAGTTGACAAAATAACAAGTCCAGATTTTGTACAGTCTAACAGAACATTTGTGGTAATGATGTATACTGTATGTATATTTCAAACGCTTGCAAAAAACCAAGAACCAGGCAAGGGGCAAGACCTTGATCCATTTACCTGATAGTCTGACTTATGACTGTGGACTGTGGGCAATGGAAACTGGCTCTTGGAACATGGAACATAACTTCTCTGGGGGCGAAGGAACCAGAGCTGGTGCATGAGGTTGAGAAGTACCAACTACTGTAGATATAGTTGGGTTCATCTTCATGCACAGTCCGGCTCTGGAACCAAACTCCTCCATAGGGGGTGGTCCCTCCTACTCAGGAGTTGTCCAGAGTGAGAGGCTCTGAGTGTACTGGGAGACTCATGAGTCTCATGGGTGCTGCACAGTTGGAGTCTATCCTGATGGACGATTGAGTTGCCACAGTACAAGTAAATGTTGCATTAACAGCAGTTCAGAAAACTCGGCCTTCTTGGAGACAGTGGGTGTGGTGCGGCGGAACGCTCCACCTACAGACTCCAAAGACTTCAAAGCTCATGTTGGCAGCGACTGGTAAACTTGGAAGGGCATGACTGGGAAGACCAGCCTGCCTGATCTAGCCATTCACCTAGCCATTGACTGTCCATCACAAACACCATGTTCTAACACAACAAGCTTCATAAATCCACATGGTACCAGTGCACCTTTGGCTAAAGGTTGATGATCAACTTATTGATTTTGCTGATCGAGTTGATCAAGTTGCTTCATCAGACCTGAGGCCATGTTCTGGACGCTCAGGTGAGGAGAGGGGCTGAGCTGTTAACTGTGGGTATACTGCCAGACAGACCTGGTAAACCCAACCATGTAGTGATGGGGTGCACTGGGAATACCTGGTGGAAGATTCTATCCAGAATGATTTAAACTTTCATCTCCAAACAAGCTTCTGCTGTATCCCCAAGAAGGTTGGGAATATGGAGTCGAAATGGACCCTGTTCAAAACCTCTGTCATTGAAGTTGCTGCTAGGAGCTGTGGCCAAAAAGTGGTTGGTGTCTGTCATGGTGGCAACCCAAGAACCCACTGCTGGACACCGGCAGTGACGGAGGCTGACAAGCTGAAGAAGGAGGCTTTCCGGACCGGCTTGACACAAAGGATTTCTGATTGGGCAGAGACTGGCAAACCAGAAAACCTGTCGTTCAGGAGGCAGTACTGACTGATTCTGGAGGGTCTGAGGCCATCTCCTTGTTAGAGGTCACTGGGGTAGTTGGAAAGCTCCTCAGTGGTAAGGTGCGAGGAGTAGACAAGATCTGACCTGAAATGCTGAAAGTTGTGGATATTGTTGGGGTATTATGGTTTGTCAGATTTGGGATTAGTCTGACAAAGGTCCAGTTGGACTGAAACGTCATGGTAGACCGATAGTAGAACCTCAGATTCAGGAGGAACAATGAGCATTTCATGCTGGTTCTGGAATTGTGGACAAGTTTTTTACCCTCTCACAAATAACTGAGGGTGCACAGAAGTTTGCTAATCTGCATGTGTTTTGTGGATTTGGAAAAAGCCTTCAACTGTGTTCCCTGAGGTATCCTCCGGGAGGACTGCCAGACTGATTCAAATAAGTCAAATAACAGAAAAAGACCATAGGCAACCAGGGCAGAATTTAAAAGGGATTATTTAGCTATTTGTACATCAGGCTACTACTATAATAGAGGTGGCATAAACAGGCTACCTCAGGATCAGCCAGGCGGTTCAAGTCTGGATACAGGTAGAACTTAATCCCTTCCCAAGCTCCAGGTAGAGTCAGCCCCCTGATTAGGAGTACCAGGAGCATCACATAGGGGAAAGTGGCTGTAAAATACACTACCTAAACAGGACAACAGGAAATATTAGGATATGCAACTATGCCTAAATTACTTGAGATGATTTGTAATAACAGATTACACAAAAAGGTTGATGAAATGCATAATTTTGGAGGGTCACTGATGAAAATGGTAATGCACCTGTAGTATCGCATGTTGCAAATTCCTAATGTATGGTAAATCTTGCCCTTTTACATAAAATATTACCACAGCACCTTTCCTGAGGATCTGACACCTTTCCAGATGGCGAAATAGCAGAGCACCCAGCTGGCCAGAAGACACAAAGCCAGCTCCCATCTGACACTGCCCAGCTCCTCAATGCCTCCAGAGATGGCCAGCGCCCGCCGTCTGAGGTAAGAGGAAACGTAAGATGTAGATAAAATGTGAGTTAAATATACATTGTAAAGAAATGGGACACAAACTCCTGAGAAAAGGAAAAGGGAGTTCATCATTTCTTCATCACATAGTAGGACAAAGTGATGGGTTGTCCTTGGGTTGATTAAGACTCACTCCCAAAACTCAGTAGCAGCGGAGGTGGTGTTGGTCAACATGGTGTCATTTGCAGCCAGACTTGGTGAGTGAGGATCCACACAATTAGCTGTTGTTTGGAACATGTGAACAAATGAACAGGATGTTACAGGGAAAATCACAGATGTAAGAGAAATAACTCCAGATTAATTTTAATGGAATATATCGAAATAAATCCTGTTGTCCGGGTCAGAAATCAACTTTTCAAATCTCTGTTAGAAGTATGCAACCCCCCATAAAACTACCATTTCATCTCAAATAAGGTATGAGTATAGTCTATCTGGCCATCAGCAATTTATTGTTGAGGTCTGTTGGTAACTGTTTCATGTAGATTGATTACTTTGGAAATGTTTACAGAATATTTACGTTTCCCTGAATGAGTCCTAAACCATGTAGTATTAACACGTTCTAAGCCTTACCCGTATTCCAGGTGTTTCCACAGCTGGCCCAGGGGAGCTGGGAACTGAAGGAGAATATCATGTAGAAGATAGCCCAGGTTTGGACAACAATATAGCTGAAACTATAGAGTCTGACCAGCAGCTGTCCATATCCAATTCCTAAGCAATCACAAATGTAGATTACATTTTTCAATCTGTATTCAGTTATACATTGATCAATGGTCAAAACTTTGGTCCTTCAAAACATGAATCGTAAATCAGTCAGTTACCGTAAAATTTGTATTTATTATGTTTCTTATTATTGATTGCAACTTTCAGTCACACACACATCTACTCACCTTGTGCTAGTGGACAAATTTTCCTCCAACAGGTGACGATTCCCTCTTGGGTGTACTGACCAATCCCAATGTCCAACAGGAACAGAGGTATCCCACAAAACACAGCTAACACACCATAGGGCACCAGAAAGGCCCCTGGGTACAAAAACAGACATATAAGGAATAATCAAATAAATGATTAACTATAGGTTCACACTCACCCCTCTTTAATTCAGAAGAGATCCAATGCACCCACTGCAATACACTCTTGCTGATCAAAATATACCACTTTACATTCCTTAATTATGATTTTGTATTATTCACCTCCACCATTCTTGTAGCAGAGGTATGGGAATCTCCACACATTGCCCAGACCAACCACACTTCCTGCAACAACCAGAACATATTCTGTTTTACTAGCCCACTGTCCTCTGTCTTCAATCCTTCTCTCCTTTTTGGCCTTCCTTCTTTCTCTGTTCATCTTGAGATCTGAAAGACTTCCACTGTAGTGCAGGTAATCCACTCTGTTATGATTCCAGAATACTGCAATCTAATCTTTGCTGCTTTTATGTCAACATTTCCTAATTTGACTACATGGCTACTCAGAGCAGCTATCATCCTTAAGTAAAAAGCCAGTCATTCCAGTATCAAATACCCTTGAGTATTAGTCTTGCTAGAGCCAGAGGGCCACACACTTGCTACTTTAACATGCACAGAGAATTTTGTTCTTAATTTGGTTACTCTGGTAACTTGGATTTGGGTTGATGCATGTAAACATCATAACTCAGTTAAAATAACCCTGTTAAACTCATACTCAGTTATGCTGAACGAGAAGCTGCTATGCTATTTTTAGGGTTTTGTCGATGCCCACGTTAGTCCATATTGGCATTTTAGCTAACTGTTGACGATGTGCAGTAGAACAGTGTGCAATGTGTGCAGTAGTACAGTGATTCTCAACCTTTTTCATATGATTCCAGAATACTACAATCTAATCCTTGCTACTTTTATCATGCCGAACTTTCCTAATTTGACTACATGACTACTCGGAGCAGCCATCATTTATCATGCCAAAGTTTCCACTTTGACCACATGACTACTCAGAGCAGCCATAATTTTTCATGCCAAAGTTTCCAATTTGACTACATTACTACTCAGAGCAGCTATCACCCTTAAGTAAAAAGCCTGTCATTCCAGTATACCCTTGAGTTTTAGTCTTGCTAGAGCCAGAGGGCCACACACTTGCTACTTTAACATGCACAGAGAATTTTGTTCTTAATTTAGTTATTCTGGTAACTTTTGGATTGATGCATGAAAACATCATAACTCAGCTAAAATAACCCTGTTGAACTCATACTCGTTTATGCTGAACATGAAGCTGGTGAGCTCTTGCCATGCTTTGTGCTTTTCTGGACCGGTGACCCCACTGCTCACACTTGAAAATAAGATATTTTTTCAGTCACAGTCTGTGCCCCAGTTTGTTCACGAACAACATGTTTGTGCACCTGTTTGTGCAGTTAATCAGAATTCTTGCTTTTGACAGTCAAATTGCACAAATTTCAATGAAAACACTGAAGGGAAATGTTACATCATACAGCCAGTGTTTTAGGATTGGGTGCACGATGGCGACGTCATTTCCACACTCGCCTCAGCTTTTGCTTTCCTCCTGGGCCAGGCTGGATCATTTACAGGGCGGTAAAGGGAAGGACAAATGCTGATCGTGATTTGGGTCTGGCCAATACCTATCCCATTTTCTCGATGTTAGTCCTTCCTGGTTGACCACGAGGCTCCTGCGCTCGTTCATTTTTTCATTCACTACATAGAATTTTCATTTGCTACATAGAATTGCAACCATCGGGCAGGAGTTCATAATTTCACTTCATTGTACCGCTTCCCATCGTCTCAATCGGCAAAGAATCCGACTTATTAGGTAAGTTCCTCATCAAGGAAGTCACATCATAGGTTTGATCGCCACAACAACAGCCAAAAGGGTCCTTGGGCACAACACTGAAGTTATATTACTTTAACTCTGTAACTTGCTGTGGATAAAATTGGCTAAAAGCTAAAATATGCTAAATGGAGTAATTTAAATTCCATGTTCCAAAATTTAAATTATTCAATCAAATTTCAAATAAACATTCACCAGGGTAGGCCAATGTAAATCATTCAAACCTTGTATTAGCCCAACATGTTACCATTATGAGGGATTCAGAGTAGGTAGGTTCAAATGAAGCTCTCAGTGGAATTTCAAGCAGAAAGACAATCCCTTTTCACTTTCTTGCTCTTTCTTTGCACACCAGGTCTCTGGCTCACAATTATTGTCATCTAATGAACACGTTTGGTTATCTAGTCGGGCTCTCTGTCTGCCAATGATCTTTCTCATCAGATGGTTTTTAAACTTACCTGATACGTCTCCTTGCTGTCATTTGAGTGTGTGCGCTGCTTTGCCTCTCCACCACGCCACCGCTACCAGGGTCAAGGCCCCGTCTGTGACTCCCCACGATCATGGATCTTCAGAATATCATTAATTTATAGGGTTTGATCCCCTGTAAATTATTTCCAGCGACGGGGTCAATGGCAAATAGACATCTGGTTTAATGCATCACCTTTAGTCTGTTCCCGGATTGAACTGTGCACCAGAATACTGTTCTAGTAGTCTTCATTTTACATTTAAAAATATGAAGTGGGGTGTCCTGGTGGCTCCATGGTCTAAGGTGCATATCATGTAAATGTGATGTCCTGGGTTTGAATCTGGCCAGCACCTTTGTCGCATGTCATCCCCCTCTCTCCTAATCTTTCCTGCCTCTCTCTACTTTGACCTGTCTATTAAAGGTAAACATCATAAAAGAAAAACAATCTTTAAAAAGTAAAGTGAAAGGCCCAATCCTTAGTCCAAATCTAAACAAAAGGATATCCCCTCCACAGAGAGTCAAAACATGGAATTGCAAGATTTTTTTTTATTCAGACCTCTTGATACATAGATACATGCTTTTTTGTTCTTGTTTTTATTTTCCATACATTTCATCCAACTTTATTTAATTGTGGTACTTCTACATCACTGTCTCTTTGTATTTCATTGTACATGAAGCACTTTGTAACATAGTTTTTAGGAAATTGCTATACAAAAAAAAGTTAGTATTATTAGTAGTAGCAGTAGTAGTATCTTAATTATGCAGTATATGACAGCTTAGGTATGTAGCTAATTTCATCCTGCAGGTCACGCCAAGCTGCTACTGCATAACTATGATAGAGATGTCCTCAATTCCAAACTTGTCTCAGCTTCTCCCATTTGTCTCCTCTGCCAGGCTGGATCTTCAACAGGTTGACAAAGGATCGACAAACGCTGATCCAGGAAATAATATGTTGAGTGAGTATGGTTCCACAATACCATAGTAATTACAAGTTCCTTATCTGTCTATAAATATATGATGGATTTCACTTCAGGTGTTTGGTAAATCTGAAAGGGACACTTTGGGGACCCATAGCTAAATGGGCAGGAGACCTATCACCTATAGATCACACAGGGTTTGGCTGAGTGGTCCAGCATGTCTGACTTCCCATACCACTCAATATGACTGCATGGGTTCAAAGCCCAGCTGACAGAGTGCTGGAGTAATCCTCTACACTCTGCTTCTTTCACACTCTTGAAGGAATACACCGTTTTTGGGAGATTGCCCCATCGGTTAACATACAAGTAAAGTGATGAGAACATACACACCAAAGTCATCCGTGTCCCCAGGAGATCGTTGGTTGCAGTGCTCCATGCTAACACTTTAGCACATACTATGTTGACGAGATAGTAGGTGACTATCATTATATCAAAAGTGATAAAATGAGAACTTGTTGCTACTCTAAAGCTAAATAGTAAAAAAATAATGCACCAGGAACTACTTTCTCTGTTTCCATAGGAAGTGCATGTGGTGGGTGGAGCACCAGAGTGCACGATCTACTGGGGACACAGCAATGAGAAGCAATAAGAAATTAACATTTATTTTTCAGAGGGCATATTGAACTGTGAAATAGCATTTGCATTGCATATTGGCAGCTGAACACTCAATTTGTACCACTCAGATTGGTTTTATTTTAAATCATGCTATCCCACACTTCTTTTTTACTCCTGGAAACTGACAGCCTTTCTGTTGATTACTTAAGGTTTGTTGGTTTTTATTTTTTATTGACGCAGTGGTTTTTGTGGACTTTGCATTTTCTTCTACTACTGACTGCATGGTGCCAAAATGTTCTATGCTATAGGCTGTGTACTCGGTTGTTTTTTGACGGAAAAAACTGCTCCACTGAGGAGTCCTGGTGCCTTAGCGGTGTAAGGCACATACCACGTAAATGCAATTTCCTGGGTCTGAATCTGGTCCAGGACGTATGTCGCATGCCATCCCCCTCTCTTTCCCCCATCCTTCCTGTCTTTCTCCATTTTGATCTGTCCAATAAAGGTGAAAATGTCAAAAAATAATAATAATTTAAAATAATACCCTGGTCATAGACTCATACGAATCACTGATTTGGGTTTGGGTTTTAGTGACTCTTTAAAGTGTAAGTTGACCAGCGGGCCAATCCCCCTAAAACTTGGTGTATGCCTTTAAGGTGAAATGCTCACTACCCGCCTTGCAGGGCAACCACTAGTGATCATAGACTACAAGAGGAGAACATTAATCTGCTGAAAACCTATAAAAAGCTCTTTGAGGCCTCCAGAGAAGAAGGAAAAGCTGAGGTATGCAGATGGGAGCGTCTTTGAACACTGACCTGTCTCAAGGTGCCTGTGCTCAAACACAACTGTCCGATCCCCCACAGAGGCACCATGATAACAGAAGAGACTGTCATGGTCCAGCCCAGTGCATATGCCCATTCAGGGTAAACGTACCAGTTGTTAATCCTGAGTTGTTTGTAATCCACCAGGTACAGAATAAAGGAAATCTGTGAAGTAAAAAAAAATTATAATCTACTTTAATCATTGTAGGACTATGGGGCATGAAATGACAGTACGTATAAAGTGTTAAGGTTTTATACTAATTTCATCATGTTCTGTATTCTTAAATGAAATAAACTGTCACATAGGCGTACACTTCCTTGTTCAGAGAAGGGCCCCATTTTAAAACACCTAATATTTTCTGTTGGTTTCCATCTTGAAACTGTAGCTGAAATTGTGTTTTGTGTGAGTGTGCATTGTGTTATGGTGTTTTATTTATGCAACAATTCCCTCAAGATGCATCACTTTTTTGATTAGATTGCAGTGGAAAGTTTGCTGACTCAAAAGGCTTTCTTCTAAAATTTTTTTTTTTGCTTTGTTAAGGCAGAAGCAGCTCGGACTGCTACTGTAAGTTAGACACAGTTGTGACACATCTGTTCAAGTCACAAGTTGAGGTAAGCCGAGGCTGAAAGGTGAATATGTACGATTCACAGACAAAAAGTGAAGCCCTTCCAAACAAGCAATGCATTCTATGGCACAGTGTAGACGTTGGGAACTACAAGGTAAATTCATGTTAATTCAAAATTACTGATGATACAGCTCAAGTTAACAGAGTTATGTAAAGTCATTGGTAGCCACTGGTGAGGGACAAGAAAATCAGTTTTGTATGACGCAGTTCAGTCTCTAGTGACTTGGCTGACTCACCAGTGACAACAGTGGAACAAAGTATCTCCAGCACAGTCTGAAGAAAACAGATGGTCGCTGTCCCATCATGTCCTCAATAATGTTGGAAAAACGGTCAACTCCTGATGATAATTCAGATTGTCCATTAGTCCAATTTCACATGATATGAAGTTATTTGATTCATACCTCAAAATACTGGGACCCCAAATGTGATCAAGACAGTAGGGCAGGCAATCTGATTAAAACATTTGGTCAGATTCAGTTGATGCAACCAGTGTGACCAAGGTGATGCAAAATTTGTTTTCATATAGTAAACTCTCTCAAATTAGAAGCGTTTCTCTTCATCCCAGCATTTGAATTGGGGCAATATTGGGAATAACCTCATAACTCATGACTGACAAAACACCTGAAGCACAGTTATATACAAATTGCCAGATCAGAAAATTATGCATAATGAAAAATGGCTTTATTTGCTTACCAAGTATCCAGCCCACAGTCAGACATTCAAACACAGCCATGAAATCCTGGCAAACTCTTGTACAGCCATAATAATCGATAAGCTGGAATATGTAAATTCCTCCCTGGAGAATACAGGAAGAGAGAATGTTTAAACTAGGAAAATCTTGTGACAACAGTTTGTTTCAATGTGCTTTCAGGACAATATATTGTTCACCTCAGACACCAAGGTCAGTTGTAGGAGGAAGGTGGATAAACAGATGAGGAGGACAAAGATCTCACGCCTTCCTGGTGTGCGAAACAGCTTAGGAAACAAGTCGCTCACTGTGGTGATGAAACACTCCACTGTCACAAACTGGAGGCAAAGTGAAATGAGCAATTTTAATTTTCCCTAATCCTAATTTTCATGTGCCTGCAATGTACTGGCTAATAATCAATGGGTAATACAACAAACAACCTTACATGTGTGTCAACACTCAGTAGAAGAAGCATGAGGAAAAAACAGACAGTCCAGAATTGAGGCAATGGCATCATGGCTGTTGCCTGAGGGTATGCGATGAAGGCCAAACCTGGACCTGTGAAGTATAGAAGGAACGAGGAGAGAAGGGAAAGAGTTCAGCCATGTAATTAACTGTATATAGATTTAAAATGATTACATTTATTTGTGGGACATTTTAAAACCTTAGAATATACCTGACTCTGCCACCATGTCAATGGGAACACCCTGTTTCTGAGCCATGAATCCAAGTACAGAGAAGACTACAAATCCAGCAACAAAACTGGTCCCACTGTTCAGCAGACAGAGCCAAAAGCAATCCCTAGAGGTCAAGGTAAGATTGATATCCCTTATCAAAAAACAAAATTCTCAGTGGTATTATTTTGTTGTATTTATATTTAGTGAATGGTATACAGTACATTTTTAGATATTTAGAGATATTTATACAAACAGGGTCTATAGTAACCAGACCAACTTCTAAGAGCAAAATATTTTCATAAAAATATCTGATACCTGACTTGCTTACTTGTAACAGTTGTTGTTGCGCTCATTATAGCTGCCGAGAACAGTCAGAGTTCCCTGTGTCAAGCTATAGGAGAAGAATATTTGAGATCCGGCCTCTATCCAGACCTGTAATGTCACAAAAGGCATCATAAATACTGAGTTGATAGTATTGCTTATGAAAGTGAAACAACTGGCATGTCTACACCTGACGCAACTCAGACGTGTTTTTTTGTCGTTTTTTAATCTCTCGGAACAGAAACACTCATTTTAATCAGTGCTGCTGTCTACACCGACACTGTACAGACACGCATTTCAGATTCGTCACGCATGCCACTGCGACCTGCTGTGTAAATGAGGTGAGGTGATAGTATTGCTTACAAAAGTGAAATAACTGGCCTGTCCAATCTACACTGGACGCGACTCCGACGTTTTTTAGTCGTCCGTCTCTCGGAACAGAAATGCTCTCATTTGAACCATTTTCATACCAGTATTTTGGTGTATGTTTTTGTATTAATACTAGAAAGTGCATGGGCTGGCGTTGACCTCTAAAATGGTGAATCTTGAGAAATGATTTGAAAGAATCAACATTGTCCGATGCTCTGACTGGGGTAGGTAGCTTGTTCCAGATGCGAGGGGCAGCAGAGGAAAAGGCTCTGTCTCCCAAGGAGCGGAGCCTTGTGTTGGGGATAGCCAGAAGTCCAGAGCTAGAAGATCGAAGAGAGTGAGAAGTAGGGAGAGATGAGTTCTGATATGTAGTCGAGAGCAGAGTCGTGCAGGGCTTTGTAGGTGAGGAGCATCTCCTGACATCCACCTCCACAACACGGGAGGAGGTGGATGTCAGGAGTCGAGCCGCAGAAGTTTGTACTTATTGCAGTTTGTTGAGAAGATAGGAAGGGAGGCCAGCGAGGAGTGCATTACAATAATCCAACCTTGAAGTGATGAAGGCATGGATTATATGTTCCGCATCAGCGAATTTGAGGTGTGGGTGGATCCTGGCTATGTTTCAGAGGTGAAAAAAAAAAACTGTCTTTGTTTTGTTAATGTGGGGTTCAAATGAAAGTGCAGAATCCAGGATGAGACAGAGGTTCTTTACTTGCAGGGAAGGTCTGGCTGTCATATTATCATCAATGGAGAGGCAGAGGTCGCGGGCTGTATCAGATGTGGACTTGGAGCCAATGAGGATTATTTCAGTTTTGTCAGAGTTCAGTTTCAAAAAGCTGCTTTGCATCCAGGATTTGATATTCTGCAGACAGTTGTTGAGTGGGGCCATTGTAGCTGAAATGTTAGGTGTGGTATGGATGTACATTTGAGTATTATCAGCATACAGGTGGTAGTTTAGGCCGTGGTTGCGGATAAGTTGTCTGAGGGATAGCATGTAGATGCTGAAAAGGAGGGGTCCAAGCATGGAGCCCTGCAGGACCCCGTATTTAACGGTGGTTGGTTGTTACTGTTGGCTGTTGACTGTAACAAACAGCAGTCTTTTCCTCAGGTAAGACTTGAACCAGGTCAATGCAGAGCCAGAGACAGCAATCATTCCAGCAGTATGGGATGGTGAACAGTATCAAAAGCAGCACTTTGGCCTGACCTTTCCACTTCAGCTAAATGCCTAAAATGTAAATGTAAGTCACACCACTGGAGCCAGTTAGTTTTCTGATTCAGAAAACAAAAAACTGACAGAAATATAAGTCTTATGTTGATTTCACGCTTATTCTACAACTGAGGTAACATAAACAGGCTACCTCATAATCAGCCAGGCGGTTCAAGTCTGGATACAGATAGAACTGAATCCCTTCCCAAGCTCCAGGTAGAGTCAACCCCCTGACTAGTAGTATCAGCAGCATCACATAGGGGAAAGTGGCTGTGAAGTACACTACCTGAAAAGACAAGGAAATGTTTGCAGTGACATTTAAATTAATGGAGATAATAACAAATTCTATAAAACTGTTAATGCTTTAATGCTTAATGATGAGAGGGAAATTGCTGAAAATGTGTAGGTTGCTATTCACCACTAGTCTATCCTTTTAGATAAAATGTTACAACAGGACCTTTCCTGAGGATCTGACACCTTTCCAGACACTGAAGTAGCAGAACACCCAGCAGGCCAGAAGACACAAGGCCAGCTCCCATCTGATACTGCCCAGCTCCTCAATGCCTCCAGAAATGGCCAGCGCCCGCCGTCTGAGGTAAGGGGAAATTTATTATTATTGAAGGTACACATAATGTGATACAAACCTCTGAATGTTGTTCTAAAGTGATCAAGAAGTAGTCAAGTCATATCACTCAGTTTACTGAAGATTGAAAGATGTTCTTATGGTACATTTATGACACTCTGTTTAGCACTTTTTCTAATATTAAACATTTTCAAACATTCATTGGGGCAACACAGAATAACAATCTTTAATACATGAAAAAGTGACTTCATCATTATGAGAACAGGAATTTAGACTCACTCCCAGAACTCAGTTGCAGCAGAGGTGGCGGGTAACATGGTCCGATTTGCAGTGAGATTTGGTGAATGAGAAGTCTGAAGACCCACACAGTTAGCTGATTTTGGAAACAATTTGCACAAACAATGGCTGTTGGTCACTGAGCATTTCCACTGGAGCCATTGCGGGGAAAGTGTCTTGTTCAATGACATATTGAATCTCTTAACAAGCCTCACAAATGAATAGTAAACTCCAGTCTCAGCCTTACCTGTATTCCAGGTATTCCCACAGCTGGCCCAGGGGAGCTGGGATCTGAAGGAGAACACCAGGTAGAGGAGAGCCCAGGCTTGGATAACAATATAGCTGAAGTCATAGAGTTTAATTATCAAATGTCCATATCCAATTCCTAAAATACAGATAAAACAAAACAGTTTATAAAACAGTATGTGTTTGGGTATATATTTAACAGACCGGTTAAGAAGGCCAGCTCTGTCCTGGGATGCCCCCTTGACCCAGTGGAGGTGGTGGGAGAAAGGAGAATGATGGCTAAGCTATCATCCTTGATGGAGAACATGTCCCACCCCATGCAGGACACTGGGCCAGCAGCTGCACTGGGCAGGTGTGTGAAGGAGAGGTACCGCAGGTCCTTCCTTCCTGCTGCTGTCAGACTATACGATCAACACTGCTCCGAGTAGACCACACACACCAAGTCTGAACAAATTCACTCATGTGCAATATCAATGTATACCAAACTGTGCAATATCAATATTTCCTATGTGCAATAATGTGAATTTAACCGTTTACTGTAACGGTTTATTGTTTACTTATTTATTTATTATATCTTGCTTTTTTACTGATGCCTTTTTTTACTTGCTTTTGCACTATCCCCTTTGCTGCTGTAATACTGTAAATTTCCCTGTTGTGGGATTAATAAAGGATTATCTTATCTTATCTTAAAATGTTCAAACCTGTGGAGGTAATTCAAATTTTGAGCCACACAGAACAGCTTGAGTTATAAAAGAAGAAAGAAAACACAATTTCTTGTCTAGTGTGATTCATTCACACACTCACCTTGTGCCAGTGGACAAATTTTCCTCCAACAGGTGACCATTCCCTCCTGGGTGTACTGACCAATCACACTCTCCAGTAGGAACAGAGGTATCCCCAAAACCACAATTAACAGACAATATGGCACCAGAAAGGCCCCTAGGTACAAAAAACAGACATATATGACCATGATGATGAAAAAATAGTGCCGACTTTTCACTCACCTCTCATCAACAGATATTTTGACAATTTCAGTACACCCAAAACAAGATGCACCTCTCTACCTCCAAATTCTTAATATTTATATACATAATATTCTTATTCACCTCCACCATTCTTGTAGCAGAGGTATGGGAATCTCCACACATTGCCCAGACCAACCACATTTCCTGCAACAACCAGAATATATTCTGTTTTACTAGCCCACTGTCCTCTGTCTTCAATCCTTCTCTCCTTTTTGGCCGTCCTTCTTTCTCTGTTCATCTTGAGATCTGAAAGTCTTCCACTGTAGTGCAGGTAATCCACTCTGTTATGATTCCAGAATACTGCAATCTAATCTTTGCTGCTTTTATGTCAACGTTTCCTAATTTGACTACATGGCTACTCAGAGCAGCTATCATCCTTAAGTAAAAAGCCAGTCATTCCAGTATCAAATACCCTTGAGTATTAGTCTTGCTAGTGCCAGAGAGCCACACACTTGCTACTTTAACATGCACAGAGAATTTTGTTCTTAATTTGGTTACTCTGGTAACTTGGGTTTGGGTTGATGCATGTAAACATCATAACTCAGTTAAAATAACCCTGTTAAACTCATACTCAGTTATGCTGAACGAGAAGCTGCTATGATATTTTTAGGGTTTTTTCGATGCCCACGTTAGTCCATATTGGCATTTTAGCTAACTGTTGACGATGTGCAGTAGAACAGTGTGCAATGTGTGCAGTAGTACAGTGATTCTCAACCTTTTTCATATGATTCCAGAATACTACAATCTAATCCTTGCTACTTTTATCATGCCAAAGTTTCCTAATTTGACTACATGACTACTCGGAGCAGCCATCATTTATCATGCCAAAGTTTCCACTTTGACCACATGACTACTCAGAGCAGCCATAATTTTTCATGCCAAAGTTTCCAATTTCATTACATGACTACTCAGAGCAGCTATCACCCTTAAGTAAAAAGCCTGTCATTCCAGTATCAAATACCCTTGAGTTTTAGTCTTGCTAGAGCCAGAGGGCCACACACTGGCTACTTTAACATGCACAGAGAATTTTGTTCTTAATTTAGTTATTCTGGTAACTTTTGGATTGATGCATGAAAACATCATAACTCAGCTAAAGTAACCCTGTTGAACTCATACTCGTTTATGCTGAACATGAAGCTGGTGAGCTCTTGCCATGCTTTGTGCTTTTCTGGACCGGTGACCCCACTGCTCACACTTGAAAATAAGATATTTTTTCAGTCACAGTCTGTGCCCCAGTTTGTTCACGAACAACATGTTTGTGCACCTGTTTGTGCAGTTAATCAGAATTCTTGCTTTTGACAGTCAAATTGCACAAATTTCAATGAAAACACTGAAGGGAAATGTTACATCATACAGCCAGTGTTTTAGGATTGGGTGCACGATGGCGACGTCATTCCCACACTCGCCTCAGCTTTTGCTTTCCTCCTGGGCCAGGCTGGATCATTTACAGGGCGGTAAAGGGAAGGACAAATGCTGATCGTGATTTGGGTCTGGCCAATACCTATCCCATTTTCTCGATGTTAGTCCTTCCTGGTTGACCACGAGGCTCCTGCGCTCGTTCATTTTTTCATTCACTACATAGAATTTTCATTGGCTACATAGAATTGCAACCATCGGGCAGGAGTTCATAATTTCACTTCATTGCACCGCTTCCCATCGTCTCAATCGGCAAAGGATCCGACTTATTAGGTAAGTTCCTCATTAAGGAAGTCACATCATAGGTTTGATCGCCACAACAGCAGCCAAAAGGGTCCTTGGGCACGACACTGAAGTTATATTACTTTAACTCTTTGTAACTTGCTGTGGATAAAATTGGCTAAAAGCTAAAATATGCTAAATGGAGTATATTTAAATTCCATGTTCCAAAATTTAAATTATTCAATCAAATTTCAAATAAACATTCACCAGGGTAGGCCAATGTAAATCATTCAAACCTCATACTAGCCCAACATGTTACCATTATGAAGGATTCAGAGTAGGTAGGTTCAAATGAAGCTCTCAGCAGAATTTCAAGCAGAAAGACAATCCCTTTTCACTTTCTTGCTCTTTCTTTGCACACCAGGTCTCTGGCTCACAATTATTGTCATCTAATGAACACGTTTGGTTATCTAGTCGGGCTCTCTGTCTGCCAATGATCTTTCTCATCAGATGGTATTTAAACTTACCTGATACGTCTCCTTGCTGTCATTTGAGTGTGTGTGCTGCTTTGCCTCTCCACCACGCCACCGCCACCAGGGTCAAGGCCCCGTCTGTGACTCCCCAGGATCATGGATCTTCAGACTATCATTAATTTATAGGGTTTGATCCCCTGTAAATTATTTCCAGCGACGGGGTCAATGGCAAATAGACATCTGGTTTAATGCATCACCTTTGGTCTGTTCCCGGATTGAACTGTGCACCAGAATACTGTTCTAGTAGTCTTCATTTTACATTTAAAAATATGAAGTGGGGTGTCCTGGTGGCTCCATGGTCTAAGGCGCATATCATGTAAATGTGATGTCCTGGGTTTGAATCTGGCCAGCACCTTTGTCGCATGTCATCCCCCTCTCTCTCCTAATCTTTCCTGGCTCTCTCTACTTTGACCTGTCTATTAAAGGTAAACATCATAAAAGAAAAACAATCTTTAAAAAGTAAAGTGAAAGGCCCAATCCTTAGTCCAAATCTAAACAAAAGGATATCCCCACCACAGAGAGTCAAAACATGGAATTGCAAGATTTTTTTTTATTCAGACCTCTTGATACATAGATACATGCTTTTTTGTTCTTGTTTTTATTTTCCATACATTTCATCCAACTTTATTTAATTGTGGTACTTCTACATCACTGTCTCTTTGTATTTCATTGTACATGAAGCACTTTGTAACATAGTTTTTAGGAAATTGCTATACAAAAAAAAGTTAGTATTATTAGTAGTAGCAGTAGTATATCTTACTATGCCATATATGACAGCTTAAGTATGTAGCTAATTTCATCCTGCAGGTCATGTCAAGCTGCTACTGCATAACTATGATAGAGACGTCCTCAATTCCAAACTTGTCTCAGCTTCTCCCATTTGTCTCCTCTGCCAGGCTGGATCCTCAACAGGTTGACAAAGGATCGACAAACGCTGATCCAGGAAATAATATGTTGAGTGAGTATGGTTCCATAATACCATAGTAATTACAAGTTCCTTATCTGTCTATAAATATATGATGGCTTTCACTTCAGGTGTTTGGTAAATCTGAAAGGGACACTTTGGGGGCCCATAGCTAAATGGGCAGGAGACCCATCACCCATAGATCACACAGGGTTTGGCTGAGTGGTCCAGCATGTCTGACTTCCCATACCACTCAATATGACTGCATGGGTTCAAAGCCCAGCTGACAGAGTGCTGGAGTAATCCTCTACACTCTGCTTCTTTCACACTCTTGAAGGAATACACCAAGTTTTTGGGAGATTGCCCCATAGGTTAATTTACACGTTAAGTAATGAGAACATACACACCAAAATCATCCGTGTCCCCAGGAGATCGTTGGTTGCAGTGCTCCATGCTAACACTTTAGCACATACTATGTTGACGAGATAGTAAGTGACTATCATTATATCAAAAGTGATAAAATGAGAACTTGTTGCTACTCTAAAGCTAAATAGTAAAAAAAATAATGCACCAGGAGCTACTTTCTCTGTTTCTATAGGAAGTGCATGTGGTGGGTGGAGCACCAGAATGCATAATCTGCTGGGGACACAGCAATGAGAAGCAATAAGAAATTAACATTTATTTTTCAGAGGGCATATTGAACTGTGAAATAGCATTTGCATTGCATATTGGCAGCTGAACACTCAATTTGTACCACTCAGATTGTTTTCATTTTAAATCATGCTATCCCACACTTCTTTTTTACTCCTGGAAACTGACAGCCTTTCTGTTGATTACTTAAGGTTTGTTGGTTTTTAGTTTTTATTGACGCAGTGTTTTTTGTGGACTTTGCATTTTCTTCTACTACTGACTGCATGGTGCCAAAATGTTCTATGCTATAGGCTGTGTACTCGGTTGTTTTTTGACGGAAAAAACTGCTCCACTGAGGAGTCCTGGTACCTTAGCGGTGTAAGGCACATACCATGTAAATGCAATTTCCTGGGTCTGAATCTGGTCCAGGACGTATGTCGCATGCCATCCCCCTCTCTTTCCCCCATCCTTCCTGTCTTTCTCCATTCTGATCTGTCCAATAAAGGTGAAAATGTCAAAAAATAATAATAATTTAAAATAATACCCTGGTCATAGACTCATACGAATCACTGATTTGGGTTTGGGTTTTAGTGACTCTTTAAAGTGTAAGTTGACCAGCGGGCCAATCCCCCTAAAACTTGGTGTATGCCTTTAAGGTGAAATGCTCACTACCCGCCTTGCAGGGCAACCACTAGTGATCATAGATTACAAGAGGAGAACATTAATCTGCTGAAAACCTATAAAAAGCTCTTTGAGGCCTCCAGAGAAGAAGGAAAAGCTGAGGTATGCAGATGGAAGCATCTTTGAACACTGACCTGTCTCAAGGTGCCTGTGCTCAAACACAGCTGTCCGATCCCCCACAGAGGCACCATGATAACAGAAGAGACTGTCATGGTCCAGCCCAGTGCATATGCCCATTCAGGGTAAACGTACCAGTTGTTAATCCTGAGTTGTTTGTAATCCACCAGGTACAGGACAAAGGAAATCTGTGAAGTTAAAAAAAATTATAATATACTTTAATCATTGTAGGACTATGGGGTATGAAATTACAATACGTATAAAGTGTTAAGGTTTTATACTAATTTCATCATGTTCTGTATTCTTAAATGAAATAAACTGTCACATAGGCTTACACTTCCTTGTTCAGAGAAGGGCCCCATTTTAAAACACCTAATATTTTCTGTTGGTTTCCATCTTGAAACTGTAGCTGAAATTGTGTTTTGTGTGAGTGTGCATTGTGTTATGGTGTTTTATTTATACAACAATTCCCTCAAGATGCATCACTTTTTTGATTAGATTGCAGTGGAACGTTTGCTGACTCAAAAGGCTTTCTTCTAAATATTTTTTTTTGCTTTGTTAAGGCAGAAGCAGCTCGGAGTGCTACTGTAAGTTAGACACAGTTGTGACACATCTGTTCAAGTCACAAGTTGAGGTAAGCCGAGGCTGAAAGGTGAATATGTACGATTCACAGACAAAAAGGGAAGCCCTTCCAAACAAGCAATGCATTCTATGGCACAGTGTAGACGTTGGGAACTACAAGGTAAATTCATGTTAATTCAAAATTACTGATGATACAGCTCAAGTTAACAGAGTTATGTAAAGTCATTGGTAGCCACTGGTGAGAGACAAGAAAATCAGTTCTGTATGACGCAGTTCAGTCTCTAGTAACTTGGCTGACTCACCAGTGACAACAGTGGAACAAAGTATCTCCAGCACAGTCTGAAGAAAACAGATGGTCGCTGTCCCATCATGTCCTCAATAATGTTGGAAAAACGGTCAACTCCTGATGATAATTCAGATTGTCCATTAGTCCAATTTCACATGATATGAAGTTATTTGATTCATACCTCAAAATACTGGGACCCCAAATGTGATCAAGACAGTAGGGCAGGCAATTTGATTAAAACGTTTGGTCAGATTCAGTTGATGCAACCAGTGTGACCAAGGCGATGCAAAATTTGTTTTCATATAGTAAACTCTCTCAAATTAGGAGCGTTTCTCTTTATCCCAGCATTTGAATTGGGGCAATATTGAAGTAAAGGAATAACCTCATAACTCATGACTGAAAAAACACCTGAAATTGCCAGATCAGAAAATTATGCATAATAAAAAATGGCTTTATTTGCTTACCAAATATCCAGCCCACAGTCAGACATTCAAACACAGCCATGAAATTCTGGCAAACTCTTGTACAGCCATAATAATCGATAAGCTGGAATATGTAAATTCCTCCCTGTAGGATACAGGAAGAGAGAATGTTTAAATTAGGAAAATCTTATGACAACAGTTTTTTTCAATGTGCTTTCAGGACAATATATTGTTCACCTCAGAGACCAAGGTCAGTTGTAGGAGGAAGGTGGATAAACAGATGAGGAGGACAAAGATCTCATGCCTTCCTGGTGTGCGAAACAGCTTAGGAAACAAGTCGCTCACTGTGGTGATGAAACACTCCACTGTCACAAACTGGAGGGAAAGTGAAATGAGCAATTTTAATTTTCCCTAGCCCTAATTTTCATGTGCCTGCAATGCACTGACTAATAATCAATGGGTAATACAACAAACAACCTTACATGTGTGTCAACACTCAGTAGAAGAAGCATGAGGAAAAAACAGACAGTCCAGAATTGAGGCAATGGCATCATGGCTGTTGCCTGAGGGTATGCGATGAAGGCCAAACCTGGACCTGTGAAGTATAGAAGGAATGAGGAGAGAAGGGAAAGAGTTCAGCCATGTATTTAACTGTATATGGATTTAAAATGATTACATTTATTTGTGGGACATTTTAAAACCTTAGAATATACCTGACTCTGCTACCATGTCAATGGGAACACCCTGTTTCTGAGCCATGAATCCAAGTACAGAGAAGACTACAAATCCAGCAACAAAACTGGTCCCACTGTTCAGCAGACTGAGCCAAAAGCAATCCCTAGAGGTCAAGGTAAGAGTGATAAACAGCCCTTGTCAAAAAAGGAAATTCTCAGTGGTATTATTTTGTTGTATTCATATTTAGTGAATGGTATACAGTACATTTTTAGATATTTAGAGATATTTATACAAACAGGGTCTATACTAACCAGGGGGGTATTCTATCAATGCGGATAAAGGAAAAGCCTCGCTTATCTTGATAAGTCTCACTAACTTAAGTGAGAGTTCCGTTCCATCACCGTGGCTTATATGATTCCCTGCTCAGTAACCATGGTAACTTATACCGCAGAACTAGCCTGCTCCGTAGCAGGCTAACTGTCAAGCTTAATTTATGTGTGTGTCAAAGAATGTCAGACTGCCAAAAGACAGTTCCGTCAGGTGTATTTTCGCACTGGCATCACTTATGTCATGTCCGTGTTCGGAAACATAAGTTCAGACCTTTTCTCACAATGTGACCAAGCATGAATGTATGTGTTTAAAAGACCGTATTAATAAAAATAAGTCATGAAAATCATGTCTCACTACTTTCACTGTCTCCAAAATCAATCAAACTTTATTTATATAGCACAAGTCATACATCAAACGCAACTCAAAGTGCTGAACATAAAAAGAGTTAAATAGAACATGAGGTTAGATAAAAAAAACCCAAAAAAGACGCCTTATTTCATTTCCCACTCGCATTCCGCGAAGACCCGCCCTACTCTGCCTCTGATTGGCTAGTAGGCATCCGTCTTTTTTTTGGTGGCTATAATGGTACATATTTACAGCTCAACAACTATTTTAACAAGTACATTTCACATTTCATTATAGGCTATTACCACTCTGGAAAGTGTTTTTGTATTTAATTTTCACTACTAATTTTCTGGCTATTGAGATGGCTCCTGTTGAGATGTAACAGTGAAGAATGAATATAGAGGCCAAGGATTACTTGGTCAGAGGGGCTTCACACACCTCACTGAATTAGGCTAATTAACAGGAAATGCATTAAATGCGTTATGTCGGTTCTCCTAAGTTAGCCTACATCATTATTTTAAACATACATCTGATATTATCTAGCCTACTGATAATATAGCCACACAGTCTTACTGTATCTAGTGATCTGAATGTTCATTTATTAATAAATACAAATGAAACAATAAGTAGGCTTGTATAACTTACGCATTTAGTCTGTCTGCAATTTTTTTGCCAAGCCATCTCCCTCGCTTTGTTGATTGCGGCAGTATTGCCCTTTTTGGTGATGACCCTTTATATGCCTCGTATAATTCTATATAACTCGTATAATTCCAGCCGCTGAGAAGAACACAGCTCTCGTTTTCCCTTCTTTTTTGCGACATATATCGTCTTTTCGACAATCGACTCTTCTGGGCTGCTTATGTACTCCGTGAGCGTGCACAATGCAAGATTATTCAAGCCTGGTTAGAGTTAACGTTGACTAGACAAGGCTGGATTGTGTTAGTGGAACGGCATGAGCCTTAAGTGAGAGTCGACGTTAATTCAAGCCGGGCTTTTTCAAGTAAGCGCGGCTTTCATTAGCTGCGTTGATGGAATACGCCCCAGACCAACTTCTAAGAGCAAAATATTTTCATAAAAATAACTGTGATATGTGCTTTATGCTTACTTGTAACAGTTGTTGTTGCGCTCATTATAGCTGCCGAGAACAGTCAGAGTTCCTGCGGTCAAGCTATAGGAGAAGAATATTTGAGATCCGGCCTCTATCCAGACCTGTAATGTCCCAAAAGGCATCATAAATACTGAGGTGATAGTATTGCTTACAAAAGTGAAATAACTGGCATGTCCAATCTACACTGGACGCGACTCAAGACGTTTTTTAGTTGTCCGTCTCTCGGAACAGAAATGCTCTCATTTGAACCATTTTCATACCAGTATTTTGGTGTATGTTTTTGTATTAATACTAGAAAGTGCATGGGCTGGCGTTGACCTCTAAAAAGGTGAATCTTGAGAAATGATTTAAAAGAATCAACATTGTCCGATGCTCTGACTGGGGTAGATAGCTTGTTCCAGATGCGAGGGGCAGCAGAGGAAAAGGCTCTGTCTCCCAAGGAGCGGAGCCTTGTGTTGGGGATAGCCAGAAGTCCAGAGCTAGAAGATCGAAGAGAGTGAGAAGTAGGGAGAGATGAGTTCTGATATGTAGTCGAGAGCAGAGTCGTGCAGGGCTTTGTAGGTGAGGAGCATCTCCTGACATCCACCTCCACAACACGGGAGGAGGTGGATGTCAGGAGTCGAGCTGCAGAAGTTTGTACTTATTGCAGTTTGTTGAGAAGATGAAGGCATGGATTATATGTTCCGCATCAGCGAATTTGAGGTGTGGGCGGATCCTGGCTATGTTTCAGAGGTGAAAAAAAAAAACTGTCTTTGTTTTGTTAATGTGGGGTTCAAATGAAAGGGCAGAATCCAGGATGAGACAGAGGTTCTTTACTTGCAGGGAAGGTCTGGCTGTCATATTATCATCAATGGAGAGGCAGAGGTCGCGGGCTGTATCAGATGTGGACTTGGAGCCAATGAGGATTATTTCAGTTTTGTCAGAGTTCAGTTTCAAAAAGCTGCTTTGCATCCAGGATTTGATATTCTGCAGACAGTTGTTGAGTGGGTGCCATTGTAGCTGAAATGTTAGGTGTGGTATGGATGTACATTTGAGTATTATCAGCATACAGGTGGTAGTTTAGGCCGTGGTTGTGGATAAATTGTCCGAGGGATAGCATGTAGATGCTGAAAAGGAGGGGTCCAAGCATGGAGCCCTGCAGGACCCCGTATTTAATGGTGGTTGGTTGTTACTGTTGGCTGTTGACTGTAACAAACAGCAGTCTTTTCCTCAGGTAAGACTTGAACCAGGTCAATGCAGAGCCAGAGACAGCAATCATTCCAGCAGTATGGGATTGTCAAGGTAAACTAAGTCAAGTATCTAGTTTTATCATTTATTCATTATGTTCTGATTTACCTTTCACCTATATTATGGACAAAGAGACCCTAGTAGAGACATTTAAGTGAAACCAGATGTTGAGGCTCTGTTTTGAAGGTGTCCTATGACATGACTGCATGTCTGACAAACACATGTGGTAGACGCATGATCAGGGGATGCCCTCTCTCATGGCTTTGTGCCAATTGGTTGAAAGTATTTAAGAAAATATGCATTGACCAACCACAGATCATTTCTTTGTCTCTTAGAAAACTATATAAGATCAAGTATTCTGTTTTTTAGTTGAGACATACTGATGTAAGCTTTGGGTGTGATCTTATGTCTCCTTATTATTGACTCAATAATAATCTCATTAATCTTCAAAATCAGTAAGTGGCTTGTGTCTTTACTTTGTGTATGAGTCCAGTGCTTTTGACAGATTTCCACGACATTTTGGAGGTTCCACCGAGATCCTGAAACCTGTTGGCTGTGTCTGTGGGAGGATGGATTGCCCTTAGCTAGGCGGTTTGTTAGACAGACTGAGGAAACCTCGACCCCAATTATACTGGGTTGTTTTCAGAGATGCCTGCAATCCCTCTCTTCCATAGATTCGGGACACAGTAAGTGGTTTTGATTCTTGGAGGATTTTAGAGTCTTGATTGGCATGCTAATTTTTGTGGAAATTGTAACTGGTCACTTTTCGTATTCTAAATTTGTATAAATATTGTTTATATACACGCACTGATTGGGTTTGAAGATTTTTGATTGTTAATTCTAAGCTTAGAACAGGGAATTCTACTGGGAGGAATTTTCTCCTAGGGAGAATTTGCCTGAAAAAGGGAGAGGAACTTCGGTTGGCTCTCGCCTTAAAGTGCACAAATGAGGGAGAAATGGTTTCTTGCCTCCGGATCCGTTCGGTGAGACCGATAAAGTGCACAATGAGGGAGAAATGGTTTCTTGCCTCCGGATCCGTTCGGTGTGACCGATAAAAGCGCTGGGTGAGAGAGACTCACTCAAATCAAGGCCTTTTTTTTCTGTGTGTGTGTGTGTGTGTGTGTACTGAGTTTGAAGAGCGAACAGACCTATTAGAAAAGGACAGGGGGGTCCTAAGAGAAAGGCCTTAAGAGAAGAAAAGAAAACTTGTAACAAGAAAAAAGAGAAAAAAAAAAAAGAAAAATTGTTTGTGATATTCTGTGAGTGAATGGGGATGCCTCTGTGATATCAGTGTCCTGTGGGTATTTATCCACACAAAGGGTACGTTGCTCTGAACGAAAGTGTCGTACAAACTACCTGGCTGATATCATGGTACATTCCATTGGCTTTGTGTGAATGCAGTTGTGAAAAGAGTGATTACTCCTTTAAGATAGTCTGTGGGATTATTCTGCTTGTGATGTGTTTCTTTCCATGTCTTGAGTGGGACTGACCTTGCTGGACTTGAACAGTGAGTGTACTTTGGTGGGCGGAGCTATACCTCCCATTTCCCGAATGAGAGGAGTGACTAAAACTATAGTGCCTTCTGATATGTGGTTGTGAGAGGAGTAATGGAGTGAGTGAAGTAGTTGTTAAGGTACCAGAATTTATAGTGTGTATAATAATAATATATGATTATAATAGAGTGTATAGAAGAGACGTCATTTATACACTTATTGTGATATGAAGTGTAAAAGACTTTGATATAGTAATTTGTTATAGGAGATATTATTGTATAGTCCACTCATCAAGTGTGGTAAAAATAAATAAATAAATAAAAGGGCAACCACAACTGAGAGCGAGATGGTAAACACATTAGGAAAATTAGACCAAATTTCTGACCCACTTGCGGGTCCTGTAAAAGTAATGGCAGATAAATGGGGTAAAAGTGTGGTTGAGGATGTTCCACTTTGGCACTACGTAACTGAAGGTATTTTCCCCATAAAAGGTATTTTGAGTGTAAACTGTTTAGTTAGATGTAAGATGGTTAGAGGAAAAAGAAAAGTAGGGACAGAGATAGGGACCTGTTTCCGCGTATGCTCTATCCTATACAGCTCCATCCTCAGGAAATGGGTGTGATGTGACTGATGATGATGATGATGTGGCCCTGCAGGCAGTAGCCTCAGTCCCTCCTACATCTCAGGTTCCACCTCCATCAACCACTGGATTCTATCCATTTCTACAGAGAATGGGAGGGTCTGATCTCAAGAAGGAGGAAGACTCATCAGGGCTTTCACCACCTCCTTTATATGCAGACTCCACCTCCTTCCCTTTTGTTTTTCACTGCCCACAGATTCGCAGCATGTCAGCTAAGCAGGAAACAGACACGGTGACCCAGATACCTATGATGATGTTTCTGAATTAGTAACCAGAACCTGCAGATGGAAATCAAGGCTTCTGGCAGCCGCATGTATTGGTCTACAGGCCATGACAACCTGATGAACTGAAGGAAGTTGCCAAAGAATTGCCAGACCCCCACAAAACTGGAGATGAGAAGTGGGAGGTTGCAATGAAACAGTTGTTGACAATGTGTCACCCTACATTGGCAGAGGTAGAAGCAGTATACAGTAGGTGTTTTCTGTTAAGACGGCCGAACATCAAGCCAGCCGGCACACAAACTATGATCCAGATTACCAGGAATACAGAGACTAGATGGATAAGCTCTACTGAGATGGATAAACTGCTTTTTCCCTGCGTACCAGTTGGCCTGAAATTTACAGGACCAAGTAGAATGATGATGAGTCTGCCATTGATTATCGTGCTAGAATGGAATCTGTGTTTGCTGCCCATTCTGGTGTTGACCAGGATAATGATGCCTACGACAACCTGCTGAAGAATGCTTTGATACAGGGTCTCCATTCAACTCTGAAGAACCAAACTGTGGCTACGTGCATCGTCTGGGAAACAAAACCCCTAAGTGAAGTCTGGGCTTATGTCCTCTACACTGAAAGGAACCAGAGTGACATTGAGTAGAAACACAGTAAGAAACTCCAATCTGCATAGTTAATGTTTTATCAACAGACTGGAAATCGAGGCAATGAAGTACACCGAGGACGAGGACGTGAAGGTAGAGGCTATGGAAGACAACCACCCACACAGCCTCCTAACCAGCAATGCCTGGAGTGCTGCAACTGTAAAGGGTATGGCCATATGGCTCATGACTGTTCATCAAATCACAGGTCTGGCCTACGAAAACGTGAGAATGCACCTGATGGATCCTGGCCACATGCAACTCTTAGGACTGTCTGTGAATGCTCCAGGATTCCAGTCAGATAACCCATAGGAGACAGCGGGAACAGGTCAGAGAGGTGAACAGTATAGCTCAGATGAACAGAAAGACACTGAACTTATAACTTATGGTCAATATATTAAACCACTACCCATAGAGACAGAAAGTAGCTAAATTAAGTTTGAGAGTAGGAAATGAAGTGGTGTTCTTTTTGGTTGATTCTGGTGTAGATGTTTCCGTTGTGCAGTCCAAGTTGCTCCCAAATGCACCCAATCAACAAAACATTTTTTTTAAAGAACAATTGGCTCATCAGGAGTCCTGGTGTTAAAATCGATTTCTGAACCACTTTCTGTCACTTAAGGTGATTACAAAGGAAATCATCCTTTTTTGTTGACAGATTTTTGTCCAGATAATTTGTTGGGACGTGATCTTATGTGTGCTTTGGGAATAAATATGTACTGCAGTCCGGATGGTATTATTTTCTCCTCTAAAACACTAGGTATTTTTATTATGATAACACATAATGGTTATTTTTGGGATCTCACAGAGCATGTAGATGAGGATGTTTTTTTTGTTTTTTTTTTCCACCAAGAGTAAGACACCACTCTCTATTCTTTTCACATGCTTTTAGCAACTGTTATGGGCTACTAGCAAATTTGATTTTGGCTGTATGAAAACAGCAACACCTATAGTGGTAGAACCAAAATCTTTTTTTCAGACCATGTAAGAGACAATATCCCCTCAGCCTAGAGGCTGTAGGGGGAATTGTTCCTGTTATTGAGTCACTGAAAAAAAACAAGGTGCCATCGTGGAATGCCCACATTCTCCTTGCAATACCCCTCTTCTGCCTATTAGAAAGCCAAACGGTGGTTGAAGACCTGTTCAGGATTTGAGAGCTGTAAATGACATTGTGTAACATCCAGCGTCTAGAGTACCAAATGTGGTAACTCTAATGTCTTAGGTCTCATCTGATTCTTGTTGGTTTACTGTGATTGACCTGGCAAATGCTTTTTTCAGCATTTCTGTGCATCCTGATTCCCAGTTCTGGTTTGCCTTTACCTTAAATGGTAAGCGCTACATGTGGACTTGTATGCCTCAGGGTTTCTCAAGCAGCCCTACTTTGTTTGTTCTGGCTGTAGCTGAGAACCTCTCAGGTTGGGAGTCCCCTTGTGGTAGTACATTATGTGGATGATCTTTTGTTGTGTTCCCCTTCTGAGCAGGCCTGCAAAATAGACATTGTCTCCCTTCTCTGTTACTTAGCAGAGAATGGATACAAGGTCTCAAAAGATAAAATCCAGCTGGTTTTATAGTCCGTACGCTATCTAGGACATATTGTCACATTTGACGGTCGTAAACTCGATCCCGAACGCGGAATAGCAATTTTGGAGGTGCCAAAACCTGCAAGCAAATGATGTCGTTTTTGGGTCTTGTAGGCTACGGCCGCCCATGGATACGTGACTATGCAGAGATATCTCTACCACTGTATGACATCACGCACAGTGGTAAACATTTGGCCATGACTGACCCCCTGACTTGGACTATTGAGACTGACAAAGTAATTACTGACTTGAAATAGGCTTTTTCTAGTTCTTCCTATTTAGGACTCCCTGACTATAATAAACCCTTCAATCTGTTCGTCTCTGAACGAGATGGGTTTATATCAGCTGTTTTGACTCTCATGTCTCATGGTGACAAACAGCGCCCTGTTGGCTATTTCTCTAAACACCTGTCTACGACTGAGAGAGCAACGGTCCTATGCTTTAGGTCTGTTGCTGCAGCTACTGAAGCTGTCTTTATAACTGCTGACAATGTTGTTATGTGTTCTTTAACCGTTTATGTTTCACATGCTGTCCATTTTTTTCATTCTTCAGGCTAAGACTGCTCACCTAACTCCTACAAAGATGCTGCATTGGTGGAATGTTCTACTTACTGGGCCCTCATTTATCAATCTAGCTTAGAAACCAGCGCAGATTGGCGCGCAGAAATTATCTTACGACAGGGTTCACGTGTGATTCATGAAACGTTCGTAACTCGCCAATTACAGTGTAAGAATGATCGGCCGTTGATAAATGCCGCGACTGAAAACAATCTTCATTTAAATATCACGCCCTTAGATATTCTTGGTTTAGGGGCCTCGTCCCTAGAGTTTACAAGATGGAGATGCGTAATACGTCCAAGAAGAGAAACTTCTCCGACCTCCATATAGAAACTCTAACATCGCAAAGTCCAATTGAATCAATTAGTTCTATTTTGCAGCCTGAAAAGTTATCAAAGGAAGTCGGAAAAATGCAGTATGGAAAGAAATTACTGCTGCGATCAACTGCGTTGCCGTGGACAATTGAACTTCAGCTGACGTTTGAATATTTAATTATACATCCGTAATATGTATACCATATATAATAATAGCCTAATATAAAGCTTGTATCGCAATTCTTTACATTTAGGTGAAGAAAAAATGGTCACACCTCAAACAAGTAGGCTATCTCAAAATGAAAGAGAAATTAATCTTACACCAGAAAACTGTTAACCCTGTTAACAATTTGAAAATACTTATTCATGTTAGGGATATGACACATAGTCGATGTAGGCATTTACAAAATAGAATATTTTGCCATAGGTTACATATTTTAAGTGATGGATATGTGGCTGCATATGCTTAGATGCCAGTCAGAATACTATATGGTCTAATAACAATTTTCCGACTCAGCTAGATTTACTATGCTGCACTGCAAGTCCACGTTGACTCGAAAACTTGCTACACGAGTTGAGACTTGACGTGAGATTTGATCGTAGCCTCCGTTTACGTCCAAATTGATAAATGCTGAGTTTTGCGTGGAAATGACTGTACACCCAGTTTTCTGTCGTACGTTCATGTCGTAAATGAGGGCCTATGTCTCATGTTATTCTGAAGTGCTGTACTGTTTTAACCCTTCCACACTTCTCCCTACAGTGGAAGATGGTGAACCCCACTGCTGTAGGTTGTTGATATTGCTGCCAAACCTTGTGATGCCTTGTTTGATATATCACTGGTTAACCCTGACTGTGTTTTCTTTGTAGATGGTGTTCCTTGTGTTGCTTATGCTGTTTGCACTGCATATGATGTTGTTGGAAGTGCTAAGCTTCCAGGACATTTTTCTGCGCAAGCAGCAGAACTCTTTGCCTTAACTCGTGCTTTTATTATACTATCAATATGCTTTCAATTTGTGTCATCATTTTCATGCTGTTTTTAAATGACAGGCTTACACAGGTGGTGCTGATCCAGTTTCATTGGGAACTGCTGTTGCTGATGCTGTAGCTAAAGCTGCTACTTTTTTCCTGTTTCTTCCACTTTGCAAAATGCATCTGTCTTTTAGGATGATAGTGACAACGACGAAACAGCTTTTGAAGAACGAGACGAAACCACTCTGCATCGGATGTGCTAGTAACCTCTCCAGTGTGGTGGCCTTCTACTGAGTGTAAAGCTCATGGGTTGAAGATAACATGCTTTATTGTGTTCTTTTTTTTATCCTACTTTAATTTGACGCTTGCTTGTAATTCTCAGAAGTAATGTTTTCCTCACTGTTTAAGTGAAGTATACATAGGGTAGGATGTATCTAGCTTTCATTTTATTTTCATCTTAGTTGTCACTCTGTGACAAAAGGGAGGAATTAATGTAAGAAATAAAATGAATCAAATTACTATTATTTACCCAGGTATTAGTTAGGATGTTGTTATGCTCATCTAACAGTACCAGTACATTTAATTTGAACAACAAATCAGTGGCAAAATACTTCTTCAACTGAAATAAGTGGCTTGAATGACATTCGTGTTAGGAAGCTTAGACCTCTTATTATAGATCTCGTAGCTACAACAACTTTTGACCGTGATATCCCCTGGTATGAGAAGGTGGTACATTTTTTCTATCCATAGATAAGAGTATCTCGTTTAGCTTTACAGCTAGATAACCTGTCTTATACTATGTATGGTTTTGCAAATGCAACTGTGAAAGGTTTTTCATTCATTAAGGAGACTTTGAAGTCCCATAGATTGACTTTGTTAAGACACCAGTAAGTCTTGGATTTTTATTAGCTAAGACTAGAGGTTTATGTGCAACATTCAATTTGACTGGTGGTTCCTGTACTTTACAGATAATTTGACGGATGTTATTTTTGTTTTGAACCGTTTTCGGTCTAGTTTCCAGCCCAGTTCTGCTGATCCTTTCTATAGCTGGTTGACAAATATTTTTGGTTCAGGTATACTGGAGATAATTTTGTCTGTTATAGGAACCATACTGTTGTTATTTTTGTTATGTGTTTTCTGAGTTGTGCTAAAGCTATGATTCATAAGTTCAACACTATCTCACTAACTGCTGTAGCAATACAATATGATGATAAATGTTAAGACTTTGATGATAAAAACAACTTTCAACAGCTGAAATTCTACCTGGATCCGGATATACAAAGCACAGGGGTTGATGACCTCTATGTGTAACAATGATAGAATGATTTGGTTGTTCATAATGGATGTTTTGCTCATGTCTCTGGCTTGTGCATATGTGAAGGTTGATGTGTTGGGGTCATGTTGATAAATGATAAAAAGGGGGGAATGTCAAGGTAAACTAAGTCAAGTATCTAGTTTTATCATTTATTCATTATGTTCTGATTTACCTTTCACCTATATTATGGACAAAGAGACCCTAGTAGAGACATTTAAGTGAAACCAGATGTTGAGGCTCTGTTTTGAAGGTGTCCTATGACATGACTGCATGTCTGACAAACACATGTGGTAGACGCATGATCAGGGGATGCCCTCTCTCATGGCTTTGTGCCAATTGGTTGAAAGTATTTAAGAAAATATGCATTGACCAACCACAGATCATTTCTTTGTCTCTTAGAAAACTATATAAGATCAAGTATTCTGTTTTTTAGTTGAGACATACTGATGTAAGCTTTGGGTGTGATCTTATGTCTCCTTATTATTGACTCAATAATAATCTCATTAATCTTCAAAATCAGTAAGTGGCTTGTGTCTTTACTTTGTGTATGAGTCCAGTGCTTTTGACAGATTTCCACGACAGGATGGTGAACAGTATCAAAAGCAGCACTTTGGCCTGACCTTTCCACTTCAGCTAAATGCCTAAAATGTAAATGTAAGTCACACCACTGGAGCCAGTTAGTTTTCTGATTCAGAAAACAAAAAACTGACAGAAATATAAGTCTTATGTTGATTTCACGCTTATTCTACAACTGAGGTAACATAAACAGGCTACCTCATAATCAGTCAGGCGGTTCAAGTCTGGATACAGATAGAACTGAATCCCTTCCCAAGCTCCAGGTAGAGTCAACCCCCTGACTAGTAGTATCAGCAGCATCACATAGGGGAAAGTGGCTGTGAAGTACACTACCTGAAAAGACAAGGAAATGTTTGCAGTGATATTTAAATTAATGGAGATAATAACAAATTCTATAAAACTGTTAATGCTTTAATGCTTAATGATGAGAGGGAAATTGCTGAAAATGTGTAGGTTGCTATTCACCACTAGTCTATCCTTTTAGATAAAATGTTACAACAGGACCTTTCCTGAGGATCTGACACCTTTCCAGACACTGAAGTAGCAGAACACCCAGCAGGCCAGAAGACACAAGGCCAGCTCCCATCTGACACTGCCCAGCTCCTCAATGCCTCCAGAAATGGCCAGCGCCCGCCGTCTGAGGTAAGGGGAAATTTATTATTATTGAAGGTACACATAATGTGATACAAACCTCTGAATGTTGTTCTAAAGTGATCAAGAAGTAGTCAAGTCATATCACTCAGTTTACTGAAGATTGAAAGATGTTCTTATGGTACATTTATGACACTCTGTTTAGCACTTTTTCTAATATTAAACATTTTCAAACATTCATTGGGGCAACACAGAATAACAATCTTTAATACATGAAAAAGTGACTTCATCATGGCTCATTATGAGAACAGGAATTTAGACTCACTCCCAGAACTCAGTTGCAGCAGAGGTGGCGGGTAACATGGTCCGATTTGCAGTGAGATTTGGTGAATAAGAAGTCTGAAGACCCACACAGTTAGCTGATTTTGGAAACAATTTGCACGAACAATGGCTGTTGGTCACTGAGCATTTCCACTGGAGCCATTGCAGGTAAAGTGTCTTGTTCAATGACACACTGAATCTCTTTACACGCCTCACAAATGAATAGTAAACTCCAGTCTCAGCCTTACCTGTATTCCAGGTATTCCCACAGCTGGCCCAGGGGAGCTGGGATCTGAAGGAGAACACCAGGTAGAGGAGAGCCCAGGCTTGGATAACAATATAGCTGAAGTCATAGAGTTTAATTATCAAATGTCCATATCCAATTCCTAAAATACAGATGAAAAAACATAGTTTATAAAACAGTATGTGTTTGGGTATATATTAAACAGACTGGTTAAGAAGGCCAGCTCTGTCCTGAGATGCCCCCTTGACCCAGTGGAGGTGGTGGGAGAAAGGAGAATGATGGCTAAGCTATCATCCCTGATGGAGAACATGTCCCATCCCATGCAGGACACTCTGACAGCACTGGGCAGCTCTTTCAGTGACAGGCTGCTTCACCCGCGGTGTGTGAAGGAGAGGTACCGCAGGTCATTCCTTCCTGCTGCTGTCAGACTATACAATCAACACTGCTCCCAGTAGACCACACACACCAAGTCTGAACAAATTCACTCATGTGCAATATCAATGTATACCAAACTGTGCAATATCAATATTTCCTATGTGCAATAATGTGAATTTAACCGTTTACTGTAACTGTTTGTTTACTTATTTATTTATTATATCTTGCTTTTTTACTGATGCCTTTTTTTACTTGCTTTTGCACTATCCCCTTTGCTGCTGTAATACTGTAAATTTCCCCGTTGTGGGATTAATAAAGAATTATCTTATCTTAAAACGTTCAAACCTGTGGAGGTAATTCAAATTTTGAGACACACAGAACAGCTTGAGTTATAAAAGAAGAAAGAAAACACAATTTCTTGTCTAGTGTGATTCATTCACACACTCACCTTGTGCCAGTGGACAAATTTTCCTCCAACAGGTGACCATTCCCTCCTGGGTGTACTGACCAATCACACTCTCCAGTAGGAACAGAGGTATCCCCAAAACCACAATTAACAGACAATATGGCACCAGAAAGGCCCCTAGGTATAAAAAACAGACATATATGACCATGATAATGAAAAAATAGTGTCGACTTTTCACTCACCTCTCATCAACAGATATTTCCCAATTTCAGTACACCCAAAACAAGAATGCACCTCTCTACCTCCAAATTCTTAATATTTATATACATAATATTCTTATTCACCTCCACCATTCTTGTAGCAGAGGTATGGGAATCTCCACACATTGCCCAGACCAACCACATTTCCTGCAACAACCAGAATATATTCTGTTTTACTAGCCCACTGTCCCCTGTCTTCAATCCTTCTCTCCTTTTTGGTCTTTCTTCTTTCTCTGTTCATCTTGAGATCTGAAAGACTTCCACTGTAGTGCAGGTAATCCACTCTGTTATGATTCCAGAATACTACAATGTAATCTTTACTGCTCTTGTTATGCTACAGTTTGCTAATTTGACTATACATTGACTACTGTCATCCAGTCGGTCTTGCTAGACCTGGAGGACTGCCTACTTTAACATGCACAGAATTTCGTTTTTTAACCTGATGACTCAGATAACCTGGTTTTGGGGTTGATGTATAACCGGGTTCATGAGAAACTCTGTTAAGTCGCTTGGCTTACTCTAATATTAAAACGGGTTACTGTGGCATGTTAATACCTTACCCCTTTTTTGCTTTTCACCGTCCGTGTCGTTCCTTCTTCAGCCCCCGACACACCAGACAGACACACTAATGAAAGCTTAGACCAGCTGGCAAAAGTGTGATGTACCTTCTATCTTTTTATTAAGTATTTAACCCCAAAAGTTTCTTCCAAAAAAAAAAAAAAAAAAAACACCTCCACACAAGCATCAAGCAAGTAACATTCAAAGATAGAAACTTATAATGCCAAGCTCACAACTTGATTTTGGACACTTCATGGCTGTGGAAATGAGTGTAGAGAAATGTGTACAGCCTATTCCTTAGTAAATTATTGATTAGGCTACTGCTTTCGGGATGCTTATAAATACATACAGTACATGTTTTTCTTTTTTAAATGAAAAAGGTAATCATGGGTATGAATATAGGCCAACCTCAATCTCATTTAATTTGGTGAAAGTTGTTACTGATTCCATCTTTTACGATATCCAATCATCCTGAAGAGACATCATACAAGATGGGATGACTGAAAATGGCAATAATTGTCTTTTTCTCAATGCTCTGTGGTAGGACAGGCAGAACATGAACTTTCAATTATACGGACACGTGCTAATTTGAATAAAGTAGTAGTAGACTAGAACTCAAAGTCCTATTTTGGCGCTTCCTTCTTGCATTTAGGGTTGGAATGTTTTGACGCTCACCTTCCCACAATCCTACACATATGTATGCCTGATTTCATTCAAATTAATTGGGAGTGTCTAACATTTTGTGCCTGTTTAGCGTGTTGTTTTGCAGCTCTTATAACTCCAGAATACTGCAAGCTATTGATTTTCTCATGGGAAATTTTTTTACATTCTGTACACAGCCAGAATTATTCAAACTGTGATTGCCTCCAGTCAGAATTCAAGTTCATTATTTGTTTAGCCCTTTATCATAAGTACGTCTCAAAGGACAAAGGCCTAAAGCGATCCAAAAAGGCAAAAACTAAACAGGCTGACAGGCAAAAAGCAAAACAAAGACTCCAAACCTGGCGGAAGGTCTAAGCAGACTAACAACACTGGTGACAAGGCAGGTAACAGAGCTGGGAACACAGGGAACACAACAAACAAACTGGCAAAGACAACTGAGAAACACAGCCCATATAAACACACTGAGGCAAATTACAAACGGGGAACAGCAGGCTGGATAGGGAAGAGTCCGGGAGCTGATTGGCAGATGATAGGCAGGAGAAGGCAGAACAAGGACACAAGGCTAACGGGCTGATGACAGACAGGTGTGGTGGTGCAGGAGGAGGGAAAGGTGATGAGGGGACGTCCGAGGACATCAGGTGGCTGGTAGGAGGATGGCAGGACTGGGGAGTGAAAGGTGTGGTTGACCAGGGGCCTCAGGTATAAATGGTGCGCACGTACAAAAAGGTTGCGTATGCTGGTTTTCACGAACACGCGGGATGTATAAAAATGAACGTGACGTGAGAATGTGCGGGCCGTGCCGCAAACTCTTGTCTGGCTCTGTCAGTTGGCGACGCCAAACTACAAAGTACTGAAACTCGCCAAATGTTTCAAAATAACGTTTCCACTCCAGTTACTGTGCTATGTGTAGTGTGTGCAGTCCTCCGTGCCGTCGACTGCACCGCGACCAGCCTCCTCTCCGACCATGCCTGGACGGTCTGCCCGTCACCCAAGGAAAGGCGTCGCTGCTTCGGCCTGCTCTCGCCCGGTGGTTGAGCGTCACTCGGGACATCCACCTCGCTCCTCTGTCGGAGTGCGCCCTGGGACGTCCTCCGAGGCAGTTGTTGAGGACAACTATACCAACTGTCCCCCCGTGCTTGCGGTTGGGTCGTCCATGGTCCGTCATGTTCAGATCAACAGGTGCCGCACCTCCTGCCACCCGGGTGCCCTCGTTAAGGACATTAACACCTCCGCCCTACAGCTGCTACATCATCACCCGTCTGTCTCGACTGTTGTGGTGCTTGTGGGCACCAACGACCTTAAGATGCAGCAGTCAGAGAAACTTAAAGAGGATTTTGTCTGCCTTATGGACAGTGTTTTGAACACTGGCAAGCAGTGTATAATTTCAGGCCCACTGCCCTCCCCCCGTTTTGGCGACGTAAAGTTTAGCCGACTAAGGCAACTTCACACCTGGCTTAAGGGCTACTGCTGCACCAAAAACATCCCCTACGTGGACAACTTCACCACCTTCTACAACTTTTTAAACATGACCACCTCCATCCAAATCATGCAGGATCCCGTCTTTTATCCATGAACATCGAACTCACTCTACATTCCTGCAAAGCCTTCACCCTGTGACGTACTGTGAGTCCCACACCAACATATCATATTAAAGTAGTAATTAACAATAGAGTAAAGTCAGGTAACAAGCAAGTAAGAAAATCTCAGAGATCTACTAGCTGTCTTGTACATATCAAGCCTTCTCTGTCTGACCCTGCTAATACTTCTCCTTGCACTCTGAAACTTGCACTACTTAATGTTAGATCTCTGGCTAATAAGACTTTCATTGTTAATGACATAATTACTGCTCACAAACTGGACCTTATCCTACTAACAGAAACCTGGCTTGATCAAACTGGTAATAAGGAGCTGATTGAAACATCACCTGCTAACTACAGTTTTGTACATTGCACTCGGACTAATAGGAAGGGCGGGGGGGTTGCTGTTCTATATAATAACACTTTTAGCTGTAAATCTGTGTCTTTTGGCAATCACCTGAGCTTTGAATATTTAGGTTTAGTTATTCTGTCCGGGCTTCTGAGTCCTTCTGAGTCCATACATCAGGCGCTAGCCTAACGTTAGCGAGCATGCTAACTAAGCAGCAATCTACTAGCCTACGGAGTTAAAATTAACTCCCAGAAACACTGTAACATCGAAGAAAACTCTTAGCCATATAACACACTCCTTACAAATGAGTTAGGCTATTTCTAACTTCCTTAAATCTTACACTTGGCTTACTTTTGTAGCTAGTCGCTACTTAAGAGGAAAACACACACTGTTATCTGCGGTGTCGGAGGAGCGCACACCCACACACCTGTTTGCTTCGTTACTCCAGCCTGCTCTGCGTGCTAGTCCCGCCCCTTAACTAATCATAATGTTAGAAACGTGATGTCTCTCTATATGACCCAATCTGAGGCAGATAAAAAACACTAGAAAAATAAGCAGGATAGTCTGTCATACCTCATGTGGAGGGATGTACGTTTTACACAAACTATGAAAAGGTTACGATCTTAAAGTGACACAGCCTAATACTGTAGCAACTGTAGGGTTTCTACTGCTATGCACATTTTAACTCTGGGGCTTTACCCAGGGGTTACATGCCGATGACACACAGCTGTACATTTCACTTTCCTCTGATGATCTCAGTCCTGTTAACAAACTGGTAAACTGTATTGACGATATTAATTGCTGGATGTCAAGAAACTTTTTACAGCTGAATTCAGACAAAACTGAGATACTCATAGTTGGTCCTAAAAATCAGAGAGAGAAAATCTACTCGCACTTGGCAACGCTGTCTCTGAAACACAGTGAGCAAGTCAGAAACCTTGGCATTATTTTGGATACTGATCTCAATTTTGAAAATCACATTACCAATATCACTAGAACAGCGTTTTATCAGTTAAAAAAAATATATAAAAACTTAGAGCATTTATATCTCAAACTGACTCTCAGAAACTAGTTCATGCATTCATCTCAAGCAGGTTAGACTACTGTAACACTCTGTTTGCAGGATTACCTAAACAATCTGTAGGACGGCTCCAGCTCATTCAAAATGCAGCAGCCAGAGTCCTTACACGCACACGAAAATTTGAACATATTACTCCGGTACTGAAATCTCTTCATTGGCTCCCTGTACAATACAGAATCACCTTCAAAATCCTGTTAACAGTCTATAAAGCACTTAATGGTTTGGCTCCTCAATACATTTCTGATTTGCTCACTGATCATAACCCGATCAGGCCTCTCAGGTCATCAGGCAGAGGTCTTCTAGCTGTACCCAGAATTAGATCCAGGTCTGGTGAGGGTGCCTTCAGTTACTGTGGTCCTGCTCTCTTGAACAAGCTGCCTGCTGACCTGAGGTCCATCACAACTGTGTCCACTTTCAAAAACAAACTAAAAACTTTCTTATTCTCCAAAGCTTATGATTAGCTACTGTGTATTTATTTGTGTGTTTGTGTGTGTGTGTGTGTGTGTGTGTGTACTTGTATTACGGCACTTGTATTTTTGTGCAGTTCATTGCATGTGCGGCTGTGTGACGGGGCGGGGGTTTATGTTTGATTTATTGGGTCTTTATTGCTGTGTGGTATGTTTAATATAACTTGGGTGTATGCTTCATTGGTTCTGTTTCAGCACTTTACTCATGCTTATATTCCTATATTTATGTTGCTCATGTTACCTTTGTTCTCATGTTCTATGCCTTCTATGCCTTTCTTTCTTTTCTTTTTTTTGTCTTTCAATGTAAAGCACATTGAGTTTACTTGTAATGAAATGTGCTTCATAAATAAATTGCCATTGCCATTGCCAATTAAGTAGTCTATGAAAAACCATAATTATGTCCATGTGGAAATTTCTGTGCGTACGTACTTTTCAAGTTTTGTGAGTACACCATCTTTCAGTATGAAATCTACGCAGTCTTTTATACATGAGGCCCCAGGAGACTGAGGAGCAGATCGTGACAGAAGCATACAAGGAAAAACCTCCAAGAAAACCTCATTATTATTAGGAAACTAGAAGGGCACTCGGAGAGCGCAGACCTCTGCCAAGGTTCGTGCTATTATTGCTTGTTCGTAAGTGGGATCCGGAGCCGCTCCAAAATTTAATGGGTTCTTCCTTGGCCCGTGCTACACCCTTCCACGAAGTTTCATGTGTGTGTGCAATAGGTGCCGGGACAAACAGTAATATGGACAATGACATAAGAAAACAGATGAGGCAGAGAGAGGCAAAAGTGGCAGAGAGATGGGCCACGGTCAGCACTAATGTCCACAGAAACAGTAACGCTTGCGATTCACAGCCAGGTAGAAACAACATCAGAGATAGGACTTTGGCAGTACTAATGACCGTAGGAGCTAGGGCAGCACCTTCATCCGCTGCCAGGTAGAAACACTGCACCGGTGTCTGAGAAAGAGGAAAGACAGACAGACAGCCACATATACACACACAACTGTGTAAGCATGACACATACTCAGACATATTCAACCACGTACACATAGTTTGTTGGCATTTAGTCATAGGAAGTTAGATGATACACTTCTAAATTTGCGAGTTGTGAATGGTCATTGGCCTTAATGGGTAGGTAGATTTGGGTATTGTCCACATAACAATGACATTTAACATCATGGCCACGGATTTCGGCAAGAGGCAGAATGCAAATAGAGGAAAGAAAAGTGCCTAGCACTGAACCTTGTGGTACGGTTAACTTTAGAGCATTCAGAGATTATGGTGTTGTGTGAAACACTATGCGTTCTATCATGTAAGCGAGGGGCCACAAATGCCAACATAGTTCACTAGGTGGTTAAAGGGTAACGCTGGTGTTTTTTAATGCATTTCTTATCGTCAACAAATTCTATGAAAATAACAAAATCAGCAATGGTTTTGTTTTGCCAACAAGTCTCGTCCATGTAGCCGGTGCCCAATGAAGCCATGTCCCAGCAGCCATAGAACTCCATTGTATTAAAAAAACTGTTAAAAACACATCAAAGGGGGCACCCTGGTGGCTCACCGAGTAGGGCGCGTACCATTTGGCTCAGGCCTTCCCGTAGCGACCCGGGTTCGAATCCGACCCGTGGTCCTTTGCTGCATGTCCCCCCCTCGCTCTCTCTCCCATACCTTCCTGTCTCTCTCTCACTATATCTCCCAAATAAAGCATAAAATGCCAAAAATAAATCTTTAAAAAAAACACGTCAAAGAGCCATGCCGTTGCTCTGGCAGCATATTTCATCATTGCGATGCACTGGGCCGGCCGACTTTTTCCTCAAACAACTTAATAAGCCGACCGTAAATGTTTGCAATGTTTGCGTTTGCAATCTCAGGAAAGTAGTTTCGTAGCACTTAAAATAGTCCCCGGCATAATGAAGAATTTGTTCCCATTCGAATTTGATTTGCTAATAACTACAATAGCCTGACTTTTCGTGGTAACAGTTAGCGATTTTTAAAATTGAAACTATGTCTTTGTGAGCTGTATTTAAAGGTTTTTAGCTTACAATTGGAGCCAATGATTTCCATGTTGAAGGCTAAAAAGGAAATGTGGGTAGTCGGAAAGCAACGGGAGTAGAGCAAACGCATTGTTGATTTTGTTATTTTAATAGGATTTGTTGACGGTAAGAAATGCATAAAAAAAAAAAACAGCGTTATCCTTTAAGGAGTATATTGTGATCGATTATATTGAATGCTGCGCTCAAATCAAGTAGGATTAGAAAAGAGGGAGAGTCAGAATCTAAGGTAAGGAGTAGGTCATTTACGTTTGTGCCACATTGAGACGGTTCAAAAAGACTACTGCAGGAGAGATAGTCAGTTAGTTGGATAACTACTATTCTTTAGAGAGAAAGGGGAGATTAGAAAATGGTCTGTAGTAGTGATGCACGGGTCAGGTTTTTTTCAATCCGCGACCGCCTGATCCCACACATACACATATCTGAACCCGCCCGACCTATTTTCATACACGTAAAACAACAACCCGAACCCGATCCGCAACCCGAAAAAAAAAAGAAAAGATTCAGGAGGCCAGGTAATTTTCCAAAGACTCGTGTAACTAAAGTAGCCTAGTATTTAATGCTGCATTGTGCAGTGTGCGCAGATAATGTATGGATGGCGGGATAAACCAGCTGGAGACTGGAGAAGTTTATTCCGTTAATTACATTTTAAACTTATTGAAGTTTAGTCTAGAATTACATTGTGTGTGTAGCCCATTTGACCTGCACCTGCCCGACCCGTTCTCAATATCATCCTCAGTCGACCCTAACCTGCCCCACCTGCGGATAAACCAGCGGGACCCGTGGGTTTTGGATTGACCCACGCATCACTAGTCTGTAGGATCAAGGTTAGGTTTTTTTTGAGCAGAGGTTTAATCATGGCTGCTTTAAAGGTGGAGGGCACAACGGCAGAGGCGACATTTGTTATCCTCTTCACGTGGTGGGGCTGGCGGCCATCATCGCCTTGTGGTCACTGCATACTAACTGCAGCTCCAAGCAGCAGTGGAAATGGCTCCAACGCTGCGCCTGGCGCCTCGCAGATGAAAAAGTCCAGCCATCAGTCCTCCCACTCCAGCGACAGAAGACAGTAGGCAGCCTCTTGTCTGTCTCTGCCTAGGTGTCATCCTGCTACTAAGCTATTTCTGTTTGTCTCCTCTCTGCCTGAGAGAAAACTAGCCGTCTCTCTCTCTCTGGGCTCCAGGTTAGAACCCTGCGCGGGACTGTTTTCTTAATCCCGCTCCCGCTGGATTTCTGACCATTACTGCCCGCTCCCGCAATGTGTGTGTTATTGACCGCCCGCTCCCGCCCGCAGCAAAATTAAAACCGCCTGCTCCCGCGAGATTTGCGTCGGGTCCCGCGGGATCCCAATCCCAATGCAGTCCTCTAGTCCCACCTGCCGGTAATAACATAGCGAAATTACGTTCTAGTGACAACTGACAACTGAGAAATTTGTCCAAATGTCAGACTTGCCTTGCTTTGCTTTGGTATTGTAATGACCTGCTTTGATTTTCTTTTCAACTGCATTTGTTGACTCCGTCTCCATCCTTCTGGTTAAATCCTGGGACCCGCAGTTTATTTTTTGACCGCCCGCTCCCGCCCGCAGCAACGTTAAAACCGCCCGCTTCCGCGAGATTTGCGCTGGGTTCTGCGGTACCCGCAGGATCCCAATCCCAATACAGTCTTCTACTCCAGGTCATTAACAATCATGGGGTAAAGCTCTGATGCATCTACCGACCGGCCCAGCTGAGAGCTGAGCTTGTAGACAAGTCACCACCGGCCATGCTTGTTTCTCAGTCATCCTCCCCAAACATGAGCGCCCTTAACAGCTGACTTGGAACTTACTAGATCAATTGACTTACTTCTTTATTAATAAGTAGCATATAAAATTATGTATTTCTGCATTGTCAGAAACTCTTGAAATTAAATTGCACATCAGTGCACTGTATGGAAAATTAGAGTACAAGCAGAATCAGATTTTCATTGGATTTCATATAGTCTCCACTATACTTGATCAAATATAGTGATTCAATGAACACAGATTTTTTTTTTTTTTCCATTTTTTATTTTTTATATAGCAGTCAACCGGAGTCCTAGAAAGCCTGAAAATGTTATAGCTTAAGTTGTTAATAATCATGTATTACATTTGTAATTTTTCTAAACAACTAATGCTTGAGTGGTACGTTGGAGATCAGGTGATTCTCTGTAAGACTAGCAACCACTCTACAGCAGCAGTCTTTGCTGTAAGTCTTCACTTTTCACTAGGTGTGGACACTAGGTTTGCATAATTTAAAACAAATGGATGTTACTCCAAGCTGCCACTATATGACTACTGCAGAGACATCATTTCCACGCCCGCCTCAGCTTCTTCTGTTTTCCTCCTCAGCCAGCCTGGATCATTTACAGGGCGACAAAGGACGGACAAACGCTGGTGGAGGAAAAAACTTGGTGAGTGTGTTTGATCTCCTACTGCTTTTAGTGAGTAGGAGCTCCTTATTTATACATTATGTTGGCTTTCACTTTAGATGACACTACTACTACTACTACTACTACTAATCTCAGGCTGCATTCAGGCTCATAAGGTCAGAGATGTAACCTGGGGTAAGGCCTTGTTAACCCAAAATAGTGAGATCTTAAAATCAATTCTAAAATTAAGAGGAAGAATATAATGATAGAATATAATGATATGATAGCCACTTAGCCAGCATTATATTGAGAATGGCACACACACAAACAGTGACTGGATATATCATTGACCACGCCAGGCTGGGATTCAAATCCCACCTCTCAGAATACTGTGGCCTTTTCCTCTTTCCTCTGTTTGCCTCTTAATGTGGAAACACCTCTCCTTCTGTTTTCAGCTTTCTCTTAAGGTGGATTGCCCACTCACTCACTCACTCACACACAGGCTGCTCACCAGCACTATCACTATAAGAGTTCACTAATACAGAGAAAACAAAAAAATTGCTCTTGTAGAGAGAAATTGTTTGATACTGACCTGTCTCAAGGTGCCTTTTGCAAAACAGATCTGTCCAATCCCATACAACGGCACCATGATCATAGACGAGAGTGCCACGGTCCAGCCAAGTGCATATGCCCAGTCAGGGTAAATGTACGAGCGGTTAACCCTGAGTTGCTTGTAGTTCACCAAGTAGAGGATAAAGGAAGTCTAAAAAGGTATGGGGAGTGTCAGTTTTAGTCATTGAGTGTCAGTTTTAGTCACATGTTTTTAAATGAAAAATGTGAATGTGAATGTGAATTTTTTTACAAATATGTCTGTTCAGAAATAGAGGTCATTTGACAGACAAATATTTTAGACTCCGTAAATACATTAAAGATGGAGTCAGAAAATGTTCCTGCTGCATTCTTATCTCTTCTTCACTCTTAAAGAAAGAATTAGCACTAAATCACATCTTTGGAGCTGTAAACATGGTTATATGGCTTTTATATATTGAATAGCATCAATCCTGTACTTCCTGTACTAATTTTTAGAATTAAGTCTTGTATTTCGTTGATGGGGTTAAACGTCTGGCCACACCTCAATCAGTGATGTTAAGGCAGGTATGTCACCTTTAGCATCGTCAGATAGTTTGCAATCAGAAAACTGTTACTGCCCCCAAGTAGAGATGGTTAATCTGTTATGATAGAGTCCACCTCCCCACCCCACCCCCCATTCAGTCTCACTCCCCACCCACTTCTTTTGCATCTTTGAAAATTGTGTACTAGGCGAAGACTGCCGGAAAACAGTGTGTTTACACACTAGTTAAGTTGGAATAACTGTAAATAAATACACTGTAATTGTAATTGTTCTCTCAAGCATGACATAATGTTTTGGGCCAAATGAGGGATTCCGGATTCCGTCCCCTTTCAGTCTAACATGAAAATGAATAGGAGTGTAAAATGATTGCCTTGTGTGTAACACTAATATTGACTATTTCTGCTTTTGGGGGTTCCTCTATTATGCCTTTCTTTATTTGTTGAGGTAGAATCTGATGATTATGAATCTGCAATGAAAAAAATAAATCGCTAGCCATACCTAGTTTAGCATTCCAGCATTTTGTGGCTTTGTGAACATGTTAAAATATGTAATAACATTGGAATATGTAATTTCTACTCACATTATTTCACTATTTTAAGACCATAACGATTGGCAAACAAGATTCAAATATCCTATTCATTTTCGCTATAGAAGAAAAAAATGGATCTGGGAAATGACGACAACATTTGAGAGGACTATACTGTGAAGGAGAGAGAGACGATCAGGCTCCAGAAACTTGGCTGACTCACCAGTGACAACAGAGGAGAGAAATACCTCCAGCACAGACGGAAGAAAAGACATGGTCGCTGCCCTGTCATGTCCTCCATGACGTCAGAAAAACGATCAACCCCTGTTGGTGAAACAGATTGTCCAAGTTTACATATTCTGAAGTGTTTGGGACGGTTACTTTAAAAAAAGAATTAGTTACTTTATCTTGTAAAAAGTAACTGATTACATAACAAAGTAGTAACCCGGTAACACTTTACAATAAGGGTACATTAAGGGTTAGCTAATGCTTAATAAGGGTTAGTTAATGCTTAATAAGCATTAACTAACCCTTAATTAACAGTTAACTAATGTGTCTGGTAATTTACTAATGGTGTTCATGTTAATTAAGGTATTAATTTATACATTATTTAATAGTTTATAAAGATGACTATTAAATAATGTATAAATGAATACCGTAGTTAACATGAACACCATTAGTAAATGATTACCAGACACATTAGTTAACTGTTAATTAACTAACCCTTAATTAATGTACCCTTGATGCACCCTTAAGTGTTACCAGTAACTCATTAGGGTACTTTTATGTTACCCACTTCTAGTTACCACAAAAAAATCTGAACACTCCTTTGTAATGCATTATCTTCAACAATGATTATCTGTAGTTCCTTCTCTCAGGTTTAGAAAGAGTGTTTATTTGGGATCAATGGCGTAGTCCCTTGACTACATACTGTCTACTATGTCTGCCACAATCTGAGCAAAACAATTGAGTGTGACAAAACAAGGTTCAAAGACTGCTTTAGTTTGTGAAACTCCCCTTGACATTTTTGATGGAACTACGTATCACCAGCATGACTGAGCAAAGTAAAGCAGGAAAAGACGACTGCCAATGCAGTTACAGTAGGCCTATACACTCACAGAGCACATTATTAGGAACACCTTACTAATACTGGGTAGGTATCAGCTTTCAGCTCAGTGTCAACCATCTGGCACCAACAGCCATGCCACGGTCAAAGTCACTGAGATCACATTTTTTCCCCATTCTGATGTTTGATGTGAACATGAACTGAAGCTGCTGACCTGTATTTGCATGATCTTATGCATTGCACTGCTGCCACATGATTGGTTCAATGGATAATAGCATGAATAAGCAGGTGTACAGGTGTTCCTAATAAAGTGCTAGGTGAGTGTATAGCTGTAATGCATTTTACATTTTCATATTTTTGGCATTTAGCTGGCATTCTTATACAGAGCAACTTGGAATGACTGTAACACTAAAATAAGTTGCAATTCCTAGATCACCAACATTTCAATCAGCCAACAGTAAGGGGTGCCAAGATCTGAGCCACAGTGTCCTGACAATAGATCCAACAAAATATTTCTGTGACCTTAGATGATGATGATGCATTATAGAGAAATGTGAAGAAAGGAAATAGGAGCTGAGTAGAAAGCGTAGTTTTTATACTTCAAGACACTGTTGTACTCACTCTCCTCTTTATGGCAGACGTCTCTATGTTGCCTGTGACAAATTACACATGATCAGTGTCTGTAAGTACCAAGCTCCTTTATTTTTCAAAGCCGGTGTTGGGATCCAATGGGTGAATCACAATTTGAAATTAGTTTAAATGGGATGCCAAAACCTCAGTATTAAATAGTTGCCAAATAATTATTTTCTTGCATGTGAATTTGTTGGGAAAACATAAGTCCCCAGAAACAGGATTTGAAAACCACTGATGAGGATGTAGAATGGAGTAACCTCATACCTATGTATAGAGTTGAAAAGAAAATAGTAAAAGCTTGGGAATCCAAAGACATCACATAAAAAGTTATAGCCATTGCTTACCAAATATCCAACCCACAGCCAAATATTGAAATATAGCCATGAAATCCCGAATAGCTCGACTGCAGCCATAATATTCAATGAGCTGAAATATGTAGACTCCTCCCTACAGCATGCAGGAGAAAACATTACAATAAGGGAAATACTTTGTTATCTGAGAAAAATGAATTCACATATTTCTGACAATATGATGTTCACCTCAGAGACCAAGGACAGTTGTATGAGGAAGGCGGATACACAGATGAGGAGGACAAAGATCTCATGCCTTCCTCTTGTGCGAAACAGCTTAGGAAACAAGTCGCTCACTGAGGTGACTAAACACTCCACGGACACAAACTGTAGGCAAAATGAAATGAGCAAATGGTTTATATTGTATTCACTTGTAATGCACTCATTGATTATTAATGAACAGAGTGACAGAGAATGACAGAGTAGGGGTTAAATCATTTTAAATTTTTCACTGTGTAATACAGTCTTGTATCACTAGGCGGCCTCCCGGGCACTAATCACACAAGTCAGATTTTAATATTACCATATTAAATCGAATCAGGATGGACTCGAACATTCGGTGTCGGATGGATTCGACCCAAATGCCTGGTCACATGCCCGGAATGTCCTATGCAGAACACCAAATTTTAGCCCTGGGACAATGGCACCACAGTGGCAGGAAACCAAAATTTGGACACTAAATTTAAGTGGCAGGGCAATGGTTTAACCCTTTCTCAGGATACACCACAACAAATAGCATTACATGTGTGTCAACACTCAGTAGAACAAGCATCAGGAAAAAGCAGACAGTCCAGAATTGAGGCAATGGCATCATAGCTGTTGCCTGAGGGTATGCGATGAAGGCCAAACCTGGACCTGTGTAACAAAAACATACAAGGAGAGATTGCTATTTAACCAAATATAGCTGGATTTAAATGTATTAAATGCAGTGCAGTATGACTATACCTGACTCAGCCACCATGTCAATGGGAACACCCTGTTTCTGAGCCATGAATCCAAGTACAGAGAAGACTACAAATCCAGCAACAAAACTGGTCGCACTGTTCAGTAGACAAAGCCACATGGAATCCCTAGAGTGATTATACCAAAAATAAGTAGTCAGCATTTCAGTGTTCATGTGTGCTCCTATATTTTGATTCATCAACATCTCAATTATGGTCTGTAAGATTACAAAATGAGACCAATATTATTGACATTTAGAGGAAAATAATGAATTAAAAAACACTGATAATGATGAAATTGTCATTTGTGAAAAATTGTACTTTCAATGTGAAAATATTTACATAATCCACTGTAACCAGACAATAATTTCTAAGAACGAACTTAATTTTTGTCATAAAAAACAATTGTGATGACTGACTCAAGCTTACTTGTAACAGTTGTTGTTGTACTCATTGTAGCTGCCCAAAACGATCATACTTCCTACACCCACGCTATAGGAGAAGAATATTTGTGATCCTGCTTCCATCCAAACCTATGTTGCCACAAAAAAATTAAGTTGACAAAATAACAAGTCCAGATTTTGTACAGTCTCACAGCACATTCATGGTAATGATGTATCTACATAATTCAGATGCTTGCAAAAAACCAAGAACCAGGCAAGGGGCAAGACCTTGATCCATTTACCTGATAGTCTGACTTATAACTGTAGACTGTGGGCAATGGAAACTGGCTCTTGGAACATGGAACATAACTTCTCTGGGGGCGAAGGAACCAGAGCTGGTGCATGAGGTTGAGAAGTACCAACTACTGTAGATATAGTTGGGTTCATCTTCATGCACAGTCCGGCTCTGGAACCAAACTCCTCCATAGGGGGTGGTCCCTCCTACTCGGGAGTTGTCCAGAGTGAGAGGCTCTGAGTGTACTGGGAGACTCATGAGTCTCATGGGTGCTGCACAGTTGGAGTCTATCCTGATGGACGATTGAGTTGCCACAGTACAAGTAAATGTTGCATTAACAGCAGTTCAGAAAACTCGGCCTTCTTGGAGACAGCTACAGACTCCAAAGACTTCAAAGCTCATGTTGGCAGCGACTGGTAAACTTGGAAGGGCATGACTGGGAAGACCAGCCTGCCTGATCTAGCCATTCACCTAGCCATTGACTGTCCATCACAAACACCATGTTCTAACACAACAAGCTTCATAAATCCACATGGCACCAGTGCACCTTTGGCTAAAGGTTGATGATCAACTTATTGATTTTGCTGATCGAGTTGATCAAGTTGTTTCATCAGACCTGAGGCCATATGTTCTGGACGCTCAGGTGAAGAGAGGGGCTGAGCTGTTAACTGTGGGTATACTGCCAGACAGACCTGGTAAACCCAACCATGTAGTGATGGGGTGCGCTGGGAATACCTGGTGAAAGATTCTATCCAGAATGATTTAAACTTTCATCTCCAAACAAGCTTCTACTGTATCCCCAAGAAGGTTGGGGATATGGTGTCGAAATGGACCCTGTTCAAAACCTCTGTCATGGAAGTTGCTGCTAGGAGCTGTGGCCAAAAAGTGGTTGATGTCTGTCATGGTGGCAACCCAAGAACCCACTGCTGGACACCGGCAGTGACGGAGGCTGACAAGCTGAAGAAGGAGGCTTTCCGGACCGGCTTTACACAAAGGATTTCTGATTGGGCAGAGACTGGCAAACCAGAAAACCTGTCGTTCAGGAGGCAGTACTGACTGATTCTGGAGGGTCTGAGGCCATCTCCTTGTTAGAGGTCACTGGGGTAGTTGGAAAGCTCCTCAGTGGTAAGGTGCGAGGAGTAGACAAGATCTGACCTGAAATGCTGAAAGCTGTTGATATTGTTGGGGTGTTGTGGTTTGTCAGATTTGGGATTAGTTGGATTGAAACGTCATGGTAGACCGATAGTAGAACCTCAGATTCAGGAGGAACAATGAGCATTTCATGCTGGTTCTGGAATTGTGGACAAGTTTTTTACCCTCTCACAAATAACTGAGGGTGCACAGAAGTTTGCTAATCTGCATGTGTTTTGTGGATTTGGAAGAAGCCTTCAACTGTGTTCCCTGAGGTATCCTCTGGGAGGACTGCCAGCCTGATTCAAATAAGTCATATAACAGGAAAAGACCATAGGCAACCAGGGCAGAATTTAAAAGGGATTATTTAGCTATTTGTATATCAGGCTACTACTATAATAGAGGTGGCATAAACAGGTTACCTCAGGATCAGCCAGGCGGTTCAAGTCTGGATACAGGTAGAACTTAATCCCTTCCCAAGCTCCAGGTAGAGTCAGCCCCCTGATTAGGAGTACCAGGAGCATCACATAGGGGAAAGTGGCTGTAAAATACACTACCTAAAAAGGAAAACAGGAAATATTAGGATATGCAACTATGCCTAAATTACTTGAGATGATTTGTAATAACAGATTACACAAAAAGGTTGATGAAATGCATAATTTTGGAGGGTCACTGATGAAAATGGTAATGCACCTGTAGTATCGCATGTTGCAGATTCCTAATGTATGGTAAATCTTGCCCTTTTACATAAAATATTACCACAGCACCTTTCCTGAGGATCTGACACCTTTCCAGATGGCGAAATAGCAGAGCACCCAGCTGGCCAGAAGGCACAAAGCCAGCTCCCATCTGACACTGCCCAGCTCCTCAATGCCTCCAGAGATGGCCAGCGCCCGCCGTCTGAGGTATGAGGAAACGTAAGATGTAGATAAAATGTGAGTTAAATATACATTGTAAAGAAATGGGACACAAACTCCTGAGAAAAGGAAAAGGGAGTTCATCATTTCTTCATCACATAGGACAAAGTGATGGGTTGTCCTTGGGTTGATTAAGACTCACTCCCAAAACTCAGTAGCAGCGGAGGTGGTGTTGGTCAACATGGTGTTTGCAGCCAGACTTGGTGAGTGAGGATCCACACAATTAGCTGTTTTTTGGAACATGTGAACAAATGAACAGGATGTTACAGGGAAAATCACAGATGTAAGAGAAATAACTCCAGATTCAACTTAATTAAAACTACCATTTAATTTCAAATAAGGTATGAGTATAGTCTATCTGGCCATCAGCAATTTATTGTTGAGGTCTGTTGGTAACTGTTTCATGTAGATTGATTACTTTGGAAATGTTTACAGAATATATACGTTTCCCTGAATGAGTCCTAAACCATGTAGTATTAACACGTTCTAAGCCTTATCCGTATTCCAGGTGTTTCCACAGCTGGCCCAGGGGAGCTGGGATCTGAAGGAGAATATCATGTAGAAGATAGCCCAGGCTTGGACTACAATATAGCTGAAACCATAGAGTCTAATCAGCAGCTGTCCATATCCAATTCCTAAGGAATCACAAATGTAGATTACATATTTCAATCTGTATTCAGTTATACATTGATCAATGGTCAAAACTTTGGTCCTTCAAAACGTGAATCGTAAATCAGTCAGTTACCGTAAAATTTGTATTTATTATATTTCTTATTATTGATTGCAACTTTCAGTCACACACACATCTACTCACCTTGTGCTAGTGGACAAATTTTCCTCCAACAGGTGACGATTCCCTCTTGGGTGTACTGACCAATGCCAGCGTCCAACAGGAACAGAGGTATCCCACAAACCACAGCTAACACACCATAGGGCACCAGAAAGGCCCCTGGGTACAAAAACAGACATGTAAAAGATAAGGAATAATCAAATAAATGATTAACTGTAGGTTCACACTCACCCCTCTTTAATTCAGAAGAGATCCAATGCACCCACTGCAATACACTCTTGCTGATCAAAATATACCACTTTACGTTCCTAAATTATGATTTCGTATTATTCACCTCCACCATTCTTGTAGCAGAGGTATGGGAATCTCCACACATTGCCCAGACCAACCACACTTCCTGCAACAACCAGAACATATTCTGTTTTACTAGCCCACTGTCCTCTGTCTTCAATCCTTCTCTCCTTTTTGGCCTTCCTTCTTTCTCTGTTCATCTTGAGATCTGAAAGACTTCCACTATAGTGCAGGTAATCCACTCTGTTATGATTCCAGAATACTGCAATGTAATATACTGCTCTTGTTATGCTAAAGTTTGCTAATTTGACTATACACACATTGACTACTGTCATCCAGTCATTCCATCAAATACCCTTGGGTTTCGGTCTTGCTAGACCTGGAGGGCCACACTGCCTACTTTAACATGCACAGAGAATTTCGTTCCAAACCTGGTTACTCAGATAACCTGGTTTTGGGTTGATGTATAACCGGGTTCATGAGAAACTCTGTTAAGTCGCTTGGCTTACTCCAATATTAAACGGGTTACTGTGGCATGTTAATATCTTACCTTTTTTGCTTTTCACCGTCCGTGTCGTTCCTTCTTCAGCCCCCGACACACCAGACAGACACACTAATGAACGCTTAGACCAGCTGGCAAAAGTGTGATGTACCTTCTATCTTTTTATTAAGTATTTAGGTAAGGTTTCTTAAAAAAAAAAACCAAACACCACACAAGCATCAAGCAAGTAACATTCAAAGATAGAAACTTATAATGCCAAGCTCACAACTTGATTTTGGACACTTCATGGCTATGGAAATGAGTGTAGAGAAATGTGTACGGCCTGTTCCTAAGTAAATTATTGATTAGGCTACTGCTTTCGGGATGCTACTTAGCTTATAAATGCATACAGTACATGTTGTTTTTCTGTTTTTTTTTTAAATGAAAAAAGTAATCATGGGTATAAATGTAGGCCAACCTCAATCTTATTTAATTTGGTGAAAGTTGTTACTGATTCTATCTTTTACGATACCCAATCATCCTGAAGAGACATCATACAAGATTGGATGACTGGAAATGGCAATAATTGTTTTTTCCTCAATGCTCTGTGGTAGGACAGGCAGAACATGAACTTTGAATTATACGGACACGTGCCAATTTGAATAAAGTAGTAGTAGACACACACAGCCAGAATTATTCAAACTGTGATTGCCTCCAGTCAGAATTCAGAATGCCTTGTGGTCATTGCATACTAATTGCAGCTCCAAGCAGCAGTGGAAATGGCTCCAACGCTGCTGGCGCCTCGCAGATGAAAAAGTCCAGCCATCAGTCCTCCCACTCCAGCGACAGAAGACATCAGGCAGTCTCTCGTCTGTCTCTGCCTAGGTGTCGTCCTGCTACTAAGCTATTCCTGCCTGTCTCCTCTCTGCCTGAGAGAAAACTAGCCGTCTCTCTCTCACTGGGCTCCAGGCCATTAACAATCATGGGGTAAAGCTCTGATGCATCTACCGACCGGCCCAGCTGAGAGCTGAGCTCGTAGACAAGTCACCACCGGCCATGCTTGTTTCTCAGTCATCCTCTCCAAACATGAGCGCCCTTAACAGCTGACTTGGAACTTACTAGATCAATTGACTTACTTCTTTATTCATTTTTTAAAGATTTATTTTAGTCATTTTTATGCTTTATTTGACAGAGATAGTGAGAGAGAGACAGGAAGGTATGGGAGAGAGAGGGGAGGACATGCAGCAAATGATTCGAACCCAGGTCGCTGTGGGAAGGACTGAGCCTTATATGGTACGCGCTCTACTTGGTGAGCCACCGGGGCACCTCTACGTCTTTATTAATACATAGCATATAAAATTACACATTTCTGCATTGTCAGAAACTCTTGAAAATAAATTGCACATCAGTGCACTGTATAGAAAATTAGGGTATCCTGTCCCTCTGAAGGATTATACAAGCAGAATCAGATTTTCATTGGATTTCATATAGTCTCCACTATACTTGATCAAATATAGTGATTCAGTGAACACAGATTTTTTTTTTCTTTCTATTTTTTATTTTTTATATAGCAGTCAACCGGAGTCCTAGAAAGCCTGAAAATGTTATAGCTTAAGTTGTTAATAATCATGTATTACATTTGTAATTTTTCTAAACAACTAATGCTTGAGTGGTACGTTGGAGATCAGGTGATTCTCTGTAAGACTAGCAAACACTCTACAGCAGCAGTCTTTGCTGTAAGTCTTCACTTTTCATTTCACAATTTATTATACACAAAAACCTCCACTTCCAAAGTCTCCCTTTCTTAAAACACTTCAACAATAAAACACAATAAAACAATTTGAATATAAACAAAGGGTAGCCCCCCCCTACCAAGTCAACACATAGAATTAGAGATATTTTTCATTCTACAGTAACAGAGCTATTAAGCCTGACCGACATTAGGTTTGCATAATTTAAAACAAATGGATGTTACTCCAAGCTGCCACTATATGACTACTGCAGAGACATCATTTCCACGCCCGCCTCAGCTTCTTCTGTTTTCCTCCTCAGCCAGCCTGGATCATTTACAGGGCGACAAAGGACGGACAAACGCTGGTGGAGGAAAAAACTTGGTGAGTGGGTTTGATCTCCTACTGCTTTTAGTGATTAGGAGCTCCTTATTTATACATTATGTTGGCTTTCACTTTAGATGACACTACTACTACTACTAATCTCAGGCTACATTCAGGCTCATAAGGGGTCAAAAGGTCAGAGATGTAACCTGGGGGTAAGGCCTTGTTAACCCAAAATAGTGAGATCGTAAAATCAATTCTAAAATTAAGAGGAAGAATATAATGATAGAATATAATGATATAATAGCCAGCATTATATTGAGAATGGCACACACACAAACAGTGACTGGATATATCATTGACCACGCCAGGCTGGGGTTCAAATCCCACCTCTCAGAATGCTGTAGCCTTTTCCTCTTTCCTGTTTGCCTATTAATCTGGAAATACCTCTCCTTCTGTTTTCAGCTTGCTCTTAAATCAGCTTGCTCTTAAGGTAGATTGCCCACTCACTCACTCACTCACACACAGGCTGCTCACCAGCACTATCACTATAAGAGTTCACTAATACAGAGAAAACAAAAAAATTGCTCTTGTAGAGAGAAATTGTTTGATACTGACCTGTCTCAAGGTGCCTTTTGCAAAACAGATCTGTCCAATCCCATACAACGGCACCATGATCATAGACGAGAGTGCCACGGTCCAGCCAAGTGCATATGCCCAGTCAGGGTAAATGTACGAGCGGTTAATCCTGAGTTGTTTGTAGTTCACCAAGTAGAGGATAAAGGAAGTCTAAAAAGGTGTGGGGAGGGTCAGATTACCACAGTCATTGAACATGTTTTTTAAATGAAAAATCTTAAAATTTTTTACAAACATGTCTGGTCAGAAATTGAGGTAATTTGACAGACAAACATTTTAGCCCCTGTAAATACATTAAACATGGAGTCAGAAAATGTTCCTGCTGCATTCTTATCTCTTATTCACTCTTAAAGAACGAATTATCACTAAATCACATTTTTGAGCTGTAAACATGGTTGTATGTCTTTTACATAGTGAATAGTATCAATCCTGTACTTTAATTTTTCAAATTAAGTCTTGTATTTCTAGGGGCAGAAAACCGTTGATGGGGTGAAACGTCTGGCAACACCTCAATCAGTGATGTCAAGGCAGGTATTTCACCTTTAGCATCGTCAGATAGTTTGTGATCAGAAAATTGTTACACCCCATAGAAATGGGTGACACCACATAATTTTTTGGCCCAAATGAGGGATTCCGGATACCGCCCCCTTTCAGTCTAACGTGAAAATGAATGAATATAAAATTATCGCCTTTAACTATGCGTAATGCTTATTTTGACTATTTCTACTTTTGTTGGTTCCTCTGTTATGCCTTTCTTTATTTGTTGAGGTAGATTCTGATGGTTTTGAATCTGCAATTAAAAAAAAAAAGAAATCGCTAGCCATACTTAGCTTAGCATACCAGCATTTTGTGGCTTCATGAAGCAAAGATAATGCAACACTCGCACCATGGATTTTAGCAAAAAAAAATATATTCAACAATGTGTTAAAATATGTAATAACTTTGGCATATGTCATTTCTACTATCATTATTTCCCCCATTTTAAGAGCAGAACAATTGACAAATGAGATCAAAAATCCCATTCATTTCCACTATAGGAGAAAAAAAATGGATCCGAGTAATGACAACATTTTGAGAGGACTATACTATGAAGGAGAGAGAGACGATCAGGCTCCAGAAACTTGGCTGACTCACCAGTGACAACAAAGGAGAGAAATACCTCCAGCACAGACAGAAGAAAAGACATGGTCGCTGCCCTGTCATGTCCTCCATGACATCAGAAAAACGATCAACCCCTGTTGGTGAAACAGATTGTCCAAGTTCACATTTTCTGAAATGTTGGGGACTGTTACTTTTTAAAAATAATTAGTTACTTTACCTTGTAAAAAGTAACTGATTGCATTACAAAGTTTAAAATTAACTCATTAGGTTACTTTTGTGTTACTCACATCTAGTTACCACAAAAAAGTAATCTGAGCACTCCTTTGTAATGCAGAAATGTAATAAAAAGCCATTCAATTCATTCCCCAATAATAAAGGGTATTTACCTTAACTATTTTTTTTAATGCTCAATAACAAATTTAACTTCTAATTAAAAATAGCCGCTAGTGGCGATGGCTGGGTTCATGCCAGTACAGCAGCCAGAGCTGAAACTGAGAAGTTTGCATTAAGATTACTGTCAGTTTTGTCATATTAGGCTGTTGAGCTATCAGGCCCCAAGCTATCAAGTTCTGCTACTGAACAATGTAATAGCAAGTTAAAAGGTGTCAATATCCAACTTCGTATTGGCTTTACTGTGTCTAGCTGAACACTCAAAATGCTGCTGTTGGGCAAAATCTGGTCGGATCTGTATGGCTGCATGTTCCACATAAAGGTTGGAACATGATTGCCAAGTTTCATAGCGATTGGTGAAATTCTGTTTGAGTTATAAGCCAAAATGTCATAGGCTACGCCCACTTTCACTAATGACAACCAAACCAAATTTTCGTGCAATTTCACCTTGGATTAGGAGATACAGTTTTCTGGCCTTTGTGGCGCCCCCTATTGGTCAATATTTGAATGGCTTTGCACACGTTTATTATATCTGAACACATTGTCCAAGTTTCATGATGATTGGACCATCTATCACAAAGTTATAACAATTTAGCTTATAGGCCACGCCTTATAGGCCATGCCTTTAAGAGTTAATATCTTCAAAACTACAGTAGATATCAACAATCTATGAACAAAATTTAAAGAGCATAGGACCATAGATGCTACTGACCGATTTTTGTGGTAATCGGTCAAATGGTGTAGGAGGAGATGTTAAAAATGTGTTTTTCAAATAATTCAAAATATCTCAAAAATGTTCCAGGCGGACCTTGAGGGTCCTTATGGAAAATTTGTAGAGTACGGTTAGATGGACATGTGTACCAAGTTTCATGTAAATCGAACAAACAGTGTGGGAGATACAGCCCTTTAAACTTTTTATTTTTGACCTTTAATTATAGCGCCACCATCAGGCCGATTATAATCATAAACACATCAAAATCAATAGAGAAACAGTCCCCAGAAACAGGATTTGAAAATCACTGATGAGGATGTAGAATGAAGGAGTAACCCCATAACAGTAAATAGAGTTGAAAACAAGTGTGAAAAAACTTGGAAATCCAATGACATCATGTAAAAAGTTAAAGCCATTTGCTTACCAAATATCCAGCCCACAGTCACATGTTCAAATATAGCCATGAAATCCAGAATAGCTCGACTGCAGCCATAATATTCAATGAGCTGAAATATGTAGACTCCTCCCTATAGCATGCAGGAGAAAACATTTCAGTAAGGGAAATCATTTCCTGTGAGCTAAGTTAATTCAAATATTTCTGATAATATGATATTCACCTCAGAGACCAGGGACAGTTGTATGAGGAAGGTGGATAAACAGATGAGGAGGACAAAGATCTCATGCCTTCCTCGTGTGCGAAGCAGCTTAGGAAACAAGTCGCTCACTGAGGTGATGAAACACTCCACTGCCACAAACTGGAGGCAAAATGAAATGAGCAAATGCTTTAAATTGTATTCACTTGTAATGCACTCATTGATTATTAATGAAAGACAGATAAGGGGTTAAATCATTTTAAATCACTGGGCAGCCACCCGGTCACTAATGGATGCCCTATGCAGGACACCATATTTTAGTCCTGGGACAGTGGCAGCACAGTGGCACCAACATGTGATGCCAGTATTGTGGCAGGACACCAGAATTTGGTGCCAGGACACTAAATTTAAGTGGCAGGGCAATGGTTTAACCCTTTCTCAAGACTAGTCCATACCCGGGGATGTGCGCACCACAACTACGTGCAGACTTCCGGGGATGCGTGCACCACAACTCCAACACCAACAAAAATGTGCATAAACAGCATAAATTTGGGAAAATGGAAAAATCTGCTTCGTCAGTCCCTGCCTATGCCAATGCTCAATACCCATGTGCAGTTTCAGATTGATTGGCCAACCCATTGAGGAGCAAAATGGATGCAGACAGACAGACGGACAGAGTTTTCCTCATTTTATAGTAGGATACACTACAACAAATAGCATTACATGTGTGTCAACACTTAGTAGAATAAGCATCAGGAAAAAGCAGACAGTCCAGAATTGAGGCAATGGCATCATGGCTGTTGCCTGAGGGTATGCAATGAAGGCCAAACCTGGACCTGTGTAACAAAAACATACAAGGAGAGATTGCTATTTCAACAAATACAACTGGATTTAAATTTATTACATACAGTGATGGTGTGACTATACCTGACTCAGTCACCATGTCAATGGGAACACCCTGTTTCTGAGCCATGAATCCAAGTACAGAGAAGACTACAAATCCAGCAACAAAACTGGTCCCACTGTTCAGCAGACAGAGCCAAAAGCAATCCCTAGAGTGATTATACCAAAAATATGTGGTCAGCATTTCAGTATTCAACTTTGCTCTTCTATTTTGATTCATAACTGAGATCAGTTATGGCCTGTAAGATTATGAAGTGAGACCAATATTATTGACATTTAGAGAAAAGGTTGACAAACTGTACTTACAATGTGAAAATATTTATGTAAAACTGTAACAAGACAAACTTCATTTTTCTCATAAAAAACAATTATGATAAACTGACTCAAACTTACTTGTAACAGTTGTTGTTGCGCTCATTATAGCTTCCCAAAACGATCAGAGCTCCTGCACCCACGCTATAGGAGAAAAATATTTGTGATCCTGCTTCCATCCAAACCTATGTTGTCACAAAAAATTAAAATTGACAAGTTAACAAGTCCAAATTTTGTACAGTCTCACAGCACATTCATGGTAATGATGTATCTACATAATTCAGATGCTTGCAAACAACCGTGAACCAGGCAAGGACCTTGACCATGTACCTGATAGTCTAACTTATGACTGTGGACCTTGGCAATGGGAACTAGCTCTTGGAACATGATGGAACATAAACTCTCTGGGGCAGAAGCAACCAGAGCTTGTGCGTGAGGGTGACAAGTACAAACTAGATGTTGTTGGGTTCACCTTCATGCACAGTCCAGCTCTGGAACCAAACTCCTCCGTAGGGGGTGGTGTCTCTCCTACTCAGGAGTTGTCCAGGGTGAGAGACGCTGAGTGGACTGGGGAATACTCATGAGTCCCCGGCTGTGTCTTGGTGGACCACTGAGTTGCCTCAATGCAAGTAAAATTTGCATTGGTAGCAGTTCAGAAAACTCCAGCTATTGACACCATTGCAAGACTTCAATGCTCATGTTGGCAGTGACTGGGAAACTTGGAAGGGCATGACTGGGAAGAAAGGCTTTCCTGATCTGGACCCGAGCAGTGCAACAATGTTTTATTGGAGTTCTGTGCTAGCCATTGATTGTCCGTCACAAACACCATGTTCTAACATAAAGAGCTTTATAAGTGGCCAAAGGTTGATTTGTAGTTGTTTCATCAGACCTGAGGCCATATGTTCTGAGCTCAGGTGAACAGAGGGGCTGAGCTGTCACCTGGTAAACTCAACCATGGGAATGGGGTGTGCTGGGAATACCTGGTGAAAGATTCTGTACAGAACAATTTCAACTTTCATCTCCAAACAAGCCTCTCATGTATCCCCAAGGAGGTTGGGCACATGGAGTTGAAATCCCTGTTCAAAACCTCTGTCATGGAACTGGCTGCTAGTAGCTCCGGCCAAGAGATGGTCAGTGTCTGTCATGGTTGCAACCCAAGAACTCACTGGTGAACACTAGCAGTGATGGAGGCTGACAAACTGAAGAAGGAGGCCATTCAGACCGGCTTGGCACAAAGGACTTCTGATTGAGCAGAGAGTTACCGGCAAGCCAAAAAGCTTCTGTAGTGTGGAAGCATTTCGGACAGGCTATGGAGAATGACTTTTGGGCAGCCTCAAAGAGATTCTAGAAAACCACTTGGGGAAGGCAGGACATAGCTCAGGCTGTTCTCAGCAGGGGCAGGGAAATGCTGAACTTGACTGGGGACACTGTAGGAAGGATGGAGCACTTTGAGGAACTCCTAAACCCAACAGACATGTCCTCCGTTCAGGAGGCAGTGCTGACTGATTCTGGAGGGTCTGAGCCCATCTGCTTGGTAGAGATCACCGGGGTAGTTGGAAAGCTCCTTAGTGGCAAGGTGTGAGGAGTAGACAAGATCTGACCTGAAACGCTGAAGGCTCTGGATATTGTTAGGGTGTTGTGATTGTAGAGTAGGGGTTTCTGGCACAACTTCACCTACTTCCAAGGTGCATGGAGAAGGGAAAAAAGTCTAAAGAGGTCAAAACTCCAGCAACACTTGTAGTATATAGAACAACTTTATTGTTAGACCAACGCGTTTCGGCTTGTGGCCTTCATCAGGGTCGTCATGAAACATATTACAGACAGCATTTAAATAGGGTAGCAGAAAAAATTAAAAAAGGTAAAAAAAAAAACATCCACACACATATCAACCAATGGGATACCTATATATAGTATATGGTCATGTGGCTTCAGGCCAATCGTAGTCCCAGACTGGCAGAGAGGCAAGGGGAGTGTCCAATAAGGGGCATGGGTGGACACTCCCCTTGCCTCTCTGCCAGTCTGGGACTTCGATTGGCCTGAAGCCACATGACCATATACCCAACCCATCCTTGTAGGTATCCCATTGGCTGATATGTGTGTGGATGTATATGACTGGTGTTTATTTTTACCTTTTTGAATTTTTTCTGCTACCCTATTTAAATGCAGTCTGTAATATGTTTCATGATGACTCTGATGAAGGCCACAAGCCGAGATGCGTTGGTCTAACAATAAAGTTGTTCTATATACTACAAGTGTTGCTGGAGTTTTGACCTCTTTAGGGTGTTGTGATTGACACATCTCTTCAAGATTGCATAGAGTTCAAGAACAGTGCCTTTGGGGTGAGTGAAAGCCGGTAGGTCAATGGTGTTATCAGGTGAGCATCCCTCGTTACAGATCTGTAATCTCGAGAAGGTTGAACAATAAGTTGAATTCTGTGTTGGAGTGTTTTTATAACCATAGCAAACCATAACCAACCATAACCACTGAGATTCAGTGGTTGCCTAGCTACATATACTTAACATAGCATTTACATAGAATTGTACATTTTAACATAGAACTGGTTCATTGTGTAAACCAGTTGATCACCTTTTACTTCATCTCTTGACTGTCTTAAACGATGCTAATTAATAGCACTTTGTTCCACCAATGTTGGACCTATGCCAGACTGAAATAAGTAAATAAAAACAAACAGGAAAAGACCAAGGAGGACAGAATTTAAGAGGGATTGTCATTACCCGTTCTGAGTCACTACCCGATCTGAGTCGCGCATGCGCGCTGTTGCTGCCATTTTACGACTTCTCATTTACTTTCAAGACTCATACCCGAAGCAAAGATGCTCTATACACACAAACACACTAAACCATCTCTGCCCGAATACATAATGTTTTGACACCGTGGCGAAACATGAAATTACATTTACATACATATTACATTACATACATATTACATTTGGGACAGTCAATAATAGTTCAGTCAAATGAAAATATCTATGAATGAATGAAATTAATGAATGAAAATATAACATAAACAGCCTACCTCAGGATCAGCCAGGCGGTTCAAGTCTGGATACAGGTAGAACTTAATCCCTTCCCAAGCTCCAGGTAGAGTCAGCCCCCTGATTAGTAGTACCAGGAGCATCACATAGGGGAAAGTGGCTGTAAAATACACTACCTAAACAGGACAACAGGAAATATTAGGATATGCAACTATACCTAAACTATTTGAGATGATCTGTTAACAAATTACACAAAAAGGTTAATGAAATGCCTAATTTTGGAGGGTCACTGATGAAAATGGTAATGCATTTGGAGTATGGTATGTTGCAGATTCCTAATGTATGGTAAATCTTGCCCTTTTAGATAAAATGTTACCACAGGACCTTTCCTGAGGATCTGACACCTTTCCAGATGGCGAAATAGCAGAGCACCCAGCTGGCCAGAAGACACAAAGCCAGATCCCATCTGACACTGCCCAGCTCCTCAATGCCTCCAGAGATGGCCAGCGCCCGCCGTCTGAGGTAAGAGGAAACGTAAGAGGTAGACAAAAGGTGAGTTAGAGAAATGTGACATAAACTCCCAAGAAAGGGATTTCTTCATCAGATATTGGAAAAAGGGATGGGTTGTGCTCAGATTCATTTGAACTCACTCCCAAAACTCAGTAGCAGCGGAGGTGGTGTTGGTCAGCACAGTTAGATTTGCGGCCAGACTCTGTGAGTGAGGATCCACACAATTAGCTGTTGTTTTGGGATCAAAATGAACAAGATGTTACAGGGAAAATCACAGATGTAAGTGAAATAACTCTAGATTAATTATAATGGGATATAACTAAAGGAAAAAAAAAAAGTGTATTATATCTGGCCATCAGCAATTTATTGTTGATGTCTGTTGGTAACTATTTAATTTAGAGTGATTACTTTGGATTTTTTTTACAGAATATCTACGTTTCCCTGAATGAGTCGGTCAGCCATATAGTATTAACACGTTCTAAGCCTTACCTGTGTTCCAGGTGTTTCCACAGCTGGCCCAGGGGAGCTGGGAACTGAAGGAGAATATCATGTAGAAGATAGCCCAGGCTTGGACTACAATATAGCTGAAACTATAGAGTCTGATCAGCAGCTGTCCATATCCAATTCCTAAGGAATCACAGATGTAGATTACATTTGTCAATATCTGGATTTGGTTATACATTAATCAATGTTCAAAACTTTGGACATTGATTGCAACTTTCAGTCACATCTACTCACCTTGTGCTAGTGGACAAATTTTCCTCCAACAGGTGACAACTCCCTCTTGGGTGTACTGACCAATCCCAATGTCCAACAGGAACAGAGGTAACCCACAAAACACAGCTAACACACCATAGGGCACCAGAAAGGCCCCTGGGCACAAAAACAGACATGTAGAAGATAAGGAATAATCAAATAAATGATTAACTGTAGGTTCACACTCACCCCTCCCTAATTCAGAAGAGATCCAATGCACCCACTGCAAAATATACCACTTTGCATTCCTTAATTATGATTTGTAGTATTCACCTCCACCATTCTTGTAGCAGAGGTATGGGAATCTCCACACATTGCCCAGACCAACCACATTTCCTGCAACAACCAGAATATATTCTGTTTTACTAGCCCACTGTCCTCTGTCTTCAATCCCACTCTCTTTTTTGGCCTTCCTTCTTTCTCTGTTCATCTTGAGATCTGGAAGACTTCCACTGTAGTGCAGGTAATCCACTCTGTTATGACTCCAGGATACTGCAATCTAATCTTTGCTTCTTTTGTCATGTCAACGTTTCCTAATTTGACTAAGTTGACTACTAGCCCTGACCTATCACCCTTAAGTGAAAAGCCAGTCATTCCAGTATCCAGTGCCCTTGGGCTTTTGTCTTGCTAGAGCAAGACACAAACTTTCCTTTTGCGGGTAAGGTATTCAGACCACGGGCTACAGCATCACAAACAGACATAAACCATATTTGGTCCTGCTCCATACCACCACCTCAGGCCAGCTTTGCAAGGCACCTATTTTTTATTTCTCCTTCCAACATTCAAAGCCCCATGAGCAAGTGCTTCCTCCCTCCATTTGCTTGTTTGATTTTGTAGTTTTACTTGACTTCAAACTCTCTGTGGCTTTGTAGATTTTAGTTTCCAGCGATATTTAAATTGTGACTGCCTCAAGTCAGTAATCATTAGCTCCACTTCAGCCATTTTGCGGCTTGGTCTACTGTATGAACTGTAAAGGAAGCAGTAGGGGAACAAGAAACTACATCAAACTTGATCATAGGATCCTATTCAAGGGAGAGCAGGCTTTTAATGCAGTAACCAGGGTATAAGTTTCAAAAAGCCAAATTTAGACTTTTCGAGACCATATCAACGCTACCTGGAACTGAATTTAAGACCAATTTAAAAACCTAATTAAAGAAACAAAGCTGGCAAACCAGTTTATTTCTGTTTGAACATACTAATTAAAGTTAGAAAAGTTCAGAATATGAAAAAGGACAGCGGAAATTCATTGATGAAGTCCAATTGTGTTTAGTAAAGCAGATACGATGGATATTGTACAACATTCATATAGTATGTCATCAAACTTGGAGCATGTGTTTAAATGCGTTGATTGTGTTTAGATATATGCAAGTCATGATCTGTTAAACATTACCACACTTTCGTTCAATATGATGAGCTGTTGTTCAATATCAGTATTAATCAATGGTTAATTAGGGCATATTGGATGAAAGCATCCACCAAAGAGCTTGTATTGTGTTACAATACTGCTAAAAATAATGTCCAGGGTACCTTTAATGTTTACCATAGGAAGACACTAGGGCTTATTTTCATTATCGATGAATCTGTCGATTATGTTTTCGATTAATCATTTAGTGTATAAAATGACAAATGCCTGTCACAAGTTACCAGAGGCCAAAGTGATTCTTCAAATGTCTTACTTAATCTGACCAGCAGCCAAAAAGCACCCAATGTATTCATTTTATAATAGGCAGCAAATCTTAACATTTGTGAAGCTGTAACCAGCAAACGTTTGGTATTTTTACTTGATTAAAACAAATAATTATCAAAATTATAATCGATTAGTGATCGACTAATCGTTTAAGCACTAGAAGACACAACTTATACAAAATACTTTAATGAATTCAAACAGAAGATTGGGTGTCCATTGACAATAAGACATGCTGATATACAGTTATGCAACTCACGAGACCCACATCAGAAAGGCTGCCACACACATTATCACATTATCGGTACAAATCAGCTTTTCAACAATGACGCTGACTTGTGCCCCCAGATAGCTTGGATGAGGCGCAACAGTGGCAGATAGGCTGCAACGCATTAAAATAGTCACAATTGGATGGTTTTAGCCCCATTTGGTAACTTCCCCACCTCTAGAATAAACCTTTGACAGGCAGAATTAATCTAAAATTAGAGCCTCGTGTCTGAGAACATGACAACAAAATGATCAGCATGTTTTATGTTTAACTTTCAAAAGTAAAACAGACTGCTCTACAGCAATGTTTTGACAGCAAACTTTTACAAACTGCTAACCAGAGATTGTCAAGATGCTGTACAGCAGAGAGTTGTTTCACTCATGTCACCAAATGCTTGCAGCCTCCACCACGTCATTTTCAACATCCACCTGTTACTTTTCAATGCAGTATTTATTTCGTAGGACAAGTATTCACACAGCTCTTGCCGTTAATGAGGTGTTGAAAAGTAAAATGTTATGTCATCCTAAACCTTACACATCAGTGTGTTGAAACTGACATCCTTTTTGTTGTGTTAGTTACAGTAATATGTGTTTGTCCATGTGATGTGTGACAGCTGAGGGTCATTTTACCCAGAAGACCATTACAGCAAGTCTCAAGTGCTTATTCCTCGGTGCCAATGAAAGCGTCTGACAGCGCCTTCCGTCATTTCTTTTGGAAAAATCCCATAATCGAAGCTTGTTTACTCCCTTTATTTGCGTTGGAAGCCGTTTTCTTTTGACTTTTCTTCTCATCCTCTTTCTTGCTTGTGTGTATTTTTGCTGGCATGGGATCTTTTGGAGCTTGTTTGGTGGCCTTAACATCATCTTCCGCCTCAGAGTACGATTCACTCTCATAGCCTTTCTCTGTCACTATGGAAAACAGATTGTCTGGGTTAGAAATTAGGAGTAAGCATTGAACAACATAATGATGACCTATGGTCTTAGCTGAGCCCAGTGAGAAAACCATATTTGTTCATTTAGTGGCCATTGTTATATGGTTGGTTATATATGGTTATTCTCTTCTGTGTATATATTGGTTATTCTATGGTCTTCATCATGGCTACAAGGCTATTTGTTTTTTGGTAAAATTACTTATATTTGAGATAAATTGAGCAATTGAAACTCAGTCAAAACATTCATTAGTTTTCGATTTCTGATTGGCACCATACCTATGCATCCTTCATCATCCACAAAGGTACGAGATTTCATGACCCGCCTCCTCTTTCTTATCTTAATTTCAGAATGCTGCTGCTGTAGAAATAAGACAGAAACACACGAATGCTCAACCACATATTCAACATACAACACATAAAGAACATTTCATGCAAGTCTAATAAATGAAATGGATTTCCTATGGATCCCCTAGACAATCACCTTACAGCAATTACATCAATTCTACAATATTTCTTGACTTAGGAAACAGAAGATTTCAAGCGATGCTTCACTTTGGTAGATCATTTATAGTAAACCTTATAGATGTTCCAAACCACTCAGGCTTTCTCAGTCATCACTGGAAATGTCATGTACTTGCTCCAATTCCTGGAGGCCTATTTTCAGTTCTGAATAAACAGTCACATCCGTAGAAATGTCGGTGGTAAACACACACACACCTGGGGCAACTCATAACACATACCTCTCTTCCAAATACCGACTTATTTAAATGTCTAAACACCAAGTCTGAGTGCTTACATTTGAATGTGAAACAGACTCCTTTATCTCTCTTTCAGGACACGGTGACGGCTCTCTCACTTGCTGCTGTTGTGGAGAATCTGGAATGACTGGACAAGTGAACAAACATCAGTTTTCCATATTTTCTCTTACAACGAACCTTGAAACTTTAGCTAGAGAATATGACTCGGCTAGGCCACATCGCTCTGTAGCTGAGGATTATTCTTCACCGTAACTACAACATTATGGGAGATGACAGTAAAACTACATAAACTGTGAAGTAATATGTGTATTAAGTCGTGTGTGTATTAGGACTGAAGAACAGTTATTTCCTCCCTTAAACTCAATTATTAAATCTATTTTTCATGTATTTACAGACCTGTTTAGAGAACCCTGGTTTTAGGTAGTTAAACTCAAACTGTTGGTATAACTATATTTCACCATTTAAAATAATTGTGTGACTAGAGGAATTGGAGAATAAAGCTACACTAGCAGGCTACAGACCACTCACCCTCATCATCACTGCTGTCTGGCTCAGGCTTCTTAATCCTGCGTCTCTTTTTCTTCTCCATCCTCTCCTCCTCGCTGTCAGAGTCTTCTATTCGCTTAGTTTTGCTTCAAGGGGGAAAAAAATTAAAAAAATAATGAATTAAATGAATTATGTTGAAAGCCATATTTGACTTTTGGTAGACCACGTACATTTTTCAGTGCGCACAACTAGTTTATAAACTGTCAACTACCAAAGTTGGCTGCTGTGAGGACCTGTACTCAGAATGGCTTTCTTACATTCATTTTAAAATCCTTTTGAACATCTAAAAAAAAATAAAAAAAATCATACTTTCAACACATTTACAGACAAGAAACACTAGATCCAGGTAATATTTCATCTGTTCTGCATCTGAATTTTTGCATAATAAGTAATTCATTTTTGATTGTTTGAATTATCCACATTGAGATCTGATTATTGAATTATTATTGATTACTGAATGCCAGTGGTGACACTGGATCGCAATGGATCCAGTGTCCAAAATTTCTTTTCAAGCTCAAATTTTTTACTGGGTAAAAACAACTACTATACATTTTTCATTGAAATATATCACCCTACCTGCTTTAAATGCTAAATCATGTATAGAATTCATTAATGTGTTGTAATTCAAAACTTGCTCACCTACTTATGCAATGGATCAATGGATAATTCACTGTTAGTTTAACAGAATTCAAATTGCAACACACACACGCATATTAATCCTAAACCAACATCAGGCTAGTTCACCACCAAGGCAGCGAGAAACAGAAGTTTAGATGCTACCACTTTGTGTAAATCAGAGTAACAGGCAGCCAATCAGGAGCCTGATTGATTCAGAGCCATTGTTTTGCTTTGATCTGATTGGCTAACGGTCAGAGAGAGTGTGCGGTGGTCAGAGGTCAGCAGGAAGAAATTTTGACAACGGGCAAAGACCGAAGACTACCTGAGGCTTTCAAATGTTATCCTTTCAAAAAAAAGACGCTTATTGATTTATCCACCAAAGACTAACTTTACCAGCATTTGGTTTGTTTTATACCCTGGATATATCACTTTATAGTGTAATTGAGCTGTTTAAAGGAATGTTAAATCTATGCTTTTGTTACAGACTTCCCACAGGAACACACACCTCCTGGAGTCTTTCTTAGCCTCCCTCGGCTGCTCCACTGCGACAGCCTCTTGTATTTCTTCAGCTCTCTGCTCCGCTGTAGACGACTGAGGGGCTTCCTCCTCCTTCACAGTTTTGTCGGGTCTCTCTGGTGAGGCGAGGCAGAGCGTTAACTTTGACAGTTAGTAATCTGTATTTAAGTACACAGTCCTGACTGCTAGTAACATCTGAGTAAGCACAGTAACAATTGTAACTCAGTCCATACATGTTAGTACTCCATACTGCAGTCTATATGACTGCATGTCATATGTATGTATGTTTACATTCACATCAGCATAGCTTTATAGAACCCCACAACTGTTTACGTTCTATTTTATTGCTTTATTACCTCCGCCAAGGAGGTTATGTTTTCGGTGCCGTTTGTTTGTCTGTTAGCAGGATTACAAAAAAACTACTGGCCCGATTTTCATGAAACTTCGTGGAAGGGTGTAGCATGGGCCAAGGAAGAACCCATTCAATTTTGGAGCAGATCTGGATCCGACTCACAAACAAGCAATAATAGCATGAACCTTGGCGGAGGTCTGCGCTCTCCGAGTGCCCTTCTAGTTTGTTTTGTTTTTTTCACTGTTGTGTGCTTCTATTTGCATTTTTTCTCTGCTGAATCCTATTACTTTTGCTGCTTCGGTGACCTCAGAATCTGAATCTGTTCACATTGCCTGAAATTTCAAATTTAAAGTGACAATAAGCGACACCATTTTTTCACATTAAAATAACAACAAATAAATAGCATATGTTGTACATTATCAGTCAGTGTCCGTTTGTGACCCTGTGTGTCAATGTCCAAATCCATTGTTTGTGTGAAATTGGCTTTTCAATGACGTTTGGTATGTTTTTGAGGCGTATACCAAAGCACAAGAATGGTGAAAAGCATTAAGAACTAACAGAACAGCAAAGCTAAATGTGTGACAACCAAAGCCCATCCAATACTGCAGATTACTTATGTTTGCTGTCTGCTTCTTAAACAGCTTTACGGCTGCCAGTTACCTCTGCCTCAGGCTAGATGACAGCTCATTAACATGACTGACACGCGTCGGGGTGTAAATTTGACCAACTGAGGGGGAGGAGGGCGTGACTAACAATACACTTCCTGCCTCAAGGGAAAGTTAAGTATTGTAGCTTTAACTGGTAACTAGTTCCAGAACAGAAACTATGCTAATCTTGCTAACCCTGCAGCTACACATGGGAAAAAATCAGTTTGAATAACATTTTGTATTGCAAATCAGGAAAAATGTTTGGTTAATCTGTGGTTACGATAATAATTAGAAATTTTTCCTTTGGCGATAAAACTTTGGATGTTTGTTGCCACAGGTTTACGCTCCTTTACCCTCGCTTCCCTACATGCTTTAAACATGTTGCTAACTTTCCAAATTTTTATTTTATAGGTGTTCGATATTTGTTGACACTTATTTTCTAGTCATTCACAGTCGTTTAGTCAGTCGTTTTAAATTGTATATTCTTTTTACATGTCTACACAAATAAAATGACAGCGAGACTAAGCTGTTGCAAATATAACTCACTTGCTACTTGATTCCCGAAGAAGTTGATCATAGGATTGGTCTTTCCAGCGGGTTTGCTTTTGGGGGCCTCAACCTATAATATAAACACAATAAAAACAAAGCAAAACAAAACACTATAACAATCATTCTACTATTCTGTACATTGATTTCTCTATAAACAACAATTAAGAACATAAAAGCCATACCACAGGTGCAACTTCTTTCGGCTCCGACTTCACCTCTTTGCCAGCGTCCTGGTTCTTGGGAGTCGTCTTATTTGCGAACATTCCCATGATGCCTTTGGGTGCCTTGGTGGAAGGTTTAGAAGCCAGACTGGCGTGACCATTCATGCCCGATTTGACATTTTGAGGCTCTGGCGTTGGAGCCTGCACCGCTTCCCTGGCCTGCTGTATCTCCACTGAGGACATGGGCTCTGCACCGGCACAGCGTATGGCACTGTACCTGCAAACAGAATGAAAACACAAGCAAGATAATTAACACTTTCCTACGGATTACCAATCCTACAATGAAACGGGTGATTTTTCAGTTGTTATTTTCAGAAGTACAGTGTTTTTGAAGACAATTTTGTTTCTCATGACGATGACTGATATTTACTGAGGCCATAGTTCTCCCCCAGAAAAGGTGACTTGTCCAATTCAGGTGAGGGGGGAGCAGCTGCCCCCAAGCGGATGAGTTAATTTGTCTTGGGGTTTTATTTACATTTTCCATATTGATCCAGACTTTTGACACTTGTGGACTGTAAAAGCCCAGATCCCTTTTCACTTATAATCGCACACTGAGAAGACAGATGTACCTGCTGCAGTTATTCAGATTGTCTTTCACAGCATCGTAGTCCACGCTGTAGAGCGGACCGCTGTCTCTCAGTACAGCTTTCTGGACGCTGTACACATGGACACTGACTGTCAAGCTCATCTTGGACTTGACATCTGCAAAAGAAAATGCTTACAGTTAACGTGTCCACTGGGAAACTTTACAAAGTGCTGGCTTCTTTCTCTTTTTATGTGATGAAGTGTTGTAATTAACTTTTTTGGTGTACCCACTTTCCCTCAATGTGCCTTGTCTGCTTTTACTTCAGTGATTTCCTATGTTGTCCCAGAATGACTTGTGACTACCCCCAGATAAGGGGCATGAACATGTAACTTTCAAACAAAGGTGGGCACATGATCGCAGCCACCCCCCCCTTACTCAAACAAAACATGGCTGCATTGCATTCTGGTCTATTGAGGCTACTGTCGGTGGAGAAATTGGTCTCTCTCCTCTTCTACAGTGGATTTCTCTCTGTATGATTGTTGAACGTCAGTGCAAAATGGCGGCTCTAGAAAGAAGCCCTCGCTCTTTGATTCTGAGGGACTGACACCAAAACCCAATGTTTACCAATGATGTTTTAGATGGTTGAAAAAAATTCATCCATGGGAATAAGAAAAATTCACCATCAAACAACTAAATGGACCCAGGAATGCAGATTACATCATCAATAGCCATTTCTTTTAACAGTGTTAATGTTTTAGGGTGGATTTTGCTTTTCCTCAAATGCCAGAAACAAGATTAGTTTCAGTGCTGCAGCCTATAGCAGAAACAAAAAGGAGACTAACACCAAAAACTAGTTAACACTGCGTGGTTATCAGGAAACCACATCGCATCAACCTACCTTCCAGCTGGTCCTCTCTGACCACTGATACCTTATGACTCTGAAAAGGAATCATGACAGAAAGCACTGTCACAACTGAAATCAAAACAGTCACATATGTAGGCTACAAAAGGATGAAGACGGTGCCAAAACATGTCTTGTTAATTTGCTTCCTTCCCTACCGTGTGGCCATTCTCAACAAACTTGCCCGACACCAGATAGGTTGCATGGAGCTGAGCTGAGCTTTCTTTCCTCTTGTGATCCAGGTAATGGTAGAGCATCCTGAAACAAGGACACACATTTTCATCATTATTTTTAGCAGTGTAAAAAAAAGCTACCAGCTATCTGATAAACTCTCATATTAATTATCCTTTTAGCTAAGTGACAAGTGACATTATACTGTATTCCCCAATATGGTTAATCAGAAAAACATTTGAATGTAAATATTACTCTATATGTATGTTGCACTGTATGTGAGGTCATGTTTAATTTGCATCATACTGTCAAACCCTGTAAGGTGCCAATATACATAGTTCCTGAGACAAATTTAAGTACATGTATTGTAGTCTACATGATGATTAAGTGACTGTGGTTCTTACAACAGTATAAAAAGGACAGGCAATAGTTGACTGGTGTTTCATCAAGTCTGGCTTTGAATATAAAATATTTGGCGTTTCCTCATCCACGTTTTAAGTCGCTAGCCTAGATAGGAATAACACTCACTGTTTTGCTGTGTTGACATGGACCCCAAGAGTGAGACTCAGCCATTTATAGGTCACCTGTATAATTGAGACAGCAATGATTAAAATGTGTTAGTTGTATCATTGGCTGTCCAAATTAATAAGACACAGGTGAAAGAAAGACAGCTCGGTTTAGTATTTCAGTCTACAAACGCATTACATCTAAAGACAGCTAACGTTAAAGGTACCAGACTAACGTTAATCTAAGGATGACAGTTGCTCCTGATAGATAGTGTTGATTGGAAGGTTGTTAGTCTAGTTAGCCAGCCAGTAGCCCGGTGCGTGCCATTCTCTGTATGGAGAAAACGTCACGCCAAACGTCATTCAAAAATCTGGCAGTTTAATGTTGTCTCACTTATCGGCAAACATATATATCTGGTAGAGCAGGACTTAAAACCTTTAACGAACCCTTAGGGGCCACTCTTCAATTCGGCACATATCACACACACCAAGTAGCACCTATTTAAACAAAATGTAAACTTTCGGAATGTCTTCCACCAAAATGCACCGTTGTTGGAGGTAGCTAGCAGCGCGAATCAATTCTAAAAGTTGAGGTTCAATTGAATTTTAGCGCTGCTTGCTGAATCTTCTATACGCCGAATTTACCAGAAGACCCTAACGATTCGTAAACTGTCTGAAGTCATGCTCTAGCAAACATTAAACGGGCAGATTTTTTTGCATAGACATTGCTAACTCACTACTAACGTTAATGTTAGCTTGGTTATCACCAGGAATAACGTCTGCTAGAAAGGCTGTCAAACAAGAGGACACATCATCAATCAAGACTTCACTTACTATCTTGTTGTGATCGTTGACATATTCATCGATATTATCCAAATAAAGCTCGTCCATTGTGTTAAATTAGTGTGTCGGTGGACCTTGCTATGTTGACTTCTGCTGAGACAATTTAACTGCGCGGGAACACTCTTTATTTACTTCCGGTCACATGTCACGTGCTGTTCTATTCTTCCTGTGAGACTAACGGCTGCCCTCTACAGGTGAACATAGGCTATTGCTGTTCACAGGCTGTGATATTACAATGTATCCTTTTAAAACCTGTTCTAATTCTTCTAATTATGCTTTTGTAAACACAAATGAATATACAAACAATCAAATAAATATTTCATAAAACTTAAAATAAATCTATTAAACCACAGTATTTCCCCAGAGCATAAGTCAATGAAAATCCAACAATGAAGACAAGAAATCAGATTTTCTCTGGATGAAAAAAAAAAAAAAATCTCTCTGCTGTTTGACCAGTTGCTGTTTTCTTTGTGATGTCTCATCAAAAACACACACATCCTAAACAGATTCTGGACAGAAACAAACAAACAAAACATGCACACTGCTCCTAAGGTGTATACATTTATTAACACCAAGATAGGTGTTAACAAAGCGCAGTGCTCTTCATCAAGTGTGTTGAATTAAATGTATACACTTAAAATGTATACGTATATGTATAGTGTGTCAGCTCACTCTGCCTGTCAGGCTGAACAGCAGCTTGGATCTGAAAGGTTTCCAGTGATGGAAGAGATAGTCTTCTTCCTAAAGAAGAGAAGAGGAGACAAACCACTAAGAGCTGTGGGACGGACTGGGACTGAACTGCAGCTCCTCACTGGTCCCAGTCTGCTGTACTGGGAGCTTTTTGCTTCCCTGCTCCTTTCTCTGCTGGCTCTCTTTCTTTCTCTCTCTCTCTCTCTCTCTCTCTCTCTCTCTCTCTCTCTCTCTCTCTCTCTCTCCCTCCAGTGTGTTCAGCCACAGGAAAGATGGATCCTACGCTCCACTAACACCTTAATAACCAAAGCATGCCTTTCAAAAACGTGTCAAACCTCTACCACTCCTCCTGGATAATAATCAGCACAGTTAATGTGTTTTCAATAGACAAACCAACTGGTTGGGAAATGGGAAACAGGCAGAGGAGAAGAGGCTGAGCTGCAGGGAAGAGATCAGCACCAGTTATTACTGCATCAGACAAACTCAGTATGAATGTTGAAGTGAGCGAGGCGGAATTTGAATGAGGGAAAATGTTGGAAAATGAAACTTCCATCAATGAGCAGTGGTTCTCGACGTGGGGTCCGGGGACCACCAGGGGTCCTTGAGGGAGTTCCAGGGGGTCCCCAGCAAATACAGATATATCTGGAATATATCATATATATCATATATATATATATATATATATATATATATATATCATATACATATATATATATATATACATATATACATATATATATATATATATATATCATGGAATTCTGGACAAAATCAAATCTAACAGTAAAAATATTCTCAGATTTGGGTCTGAGAGACAAAATCTCATCAAAAAGCGGTCCGTGGCCCTAATGTGGACTAAACTAGGGGTCCTTGATATGAAAAAGGTTGAGAATCACTGCTCTAGAGGGTGTTTTTGACTGTGAGAGTTTCCCATACAGAGGCACAAAATCAAAAGTTGGTCAGTGTATAGAAATGGATCTAAATCGTCATGTCTGTAATTTGGAGATGTACAGACAGCAGACCAGCAGCACTGAACTCAATCCAGTGTCTCCCAGTGTGAAAACAAAAGTGAAACTTAACATTCCACAGTTAGTAAGGGGATTTGCAGACAGTGACTCGTCTTCGCTGTCCTAGGGAAGTGACCAGTGGAAGAACTCATACATCACTTTTTTCCCACGGTGCAGCCGAGGGCATCACGAGCAAATCCAGGTCAGTCAGTCACTCAGGTGACGCCAATTGACCTGGATTTCATATCCTGAGTAGTGGCTGAGACTTTGGACCTATCTGCCAAGTTTGGCCGCTGTAGCTCTTACGGTTTCTGAGATCCAGATACTTTTAGGGCAGAAGAAGAGGAAGAGGAAGAAGAAGAAGAAGAAGAAGAAGAAGAAGAAGAAGAAGAATCCGAAACAAAAACAACAGGGTTCCCAGCACTACGTGTCATTTTTAAAACAGAGTTGAAACATGCTGGATGGTTCAGCTGTCTAGTGAAAGGAGCCAATCAGGACTCAGTCCAGCTGATCTGAACCTGAACCTGCCGGATGGATTTTTGAAAATCCCAAACTAAATGTAACAGAAGCAGCTGAATCTGACGAGTTAAAACAGACGCTGTGTTCATTAAATCATTCCTTACTTATGAAATACGTTTCCTAAAATGCTCCTGATGGAAATGATCCAGATTCCAACATGTTTGAATCTGTGCTGTTTGTATATTTCTCAACAGAGAACCTCACTGTAAAAACCCTCCATCTTTCAGCCTGAAACCAAGAGAAACATTCTGCAGCGAGGAGCGATAACGCCACTTGTTTCCAATGCAGCTTCACTTGTTTCAGGAGTTTTCTAGAAATGAGTGTCAGTCTGTTGAAACCAGTCAGAATAAGGCAGATCACTGCACTGCTGTCAAGAAAATGACTCTTGATTCTACTAAATTCTTCAAACAAGTTGATTTGCATTGGAATCAAGAGAAAATATCTAACAACACTGGCAGATTTTTTCACTTATTTTAAGAAAATTCAGATTTTAGGACTCAATAACGTTCTCAAAGACTCAGTAAATAAAGTTTTTTGCAGTGTAAAAGTTTCCTTCCAGAACAAAAGTGTCTGCTGTCATCAAAGGAAAACTGACTTTTGAATATTTTTTGAAGGGAGCAGCTGTGCTGAGTTGTTTTGTCACTAAGCAACCGTCTTTTCCCAGGAGGATGTCTGGGTGTTATGGGGAGTGAAACCTTTAACTCCCGTGCCTGTGCTTTATATAGAAACTTATTTGGGTGAAGACATTATTTTATCTGAAATGTCTTCTGATCCAAGACCTGACAGCATGCGACGGACCAACAGAAGACTGATCTGGATTCAGTCGTTAAAGGTTTAGTGTCCTCCTGTCTGTAAGCTCAGCAGTGGAACAGCCCAAGTAGGTCTATCTGCAGCCTGCAGACTCGCTACAAGACACGCCCCCGCCGACAAGACACGCCCCCCACGGCTACGTCAGTACAAGACACGCCCCCTCATCACAACAGCTTTTCGGCGGGTATTTCAAACTCGTGGCAGAGGAGATCGCTAGAAGCTAACTGGCTATCAAAAGACCGCTGATTCTATGCTATTTGGTTAGCAACTTAACATAGCTGACTGATGCTATGATATGTGGTTAGCAAGCTATATCAATGACAAGTTGAAAAACAATCGTTTTCATCGGAAATTCTATGTTTTTTGCCTTCTGTTTTGGCCAGAACTGCAAACTTCCACTGTCCGACCCATTTCGGCCACCATATTCTCAGGGGGCGTTTCTTGTACTGAAGTAGCCGGTGGGGGGCGTGTCTGCAGGCTGCAGATAGACCCTTCTCGGAACAGCTGGGGTTCCCTGTGGTTCAGTAACACTGCTCTACTGCCACCTGCTGGACTGACTGACCCAGACCCACTGACCACCTGGGGAACCGTGACCTTTAACCCTGTCTAACCTGCAGGTTTGCTCTGACCAAGCTGGACATCCTGGCCGTGCCGGAGGAGATCAAAGTGGGCGTGGCTTACTCTCTGAACGGGAAGAAGATTCCTTATTTTCCAGGTGAAATTCAAGTCAAAGTTAGTTTCTTGTGATGTGATGAAGTGAAGTCTGTCTCCTCTGGATCAGACAGTCACAGAAATGACTAGAATGGAAACAATAATGTCTCTACCCGCCAGTCCCAGTAACTCCTCTGTGTGTCCCGTCTCTCTTGCCGTAGCCAACATGCAGGCGCTGCAGCAGGTGGAGGTGGAGAGCGACTCGCTGCCCGGCCGGAGGGGCGACGCCTCTGCCTGCGGGAGGTGGGCGGAGCTTCCAGCCAACGCCCAGAAATACATCCGAGTCGTGGAAAACGACGTCGCCATTCCCAGTAAGGAGTTTTCTGGGCGGCTGAACTGAAAACAGTTTTCCTAACTGTGAAGTTCAGTCTGTCAAACATGAACACTGATCCTGAATCAGCTGATCCTGAATCAGCTGATCTGACGCTGCAGGACCCATCACTTTTGTCTGTTCAGGAAACAGCAACACTAATAAACCAGACTGCTGTTTCTAACATGAGAACGGATTCAACTGAATTATTTGATACTGCATGGAAACTATGAGAAAATATAAAACTGATGAAAATATCAAACTGATGAAAATATCAAACTAATGAAAATATCAAACTGATGAAAAAACTCCAGATGATGTAGCGTTGGGTTTTTCCTTCATCAGCAGTATTTTCATCTGCTCTGGTTTTCTTTCAAACTAGAGCTGAAAGATATTGACAAAAAATCTAATTGTTATTTGACAGAATATTGTTTTTCTGGTCATAAATCTTTTAGAACTTTAAAATTGTTTACAGAAAAGTGATTTAGTTAAAAACTAGATGTGAGTGAGCAGATTCACTGAGTTTGAGTGATGAAGGTTTTCATTGTTCACAAATCCAGTTTGGACCAAACTCTCTCTGAAGAAACTAACTGAGACTTTGAGATTTGGAAATTGCAGAAGTTCATATTGCGACTTCAATTTTTGTTTTTTTTATTTGAATTAATTGTTCAGCTCTAATCGGCTTGGTGACTGAGGTGAGTTCATGAATGAATTGAAAGGTTGAAAGTGATGAGATTTGTTCCAGCAGAGGACTGAATTTAAATTCTGTTTTCTGAATTTGTATGGAATGATTGAATTTATTGAAGTTGAAACTGATTATAGAAATCAAACTCATGATGCTCTTGCCAAGTTTTTATCCTATTAAAACCATATTGCATTTAAAGGTCCTCGATATTTAGTTTTCTTTAAGATATTAAATTGATACTGCACTCTTGATTTGTTCTGACTTGACTTGCTGTTCTACATTTAGACTTGAGACTTGACATTAATGACTTGGACTTGACTTGGTAATGTATATTTTGGGACTTGACTTGAGACTTGTGCCTCAAGACTTGAGCAAAGTTGACTTGGTCACACCTCTGCTTGTTGCAAAAAAATAAGTGTCAACTACAGTGTCATCAGTCTTAGCAGGAGAATAATCAACTTCAACATTAATCTGCCGATACAGAGCAGCTGATGGCCTGAGAGTTTTGCCACATTCACTTCAAGTCTGATTCACTGTAAACACCAAGCAGCCAAACCTTCAGCTGATGTTGAAGTCAAACTGAAGCAGCAGCAGCAGTTCCTCTAACGTCCAGAAAGACTCCAAACCTCCAACTCCATTAAGTCAACGGACCACAACCAACTTCTGAGAAAAATACACTGCAAAAACTTAACTTATTTTCTCTTGTCTTGACTTATCAAGATTATTTTAGGATTTTTTTTAGTGAAATCATCTCACTGCACTGGCAGATAATTTTACCGCTTTCAACAAATGTGACTTTTTTTTTCCAGGAGAATGTAACTTGTTTCAGGACATTTTGTTGGTAAAAGTTAAACTGTCTTGCAGAAAGTTTCTTGTTTCCAGATTTTCTTCATTGTTTTATGATGATTTCTTGAAAGAAGTCATATTGGCATGAATCAAGTGAAATTTACTGAAATCAGCAGATTATCTGCCAGTGCAGTGAGAGAATTTGACTGAAAATATCATGAAAGAAGCTGATAATGTCTGGAGACAAGAGAACATCACTGGACAGATTGTTGTTTTTTGCAGTGTATAGTCAAGACATTTTCTCCACAAGAGATTTTGGTCTCAGCAGCTAATTTCACTTCTTCTAATGTGTGTCCTTATGGAGACTTTCAAAATAACTGACATTAACAGATAAAACAGGGGGTTGTTTTCCTAGTGATTGACAGGTCACTGATTACGGGCCAATAGCAGGCAGAGCTGCGGCTCTACAGATGACCCAGACTCCGCCCCCTCCACCTTGGCTCCGCCCCTCTGCCTCTCTTTGGCTGCTCCGGCTCCAAAAAATGTCAACAGGTGACTGCATTGATTCCACTAAGGCATTTTGCCACCAAAATATTACCAGCTATATCAGTTTTGAGCTACTTTTAGATCGCCATCAATATGGAAAGCTGAGTGACGTAACAGTTGCCATTTGCTATAATTTGCACTTTCAGGCAAATAATTAGGCAGTTTTATTTTTTTTTTTATATTTTATTTTCAGATTTATTTTATAATTAGGCTTAGTTACAGCATAAAATGTGTGTGCATTTAAGTAAACTCAGTCGTAATACTTCTTGGTGAAAAATGTTTTAAAGGGCAAAAGCACAATTTTTCCCCTTAACAAATGGGTCTCTACCACCTCAGACAGATCAGAAGACTTCTGGCAAGAGGAAGTGCTAGCAAACGGTTAATTACAAAAATTAAATGTCTTCATTAAGATAAAAATAGTTTCTGATAATCCAAACACACAGTCTGGAAGAGATGCAAAGAGAGAGCACAGGACTGGACTGGAATATGCCGATGGGGACGTGAACACATGAACAGTTTAGGTTGGGTTCAGGAATAGCAAGTGTAAGTCATAATAATGACCACAAGGTGGCAGGCTATATATTTACTTGGGATACTTCTCAACCCTACAAATTCCATTTCTTCAGACTAGTGTTTGGATATATTGTATTAAAAGTCTGCCAACTTAACTTTTCACTTCTTGCTCTCTTTATTTCATTTATAGAACACCATGCCTTGCCAAAAAACAACTGAAATATGAATTCAGTTAATGTAATGAATAAATGAGTACTTTGACACTGCTTAAAGATTACAGCTGCTGGGGAAGATTCTCTGAGCCGCTATCTCGTTCTTCATCTGCGTCCTCCATCGATGTCCGTGCCATGTCCATGTTGTCCAGTTCCCTTTTGGACAGACTCTGTGCGATCGCCACGCCGAGTGATGGTGAAACTTACAAAATCCACTTCACGGTAATCAGAAGGCTCACATCCCGCACAGCAAGTCTACTGAAGCTAGCACCAGTAAGGTGCTCACCGCTCCTGTAGCCAGGATCCCTGATGATGCAAAGCTGGAAGCAGCTGCTGATACTCTAGATTGATTAGTAGGACTGGGTGTAACAATCCCTGAAGTTTCTGCACTACAATTGACTTGAGTGGGGTTGTTCTTGGAGATGACCACTAGATGATGTTGCTACCATTACGACACATCTTCAGTTGTGTACCTTGGCGTCACTGGGTGTTTCGGCCTTTTATCACAAGACACCCTCAGCTGAGGCAGGCCCACCGCAGGCTGATCAGACCTGGGTGTGTGTCTCATGGTTAGTCTCTAGCTGGTCACTTGGCAGCCCAGACAGTATCTCTTCTTTTCAGCCACAGCCAGTGACTGCTCCTTTCGGCGGCATTGGCAAGTGCTTTGATTGCCTTCCTATGGGCCTGCCCTCTCACTTCTACGTCCCTCAGGAGCCTTGCGGCGGAACTGGCTACAAAGCCCCTGCAACCCACCTCAACTGGACGCACTTTTACATTCCAGCCTCGCTACTCTGCTTCGGCTGCAAGGTTGGCGTATCGTAGCCTTTTCCATTCGTATGCCTCATTCACAGCATCCTCCCAGGGGACCGTCAGCTCAATGATGAAAACACGCCGGCAGGAGTTGGACCAAAGGACCAGATCCGGTCGCAGGTTGGTCGTTGCAATTTTGGATGGGAAGGTGAGTCTCTCTTGTTCATTAGGGTATTTCCGAGTGATGGTGAAACTTACAAAATCCACTTTACGGTAATCAGAAGGTTCACATCCCGCACAGGCAAGTCTACTGAAGCTAGCACCAGTAAGGTGCTCACTGCTCCTGTAGCCAGGATCCCTGATGATGCAAAGCCGGAGGCAGCTGCTGATACTCTAGAAATCAGCCACAGATGGACAATGAGCAAAATCCAATCAAGTCGCTCAGCAGGGATCTCGGAAGGGTTTCTGAAGGCCGATACTGATGCTAATATTTTTGGATTGAAGCTGAAGATAGATGAAAGTTTGTGCCGATATTCAATATCTTTATGTTGACCAGACCAGGTGAATCTCCTGTCTATCTTGTTGACCCTCTCACAACACCAGAAAGTCAACGGCAGCGCTGCAGAGCTTCAAGAGAGATTGTTTGGTTTGTTAGCTCACACAATAAACGTAAATTCTAGTTATATCGCATGGCACTGAGGTGGCATTAACAAAGGTATTTACCTGGATGAGATGAAAATAGCAGTCAGCAAGGCAGGAGTCATTCCCCATATGTAGTGATATGGGTTAGTTTTTAGAAAAAAATAATAGATTCCTGGGAGGACCATTGTGGCATGAATGAATAGCCTAAAATTGAAGGATATTTAATTAAACATTAGAAGGATATTTTTGGAAAGCTATTTTTGATTGTACCAAAAGATTATTAGAGCAAGGTTATTCCAAAACAAAGAGCATGTTAAATTGTCCATGGTCCATGGTTTCATCTTACGCCAGAACAAGGTCAACCAATCTCTCAGTAGCTTTGTTGAGAGAGATGAACACGTTCAGAAGGGCTTTCCCTTCCTCTCCTAGATCTCCAGTGATCACACCAAATATGATACAGAAGACGATCAGGCCCACGATATTCATTCCTGCGACTCTCTCTTTCACAACTCGGATATCGTAGGTGACATTCTGAAAAAACAAATCAATTGTTCAAACAATTCGGTGCACAATTTGGTGACCAGAAATGTAACCTGAAACTGTAAACTTACCTACTAATAATCGTGCCGTAGTGACAATTATGAATCCTGGTCAGAATCTCAATAGTGTGGCATTAATCATACATTTTTATTCTTTGCTTGTTCCTCCCTCTAACTACTAGAACCCGGCTCAACTAAAATCTGACTTTATAAATTGTTTATGCCTTTATTAATTAAGGAGCATTTGATTTTCAGTACTTTTTCTTTTGTAGCTGATATTCTAGTTACATGGTTTTTGTAAAAATGTTGCCTATTAAAATGAATCCCTTGGTAAAGGAGAAGCCAATTCTTCACAAGGAACCTAATTCCACCACACAATACCACACAATACAATGTTTATGATAAGTAAATGTAAGCCAGTATGCAATTTGTCTTTGTCTTTTTGTCATTAGTGAACAATTGTATTTTATCTAGGATAGCATTCTGGGTAAGAAGACAAACTAAATGGTGAATGCTGCTGTGGGACAAAGCAGGAAATCAGCATGGGCTCCAGTCGGTACTCTTAAACATACACTGTCTTATCAATCCAATACACACCTTGTCAGATCCATTATGGCGTCCACTGTGGAGATAGCGCCCTGGCTGTCATCTGATTCGTTCTCTCTGACTTGGTAAGTTACACCAGGCTTGATGATCTCTACCAATACAACACCTGCGATGGCAATAACTTCAGTGTCATTCATACAGGGATGGAGGAAGAAAAACAATGTTTATGAATATTTCATCCCCCCCGCACAAGCTCTGGCATCAGCATAACTTCTCACTGCAGTTAATCTAACTGTCAAGTGGAATTAACAAACTACATTTACTCTCATTACTGTAATTGAGTAGCTCTTTGTGTACTGTACCTTTTTGTGTATTTTTGTAGGCTTTTGTGCTGTATGTTTTGGCTGAAGTATTGTATTTTACTAAACTCTTTGTCTTCATAGCTTGGTGATCATCATATTAATGTCTTTTAGTTTTAAGTAGCGCGTAATGTATAAGTGAGTAAAAGTAACTTTTACTTCTATTTGAGTAAAATTTTAGTAAAGCAACAGTATTTCTACTTGAGTAGGATATTTTGGTACTTTTTCAACCCCTGCTAACTGTTATTATGGCCTGACATTAGATTATATCCTATAGACAGTATTTACTATGGCTGCACAATTATGGCAAAAATGATAATCCAAACTTTGCACAGAATCTGGATTTGTCATGTGGTTTAAAACCAAACTATCTCCAAATGACAGACAGTGGCCCACAAACTAGAACAAACAAAAAAATTTTCACATTCAGACTCGGGAGAAGGATTTTCCTCCTGTCGGACCGATCTGTTCTTTTTCACTTTGCACTATGCTTTTTCCAAAGATGTCTAGGCATCTTAACTTTTGTTTTGATCACATAGGTGCCCATTGAGCATTCAAAGGTGTGGATTCTCTTATCTACATCTCACTCAGTATTCCTCCAGTCATTCCTAAAGTCTCAATAAAGAAAGTGTAGTACGTGAGAATACATGCATACAAAGATGGGAACAGGAAAATGTTGCTTACCAATTGTCACAGAAACCAAAGTCATGGTGAGGAAATATATAGCAGCATGTAACCCCACAAATATATAGCAGCACCTAACCCCACGCCACTTGGCTAGATCCTTGCTCAGAGAAGCAACACCTGCAAGGAGTAATGTCATTGATACCCAGCAAAGTAGAGGCAACAATACAAACTGTAATGCAATGCTATCATAATGCAGAGCTGTCGTTATGTTGTCTAAAGTTTGTTGCATGTGACATTTTTTCACTCCATAGAGGATGTTGAAAATGCTACGAATTCGTCAAAAAACAATGGCAAAGGCCCGATGCTTACCTGTTATTATGCTCGATCTAACCAGAGGAAGGATCACAATATTCAGCATGCGCATCGAGATTTCTCCCGGAAAGCCTATGTAGTATTTTTGTACGTTTGTAAGGGGGACCTGCGTCCGAAGAATCGTGCCGGTGATGATCGCTGTGGGACAATAACACAAAATGAAGGCAAATAGTTACAAAAATACAAGAATACATCATCACACAGGAATACAATGATTACCTAAATATTGGATTAGATACTAGAGGGGTGTAATGGATTACATGTAATCTGATGGGATTGCAGTCTGACTGGAAAAAATACGGTATTCCATTACGGTTATTGCAATTGCAAAAAATAGACAATTTCTTATGTGATTTATGTTTGAATAGAGAAAGGGGTATTTTGTTTTATGTGATTTATGTGTGAATAGAGATCATACTCATGGTAACATCCCTCTGCAAGTAACTTAAAAGGTGGAATAATAAGATTTGCCTATATATCACCTCTTCACTATACTTTTCTGTTGGATCTCTGCTCTAATTAGCTAGTTTACTCCTCTCTATTGTGAAAATGACTTGACTGTTTGTGTCAATTACAGGCCACCGTAATGCCAGAGTACTTGTGTAGGAGGAGAGAAGTTATTGAAATGGCCCTTTAAATAATGGTTAATCATAGCTAACGAGAATCCATTCATCTCTCTTGCCACATGCACAGATACATGAATATAAATTCATTAAATTCACTAAATCCTAGGATATGGCAAAGTTCTTGCATCTAAAACCATTTCCCAAAGCAATAACTGATAACAGACAAGAAAATTAGCACTTTTTGGAATACAGGCTAATTCCATCGTTTCCATTATTGAATATGCTAAAGTGTAATTGGTAATTGGTTACTTTTGATAGAAACATTGTTTTTCAATTAGACCCTCTATCATTTAACGTGTTTTACTGACATTTGAATGAAATAAAGAATATGTAACTTAGTTAGCTAACGTTAAGTGGACACTAGCTAACGTTAGCTAACATACATTTGCTGTGAACTTAAAACTTCCCTCCTGAAGTTTTAGAGTAGCGCTTACTGACAGTTACAGCCACAACAAAGTGGAAATCTACACATGCATTGCCCTATAGCTGATAAACTAGTTGAGGTTTGCATGAGCACTAAAAACTTGAAGAAACGTTACATTCAGACATTAATGAGAAACGTTACTGTTTGAAAAACTACTGGCTTGCTGGTTGCTAAGAGACTGTGCGCGCGACCGTTTTTGCTTCACCGCTGCTGCCGCATTCAGGTCCCATGGGAAACATCATGGTACAGACAAGTCTCCTACTTAAAATACTGTTCACTTCAGCTTTCAGGTGGTAAATACTGCTTGGCGATTTCTCTGGTTCCATGGACGTCACCAACAAATAAATACCTGTAGTGAAGTCTTGGGATATATTCACGTCAAATAAACAAAATGAATGGTTTTCATCATGTCATTTTGTTATTGCATCTCATAATACCATGGCCACTGGTTGCTGGATTTTCAAGTGCATATGTGTTAAGTGTTAGAATATAAGTAACATGTCAAATGACATTAAAGACGGCAAGAGAAAGATTTATTTAAAGACTGCAAATCTGAAATCTGTAATCTTGATCCCAGATACCAGATTTTATTGGACTTGAATATGCGTAACCCACAGAAATGCACAAAACACACCACAATCCACAAAGTTCCACATATTCCACGATCCACAAAGTTCCACATATTCCACTATCCACAAACAAATACTTTTTCACTTGTGTTTTGGATTATTTGCAACAATGCATAACTATTCCTGAATAAATGTATTGTCATTAAATAATCGTAAATATATCCAGAAAGCTGAACCAACCAAGAAGCTCTATCCATGGTGCTGAAATGTAACTGACTAGCAATTGTGTCCCTTTGATATACTGAACATGTAAGGTCAACAAAACAGCTAATCTCAGTGAAGGCTGTGTAGTATTGATCAATTCTACAATAAATATGTAATCAATCAAACTGCATCATATATCCATCATATCAGAGATGGACCACACTGACTGGACTGGATCTGATTTTTAATAAAAGGCAGTTGACCCCATATATTGGTCTTACCCTGGTTCAAACAGTCTAATTTTGACCCCTATCAATCCATAAAATAATAACACTATAGCTTTGAAAGGCAGTAGACCATTGCTCAGTACACCGTGGAATTTAAGCCAAAAACACAGCTGATATTTCTGGCAAACAGATCAGTTTTTGAACTTTAATTTAAACTTGAAGCCAAAAGAGTTCAGTTGATGTTTTTCTGACCAAAGGTGAAACAATATTTGGTTCATAAACGGAGGTTTGACCATCGTTTCCAACTGGCTGATGCACTAAAATCTACTAGATGGCCACCTTGCTGCTCGGTAGAGGGAAAGAAGACACTGAATGATATTGAAAGATATTGAGTGACTGCTCAATATTTTTAATAGTAATAATTTAATAATAATTTTAATAGTTTTTCTTTTTTAATGTCATTTTAAATAGTTGTGGAGTGTGTATGTATTGTTTTATGAGAAGCACATTGTATTTGCCTTCGGTATGAAATGTGCTATATAAATAAAGTTTGCCTTGCCTTGCCTTGAATAATCATTGTGATTAGTGTGAGACTGTAAAAGAAAATAAATCTGCTCTGCTCTTTGGTCTCAGTAGAGATCTGAGATTAATCTAGAACGTTTTCTTGACATTTTCATGTCTGTCAACTATCGACCCAACGCTCTGTCCAGCTGTCTTCAGTGCAATGCCACTTAAAATTCTCTATAGAAATAAAACTATACAGGCAGTACATTTTTTTTTTAAAGATATCGGTGGTGACATCTTTTATTAGGGAAAAATTGAAGGGGGGTGTTGGAGAGTGCAAACAGGTGTTAAGGTGTCTTCAGGGGTGGGGGTTTGGAAATGAGTGTTGGTGTGTGTTCAGAGATGGAGGGTTGGAAATGGGCGTGTCCTGATTCTCGTCCTTGCCCTTCCCTTGTTCTCTGCCTCGAGCCTGATGCCCAGATTGTTGATCTTCAAGATGTTCTCTCCGTGAAGCATTTTCAGCTTCACTAGTTGTGGGCAGAGAGCCTCATTGTCCACTTTAGGGGCCTTGAGCTTAGTGGGTAGCTCTTTGTTGCTGGCCTTTTCTGGGAGGTCCTGCAGTCCTTTGTGGTGGGCGTCACCCTCTGCCTCACAGGCCTGGAGTATGTTCTGCTTCTCCGCTTTGACCTCCTCCAGTTCTTTATGGAGCTCCTTGTTCTCCTCCATGCAGGCCTCAAGTTTGCTCTGCGTCTCGCTGCAGGAGGCACGCTCACTGTAGAGGGATGCTTTGAAGTTCTCCAGTTCTTTATGGAGCTCCTTGTTCTCCTCCATGCAGGCCTCAAGTTTGCTCTGCGTCTCGCTGCAGGAGGCACGCTCACTGTAGAGGGATGCTTTGAAGTTCTCCAGTTCTTTACGGAGTTCCTCATTCACCTCCTTGCAGGCCTTGCAGTTCTCCAGTTCTTTATGGAGCTCCTTGTTCTCCTCCATGCAGGCCTCAAGTTTGCTCTGCGTCTCGCTGCAGGAGGCACGCTCACTGTAGAGGGATGCTTTGAAGTTCTCCAGTTCTTTACGGAGTTCCTCGTTCACCTCCTTGCAGGCCTTGCAGTTCTCCAGTTCTTTATGGAGCTCCTTGTTCACCTCCTTGCAGGCCTCAAGTTTGCTCTGCGTCTCGCTGCAGGAGGCACGCTCACTGGAGAGGGATGCTTTGAAGTTCTCTAGTTCTTTACAGAGTTCCTCGTTCACTTCCTTGCAGGCCTTGCAGTTCTCCAGTTCTTTATGGAGCTCCTTGTTCACCTCCTTGTAGGCCTCAAGTTTGCTCTGCGTCTCGCTGCAGGAGGCACGCTCACGGTAGAGGGATGCTTTGAAGTTCTCCAGTTCTTTATGGAGTTCCTTGTTCTCCTCCTTGCAAGCCTCACGTTTGCTCTGTGTCTTGCTGCTGGAGGCATGCTTTTTGCAGAGGGATGCTTTGACCTCCTCCAGTTCTTTACAGAGTTCCTTATACTCCTTCTTGCCCGTCTTATTCGCTGCCTCCAGCGCTTGGATGCTCAAGTCTTTTTCTTTGAGCTTTGCTTTGAGGGTGTCGAGTTCACGCTGCTTCTCGTTGTAGGAGGCACGCTCACGGAAGTACGATTCTTTGAACTTCTCCATTCCTTTACAGATGTCCTTAATCTTGACATCAAGCTGGGTCTGCTCCAGCATCCCCACGGCCTGCTCTTGCGATTTTACTAGCACATCATAATTATCATCCTTTTTCAGGAGCTTTTTTCTTAGCCCCTCCATGTCCTTGTCTCTAAAAGCCTGTCTGTAATAACAGACTGGCTATAATAGAAACCTGTCTATAATTATCTGTGATAGTCTAGCACCGTTCACTAATACTCTTTCAGCTCCTCTTCAGCTAAAAGTCTTCTGCAGTGTCTTGTTAGCACCACACACCTCAGTCTGCTGCAACTGGCTATTTGTTGCAGTTCCAAAGCTTCCCCGCCCACATCGTGACGCCACAATGGAGTCACCCAGCCCTGTGATTGGCTGTCTTTTCGAGCGACGTCATAACCGATTCGCCCAGCCCTGTGATTGGCTGTCTTTTCGAGCGACGTTATAACGGATTCGCCCAGCCCTGTGATTGTCTTTTCGCCGGGAGTAGCGAATCAAGAATGCAAAAACTGCAAGCCGCATTAACCGGGGTTAACAAGAGAATGAATTCATCATGCCGCCTCAAAAGTGTCCGGCTGGGTTTTCAGAAGAGAAAAGAAAGAAAGGAAAGAGAGGATGAGGAAAGGGAGACAGCGAGAGAGACAGTTTTGACCAGGAGAGGTGAGTCTACAGTCTGCTAGCTTCATTTCAGACTCTAGCTAACGTCGACATCGTTTTTCACATTTCACAGCTAAAATGCATCTGAAACAACACGACCTTTTGTCTTTTCACAGTGAAAAGACAAAACGTCCCGGCGGATTCACTCCCAGTGTGATGGGACTTTAGTTTTTCGTCTGTGATTAAATGCGTCTCTCAGCGGTAAAGTGATTTGTCGCCTAGATTATTTTAACAGTCTGTTCATGAGCGTTTTTTTTCTCGCTCAAGTATTACCTCGGCATCTGAATCTGTTTATTTAGGCTGCTACGCTTTCATGAAAACTATCTCGATTCACTCGTTTTAATCTGGCATTTTGCAGTGTGTGTGTGTGTGTGTGTGTGTGTGTGTATAGTATAATAGTTTATGTGTTAAAATCCAGAAACTTGGTCTCCTCCCTGTTGTTTCAGATCTTCACTGATTCTTTAATGTTTCGGTTTTATTTTGGATTATCTGACATTTCTGTGTTTACAGTGCGAACCGATAATCCCTTAAATTAACCTCACATTTACATTCATTCACTGCTGAATTCATGGAAAATCCCCTTAAAATGAGTTAGGCGAGTTATTAATGGAGGAGACCCCGTCAAAACCTTTTTTTATGGCTTTTATTGTTTTTTCTTTTAAAATTCTTTTTACTGTTTTAATTGCTCTAATTCTGCTCTATTTTTGTTCTTATATCGTTTTGCAACAGCCACATTTTTCCACAGAGATCAGTATAAGAGTCAGATGAAACTTATCTTTCATCTGACTTATATTCATACATGTGTGGCATAGGATTTCTCTATTGAAACCCAGACTGATGAAATTGTTTTAGGCTTAAAGCTGTGTGTGTTTAACGTGTTGTTAGGCTAATTGCTGTAGTTTATTTCTTCTAGAGGAAGGTGTTGCCAACTTTATCCACATTAATGATAAAAAGCAATGACATCCAGTGCTGTGAGGAAGTTTTCACCCCTCTGTGATTTCCAGCAGCTTTGTCATTTTTCTCCACATTTCATTGACTCAGATGTTAATGCGGAGAATCCCCCTGCAGACAGAAGCTGTCACTGTCTGGAAGGCTTCTGTCTGTCACACTGCATGTGTTTTCACATCATGCACAGTGTGTTTGAATTGCATAGATATTTTAATAAGTTGGCATGCTTTCATTGTAAAGTCTGTGATATCTGTTCATAGTTTTCAAACAGGCGGCATCTATTGAGCTTTGTTGTTACTACTACTACTACTACTACTACTACTACTACTATCACTACTATTATTACTACTACTGCTAGTACCACTACTTCTACTTTGGTTTCCTCACATGCATTGATCTCATAACGTACAATACTGTCTTCTTCACTAGATGGCAGCGTGGCTTTAAACCACACACTGCAGATAAAGCCAAAAAGAAGATGAAGGAGCACCTCTCTGATCATTGGCTGACACGCCTACACGACTCGCTCTAATCCAACATGTCACTCCCCACGCGGTCGCAGCTCATTGGCTGAGAAGCCCCTCTGTGGATCTGGATGGACAAACCCCATCTGGCAGCCAGGAGCGTGATGCGAGAGGAGGCCACTGGGTTTTCTGTCACCGAGTCGACTGGAGAGAAGAAGACCAGGACTGGAGACAGGCTGGGAGGAGAGACAGGTGAGGGGGAGACAGGTAGACCTCTGCTGCTGACAGACTGACAGACTGAGAGAGAGAGAGACAGACAGGCAGACAGACTGGCACGCAGACAGACAGACAGACTGACAGACAGACAGACAGACTGACAGGCAGACAGACTGACAGGCAGGCAGACAGACAGACAGACTGACAGGCAGGCAGACAGACTGACAGGCAGGCAGACAGACTGACTGACAGAGAACAGAGTTTAGCTGTTCCAGCTGACTCTTACTGAGCTGTTTCCTCAGCTTCAGCCTTAGTTTTCAGATAGTATCTGTTATGTGAATACTGCAGTTTTCAGTAAATATGTTTCACCACACACAGCTCTTCCTCTTTTCATTTCTTAGCCTTTTTCTGTCTGCATGCTCACACAGCACTCTGAAGTGTCGGCAGGGGGAAAAGACGATCTGTACGTTAGTCTAAATATGTTCAGTAAGTTAGTCTAAATAAGTTCAATAAGTTAGTCTAAATAAGTTCAGTAAGTCAGTCTAAATAAGTTCAGTTAGTTAGTCTAAATAAGTTCAGTAAGTTAGTCTAAATAAGTTCAGTAAGTCAGTCTAACCCAGCAGCCTGTCTAGCAGGGAGCCAGCCATCATTTGGAGTCTTTTCTATTGTAAAAAATCTAGTTGGCTGATCAGCTGGTGAAAGCGGCTGGTGAGTTTGTCTCAGTCATCTGGAGTCCTGTTTGATTCCAGAAGGTCTAGACGGCTGGTAAAATGTTGAAAGTGCTTCATGAACAAGATGTCAGCTTCATGTTAGTGTCAACTAGCTTCTTCAAGTCACAATGAAATGAAAGATGACTTTTTCACCTTGTCAGCTTATTTTCCATGTCTTGATATACATATATATATTTTGAGCAATAAACGCCAAAAATGTACACAATTTTTATCTTCTTGTGTTTTCATATCAAAATGGGGCAGGGCGGGGGGGGACACGCAGCGGACGGTACGGGCCAGACTCCAACCCGTGAGCCACCGGGGCGCCGCATGGTGATGCTTTCTGACCCGGAGACATCGCAGGTCATTACTGCATCCGACTTTGAAACACAGGTGACAGTTTGGCCCAAATGAAATTCCTAAATACAATGAATATTAATTTTGCAAGTGAACTTTTCAGCAAAGGTGGCTGACAATTCCTGCCGAGGCGGCCCGCTGTGGCAGACGCTGATATCGTGTCCATTAAACCTGAAATGAGTGATTTCAGACCCTGAAACCGGTCCTGAAGCTAACGGGTGCTGTGTGCAGATTTCCCTGAGACGTGATGATGTAAACAAACACACAGCAGCAGCAGCTTGTTGTTGTTTTCTCCTCTTTCCTAAAGCTTGTCAGTTGGACCGAACCGAACCGAAGCTCCTCCCGCTCCGTTCAGCAGCTTTTCAGGTTTTTAAAAGTCTGATCAACAGGATTTTAGATATTTATCAAAGCTCAGAGATGTAGAAATGGGCTTTCATTTGATTTGGCGTGTAGATGATGGAGCTTCTGTGGACTTGGCGGAGTCAAGGTGCTGAAAAAGATTTAAAGAAATCAGCAGAAAACAAACAGCTGCTGTCAGACTGTCAGTCCTGAAGCATCAGAAGTGCATCAGTAGAAGAGAGTAGAAGCAGCTGGTTTCTACTGTAGCAGACACACTGAACCCAGCAGCAGGCCCAGCACACGGCCTCTCTGCTGGTTCAGTGCTGTGGCGCCACCCAGTGGTGAAGAGAGGAAACTGCAGTTCATATTGTGTTCAAGTCAGATATGACTCTCTCATCCAGCCACTTCCAATGAATGTATCATAATAATAACAATAATAATAATAAAAACTTTATTTTTATAGCACCATTCAGACATAAAATACAACTCAAAGTGCTTTACATAAAATACATGGATTAAAACAATTTTAAGCCAAATCAAAATTTTCAAGCAAAATCAAAAATACAAGCAAAAGCAAGACAGAAATTAGAACAGTAATTTGCCTGCTAAAATTACATTAAAAAAGAAAGAAAGACATAAAAATAGGTAAAGATAGAAATAAGATAGAAATATTATTTTACTGTACTCCAGTATAGGAACGAAAATCCCAAACTAAATGTAACAGAAGCAGCTGAATCTGACGAGTTAAAACAGACGCTGTGTTCATTAAATCATTCCTTACTTATAAAATACGTTTCCTAAAATGCTCCTGATGGAAATGATCCAGATTCCAACATGTTTGAATCTGTGCTGTTTGTATATTTCTCAACAGAGAACCTCATTGTAAAAACCCTCCATCTTTCAGCCTGAAACCAAGAGAAACATTCTGCAGGAGGACAGATAACTCCACTAGTCTCCAATGCAGCTTCACTTGTTTCAGGAGTTTTCTAGAAATGAGTGTCAGTCTGTTGAAACCAGTCAGAATAAGGCAGATCACTGCACTGCTGTCAAGAAAATGACTCTTGATTCTACTAAATTCTTCAAACAAGTTGATTTGCATTGGAATCAAGAGAAAATATCTAACAACACTGGCAGATTTTTTCACTTATTTTAAGAAAATTCAGATTTTAGGACTCAATAACGTTCTCAAAGACTCAGTAAATAAAGTTTTTTGCAGTGTAAAAGTTTCCTTCCAGAACAAAAGTGTCTGCTGTCATCAAAGGAAAACTGACTTTTGAATATTTTTTGAAGGGAGCAGCTGTGCTGAGTTGTTTTGTCACTAAGCAACCGTCTTTTCCCAGGAGGATGTCTGGGTGTTATGGGGAGTGAAACCTTTAACTCCCGTGCCTGTGCTTTATATAGAAACTTATTTGGGTGAAGACATTATTTTATCTGAAATGTCTTCTGATCCAAGACCTGACAGCATGCGACGGACCAACAGAAGACTGATCTGGATTCAGTCGTTAAAGGTTTAGTGTCCTCCTGTCTGTAAGCTCAGCAGTGGAACAGCTGCTCTACTGCCACCTGCTGGACTGACTGACCCAGACCCACTGACCACCTGACGAACCGTGACCTTTGACCCTGTCTGACCTGCAGGTTTGCTCTGACCAAGCTGGACATCCTGGCCGTGCCGGAGGAGATCAAAGTGGGCGTGGCTTACTCTCTGAACGGGAAGAAGATTCCTTATTTTCCAGGTGAAATTCAAGTCAAAGTTAGTTTCTTGTGATGTGATGAAGTGAAGTCTGTCTCCTCTGGATCAGACAGTCACAGAAATGACTAGAATGGAAACAATAATGTCTCTACCCACCAGTCCCAGTAACTCCTCTGTGTGTCCCGTCTCTCTTGCCGTAGCCAACACGCAGGCGCTGCAGCAGGTGGAGGTGGAGAGTGACTCGCTGCCCGGCCGGAGGAGCGACGCCTCCGCCTGCGGGAGGTGGGCGGAGCTTCCAGCCAACGCCCAGAAATACATCCGAGTCGTGGAAAACGACGTCGCCGTTCCCAGTAAGGAGTTTTCTGGGCGGCTGAACTGAAAACAGTTTTCCTAACTGTGAAGTTCAGTCTGTCAAACATGAACACTGATCCTGAATCAGCTGATCCTGAATCAGCTGATCTGACGCTGCAGGACCCATCACTTTTGTCTGTTCAGGAAACAGCAACACTAATAAACCAGACTGCTGTTTCTAACATGAGAACGGATTCAACTGAATTATTTGATACTGCATGGAAACTATGAGAAAATATAAAACTGATGAAAATATCAAACTAATGAAAATATCAAACTAATGAAAATATCAAACTGATGAAAATACTCCTGATGACGTAGCGTTGGGTTTTTCCTTCATCAGCAGTATTTTCATCTGCTCTGGTTTTCTTTCAAACTAGAGCTGAAAGATATTGACAAAAAATCTAATTGTGATTATTTGACAGAATATTGTTTTTCTGGTCATAAATCTTTTAGAACTTTAAAATTGTTTGCAGAAAAGTGATTTAGTTAAAAACTAGATGTGAGTGAGCAGATTCACTGAGTTTGAGTGATGAAGGTTTTCATTGTTCACAAATCCAGTTTGGACCAAACTCTCTCTGAAGAAACTAACGACTATTGCGACTTCAATTTTTTATTAACTAATTATTATTTATTAATTGTTCAGCTCTAATCGGCTTGGTGACTGAGTTGAGTTCATGAATGGATTGAAAGGTTGAAAGTGATGAGATTTGTTCCAGCAGAGGACTGAATTTAAATTCTGTTTTCTGAATTTGTATGGAATGATTGAATTTATTGAAGTTGAAACTGATTATAGAAATCAAACTCATGATGCTCTTGCCAAGTTTTTATCCTATTAAAACCATATTACATTGAAAAGTCCTAGATATTTAGTTTTCTTTAAGATATTAAATTGATACTGGACTCTTGATTTGTTCTGACTTGACTTGCTGTTCTACATTTAGACTTGAGACTTGACATTAATGACTTGGACTTGACTTGGTAATGTATATTTTGGGACTTGACTTGAGACTTGTGCCTCAAGACTTGAGCAAAGTTGACTTGGTCACACCTCTGCTTGTTGCAAAAAAATAAGTGTCAACTACAGTGTCATCAGTCTTAGCAGGAGAATAATCAACTTCAACATTAATCTGCCGATACAGAGCAGCTGATGGCCTGTGAGTTTTGCCACATTCACTTCAAGTCTGATTCACTGTAAACACCAAGCAGCCAAACCTTCAGCTGATGTTGAAGTCAAACTGAAGCAGCAGCAGCAGTTCCTCTAACATCCAGAAAGACTCCAAACCTCCAACTCCATTAAGTCAACGGACCACAACCAAGACATTTTCTCCACAAGAGATTTTGGTCTCAGCAGCTAATTTCACTTCTTCTAATGTGTGTCCTTATGGAGACTTTCAAAATAACTGACATTAACAGATAAAACAGGGGGTTGTTTTCCTAGTGATTGACAGGTCACTAATTACGGGCCAATAGCAGGCGGAGCTGTGGCGCTGCAGATGACCCAGACTCCGCCCCCTCCACCTTGGCTCCGCCCCTCTGCCTCTCTTTGGCTGCTCCGGCTCAAAAAAATGTCAACATGGTGGTGACCGTAAACACAATCTGCAGCTTCAAAACCTTCAGACGACGATGGAGGAAGAAACTCTGGTGACAGGAGATGGTTTTCCCACGTTCATGTCATGTTGCATTTACTATAAAAACAAACACGCTCACAAAAAAACGCTCACATCTGCCTCCTGGTGGTTACTACAAGTAGAACATGTGGGAATATTTTTCTTTTTTCTTGTATTTTTATAACAAAATCCAAGTCTACTGAAGTCAGCACCAGTTAAGGTGCTCACCGCTCCTGCAGCCGGGATCCCTGATGATGCAAAGCTGGAAGCAGCTGCTGATACTCTAGAACAGTGGTTCTCAACGTGGGGTCCGGGGACCACCAGGGGTCCTTGAGGGGGTTCCAGGGTGTCCCTAGCAAATGGATGAAATGTTAAACTTCAGCATTATTTCAGATTTCTATCTTAGATTTGGGTTCGAGAGTCAAAATCTCATCGAATGGGGGTCCGTGGCTCTAATGTGGACTAAATTAGGGGTCCTTGATATGACAAAGGTTGAGAATCACTGCTCTAGAAATCAACTGCAGATGGACAATGAGTAAAATCCAATCAAGTCGCTCAGCAGGGATCTCGGAAGGGTTTCTGAAGGCTGATACTGATGCTAATATTTTTGGATTGAAGCTGAAGATAGATGAGTTTGTTAGTTAGTTTGTGCCGATATTCAATATCTTTATGTTGAGGAAAAAGTTCTGAGTCAGAGGTTCGTCTAATTTGAATATATATTTATTAATAGGAGTCTCATGAGAGGAAGAGATGCACACAGCTCAGAGGCTACATACACTTCGTCGAAGAGGAATAGAAAGACCAGTCCTTTATGTACCGTATCTTCCAATGATCACACTGGACATGAGTAGGGTAAAAGATATGGAGGTATTATTGGAGCAAACCATCTGAGCACCTGTGACAGTGGAATTTGTAGTTGTAGAAAATACTCACACATGTGTATCAGTAAATTTGAAGTCACAGAGAAAAATGCTTTAAGAGTTGCAAACTTGTAGAATTTTTTTCTCTCCCACAAACACAACAGTTACACCTTCTCAAATTCTTCATTTACAGGTGCACAAATCCTATTCTACGAATCACAAATTAAGAAACTCCTACGCTCACATTTTTGCTACAGTTGCTGCAGTGAATATGGTGCAAAACACATTCACACACCCGTATCAAATAATGTGAAGTCATGGACAAAATTTGCACATCCGCAAATCAGTATGTGAATTCATGCAATGAGAGTTGCACACCTGTAGAATATTTTCTCACAAATGTTTTTTTTTTCTTGGATATTTTTCTAGCACAAACACAAGTCAATAACTACAACTGCTTGAATCTGCCGCTACGAATCTCAAATGCTGTTTTTTCGCTCACAAATGACAAGTTCCGTGTTTAGATAAAATACCACAGGACCTTTCCTGAGGATCTGACACCTTTCCAGATGGCGAAATAGCAGAGCACCCAGCTGGCCAGAAGACACAAAGCCAGATCCCGTCTGACACTGCCCAGCTCCTCAATGCCTCCAGAGATGGCCAGCGCCCGCCGTCTGAAGTAAGAGGAAACGTAAGAGGTAGACAAAAGGTGAGTTAGAGAAATGTGACATAAACTCCCAAGAAAGGAATTTCTTCATCAGATATTGGAAAAAGGGATGGGTTGTGCTTGGATTCATTTAAACTCACTCCCAAAACTCAGTAGCAGCAGAGGTGGTGTTGGTCAATTACAATTTACAATTTACAATTTCACATTTGGCAGACGCTTTTATCCAAAGCGACTTACACATGAGATTTGCATACAACACAAGCAAGTTTCTAGATAGGAGAGAACAACGAGAGTAAGTGCTATAGAGCTAAGTTCTGGTCCAACAGGACAAAGGTGCTACGAGACAGTGCAACAAGCTAAGTTCTGGTCCAACAGGACATAGGTGCTACGAGGGAGTGCTACAAGGCAGTGCTATGAGGTAATGCATAGAGTGCATCAATTTTTTTTTTTTTTTTTTATGAAAGGAGGTATTCGCTAAAGAGCTGGGTCTTTAGCCTTTTCTTAAGGATAGAGAGGGATTCTGCGGATCGAATGGAGTTTGGCAACTCGTTCCACCACCGGGGAACCACAGAAGAGAAGAGTCTGGCTAGAGACTTAGGGCCTTGCTGAGGTGGCAGCACCAGGCGCCGCTCCATGGCAGAGCGTAGTGAGCGGGAGGGAGCGTAGACCTGAATGAGGGAGTTCAGGTAGGTCGGAGCCGTTTTGGTTATTGTTTTGTAGGCGAGCATCAAGGACTTGAACTTGATGCGGGCAGCAACTGGGAGCCAGTGGAGGGATATGAATAGCGGAGTGACATGTGCTCTTTTGGGCTGGTTGAAGACCAGACGCGCCGCCGCGTTCTGGATCATCTGCAGAGGTTTGAAAGTACAGGCCGGGAGCCCTGCCAGTAAGGAGTTGCAGTAGTCAAGGCGTGATATTACAAGAGCCTGTACCAGGAGTTGTGCTGCATGCTCAGACAGGTAGGGTCTGATCTTCCTGATATTGTATAGAGCAAATCGGCATGACCGAGCAACAGAAGTCACATGCTCCTTGAAGGTTAGCTGGTCATCAATCATGACACCCAAGTTTCTGGCAGACTTTGTGGGTATGAGCTCAGTTGATTCGAGCTGGATACTGATTTGTTGTTGTATAGAGGGACTGGCTGGGATGACAAGGAGCTCAGTCTTTGACAAGTTAAGCTGAAGGTGGCGTTCCTTCATCCAAGCCGAGATGTCGGCGAGGCATGCCGATATCCGCGCCGAGACTGTGGGGTCGTCTGGCGGGAACGACAGGAGGAGCTGGGTATCGTCAGCATATGAATGATAAGAGAAGCCATGTGAGCGGATCACTGCACCCAATGAGGTGGTGTATAATGAAAAGAGAAGGGGTCCAAGCACTGACCCTTGAGGTACCCCTGTGGACAAGTAGTGGGATTTAGACACTTCCCCTCTCCAAGACACTCTGAAGGATCTCCCTGAGAGGTAGGACTCAAACCAGCAGAGGGTAGATCCTGAGAAGCCGAGCTCAGCGAGTGTGGAGAGGAGGATTTGGTGGTTCACCGTGTCAAAGGCGGCCGATAGGTCAAGTAGCAGTAGGACAGAGGACTGACCGGCAGCTCTAGCTGATCGCAGTGTTTCTACTACAGACAAGAGCGCAGTCTCGGTAGCGTGTCCGCGTTTGAAGTCAGACTGGTTGGGATCATACAGGCGGTTCTCAGAAAGGAATTCAGAGACTTGATTAAAGACCACCCGCTCAAGTGTTTTGGAAAGAAAGGTGAGTAGTGAAACCGGCCTGTAATTATCAACCTGAGATGGGTTGAGTGTAGGTTTCTTTAGTAGCGGGGTAACCCAGGCTTGCTTAAAAGCAGTGGGGAACACACCCGCTGAGAGTGAGGAGTTGATGATGTGCGTGACTGCAGGGATAAGTGTGGGAGAGATGGCCTGCAGGAGGTTGGAGGGTATGGGGTCCAACGGACAGGTAGTGGGGCGAGAGTCAAGTAGTAGTTTGGAGACTTGCTCTTCAGTGAGATGGGAAAAGGACAGGAGTGAGGTCCTGTTAGCTGGTGGCAGCAGACTGAGTTGGTCAGGCTCAGAGAACTGATTACTGATGGTAGAAACCTTATCAGTAAAGAAGGATGCAAAGAGGTCAGCCGTGAGCAAACTTGAGGGTGGAGGTGGTGGAGGTTTGAGGAGTGAGTTAAAAGCTGAAAATAATTTGCGAGCGTCCTTGGCGCTGCTGATTTTATCCTGATAGTAAGTGGTCTTGGCATTTTTTAGATGGGAGGAGAATGCCGATAAGAGAGTTTGATAGTCAGTGAGGTCAGTGGGATCACTGGATTTGCGCCATTTTCTCTCCGCTCTGAGCCCCGCCCGTTGCTCTTTGATGACACCGGTGAGCCATGGGCTAGTGGGGGTTTTACGAGCAGGTTTAGATGAGAGTGGGCAGAGATTGTCTAGAGAGACAGCTAGTGAGGAGCAGAGTGTGTCTGTAGCCTCATTGACATGGAGTGAGGAGAACTCATTATGAGGGGGCATGGTAGCCGTGACCTCATCGGAGAGCCGAGCCGGTGTGAGGGACCGGAGGTTCCGTCTGAAGGAGACCATTTGCGGCGGAACGTGAGGATGTTCCGGCAAGGAAACCATGAATTGAACAAAGAAGTGGTCTGACAGATGTAGGGGAGTGACAGTCAGATTTGCCGTGGAACAGTTTCGAGTCAAAATCAGATCGAGTGTATTGCCCGCTTTGTGTGTGGGAGCGGTGGTGGCGATATATGATAACCACAAATAGTTTGACGGGAGCGGTAACCATGATTGCATGGTATTCAAAGGATGAGTTATTGCTTAGAGGAGAAAGTTTAGTGAATTTCCAGTCTTTGGAAATAAGGGCCCCTGTGCCACCTCCACACCCAACGGAACGGGGTGTGTGGGAGAAAGTGGAGTCAGCTGAAAGCGCAGCTGGTGTGGCTGTGTTCTCTGGACGGATCCAGGTTTCGGTCAGGGCTAGGACCTGAATGTCGGATAGGTTTGCAAGTGCTTGGATAAATTCTGTTTTATTTACAGCAGACTGACAATTCCATAAGCCAAAGGAAAAAGCAGAGGAAGTAGCTGAGGCTTTTCTGAGAGAGTAGTGATTCTCAGGATTGCGCTGTCTTTTATGACCAATGCGTTTTTTGCGGTTGCCGTGGATGACAGGGATATACTGATAGCACATGGTGAGTGCGAAGGGAGACCAAGAGAGTAAAATGAGAGTAGCTTATGTGTGTCCTTGCTCAGTGGACTCGCACAGGTAGACTCGAAGGTCTTTACCCAGTTAGGTCTTCACACAAGAAGGGCTGCCATACAAGGGCTGACGCTACAGCACAGCTTACTTGTTTAAATACCAGGAAATGCCACGGCTGTGCCCAATCACGGCTCGTTAGCAGGGCTGAACCCGCCCCATTCAGATTTCCACAACAAAGCAACAGATAGAGGGCGTGACCCGCGTCAGCTGACCCACCTATTGAAACTCAGAGAGTGAAACCAGGAAGTGCTCAGCCACAACAAAGCCTGACAACAGCCTAAGTCCAAATCTAACACAGAAACAAAGATTCTAAACTCTTACTGACCGACTGCTGTTTCCTGTCCTAGATCCGAGCTTGTTCTGCTTTGGAGCTCAGTTCAATCTCTCTTTTTAAGAGTTTAGTGAAAATCCTGGTTGTGGAAGAGGAAGGAAAAGCCTGGAGGAACGGACTTGTTGTGATCTTCTCTTTCTTTCTGAACATGAGTCACATTAACCTTTCTCACCTCGGCCTTCTCCGCTCACCGTTCAGTCATGTTTTATTCTGCTTGTCTGTCTGGAGCCGAGTGAGAAGCAGAGGTACCACAGTGTCAGCTGATGCTTTCACTGAATGGAAGGCATTGATTATCAGCTGGTGATTGGAGGACTGGAGACAGAGCCGCAGTCTGACCAGTATCAATACAGTCTGTTCAGTACAGACAGTACATTTTAAAGTGAAGTAATCTATGATCTTTATTGACGCTAAACCAGGTACTGCAGATAAAATTTTTCTTTTCCTACACAAGTTTCCCCTTGAGCTACGGTGGCCTGTGACTGACAAAAACAATAAAGTCACAATTTCACAATAGAGAGGAGTAAGCTAGCTAATTAGAGCAGATATCTGTGATATATTTCCATATGTTAAGTAACTGTCAAATATTCAGTACTTTCTGCTCCTCACCAAACTCTGAAACAGTGAAACCTGATTATCCCAGTGTATCGACTCCTATCTAAACAACAGTGTTTAAGCGTTTCAACGTTTCAGTGTTTTCAGTGTTTTAGCGTCATGTCAAAGTTCTCTCCTATTGATAATGTGTGTGTGCGTTTTATGTGGTTTGACCTACCGATCTAAAATTTTCTAAAACTCTGCAAAATCTGCAACTTGGTCATTTGAACTTCTTCCTAACTTTACTGAGTATGATTGCCGAGTCACATTACATTATTCTCAGCGATGACCCAGCTGACAGCCAATGAAAATCAACATGTAGATGAAGTGTTACATATTTAACAGCCTCCCTGATTATCCACGCTGCAGTGAACCGCATACTAGATGGAAAGACAGATTCTCCCAGCAGAACTCTGTTGTGAGAGAAGAGTTAGTGGCACAAATAAAACTCACTGCCAGGTTTAGTGTGACATTAACATGCTGCTGTCATTAATTTACATTTACCTCCATCTTGAGTCTGACTGTGACCCATTGAAAACCTCAGAGGAAATCTTCTCTGCATACCAAGTAAAACAAACCACTTTACTCCCTGAGTAATACAAAACAGATACAGTATATGTGGACAACAGACACTCAAAAGTTAGATTTTCTTGTTAAAATCAACTTAGAATATTTCAGAAAACTCTATGTCAAAGTCTGTACTGTACTGTGCAAGTGCTGCTCTCTGCTCTCTGCCTCTAGCATGCTTAATAAACAGGATGGTGCATCACAAAATGCCATTTATTTTTTATTGAGGCAGAACTGACACGCACCACATGGACTCAGTATGGTAAAAAGAGTTTTCTGAAATGTTCTAATTTGATTTCAATAACAAACTCAAACTTTTGATTGTCCAATTTTTACATATATCAGTTTTGTATTTACTCAAGGGGAAGGCGTCACATCAGAAGCCGTGTTGAACAGCTGCTTCTTGCTGCACGGTAAGCAGTAAGATTTCATCCTGCATCTAATTTTGTTTGCCAACAAAACTTAGCAAAAAAACTTTGATCAAAATTTCTGGGGATGTTGAGTGTTTTTCATTCACTAGTGTGAATTACTGTGTAATTAAATCATCTGACTAGAGCGGGTGACAGTTTGTGCAGTTTTATGAAGTGTTTATGAAACATGCAAATGATCAAAAGAGGATAGCGGTGCTGCAAAACTGCAACTGGTAAAACTGGCACAGTAATTCACATTCAGGAATAAGAAAACACTCTGCTGTGACGGTCTCAGCTCGTAACATCATGACAGTCCTGCCACTGAAAAACCACAGGGAGCGAACTGCAGAGCTTCCTTTAAAACTGTTCTGTCTGATGTGACCCTTATGGAACCAGGAAACCCCACTGAGATTAACAGCTTTTCAGGGGAGACCTGGCCAAGAGACAAACATCAAACAACAATGTGAAAAGGAAAACTACAATCACAATCGCATGAAAGGAAACAGCAAAGTCAGAATTTGCCCATGCAGCTGCTCCAAAAGGCAGCAGGCCAATCTAATCTGTTTTGATGAGATCCTTGATGTCTGGTCTGGGTTAAACCTCGACAATGGATTCTTTCATCAGCGATTTCCTGGTGCAAGGTGGAGAATGCAAAGCGTTTCACAGAGGGCAAAGGTTTCCTCTTGTTCCCCTGTGGAAATATCTTCCACGTTGGAGAAACTGTCGGCGTTTTGACTTTCCCCCGCTCTCCTGCTCTCTGTCCTCTGAAGCTGAAGCGTCTGACTGCCGCTGTGTCCGAGTCACAGAGGAGGAAATATCTGCTGTGGGAGAATCTATTAGATCTCTCTCACCTCAGAGGCTCCAGGATTCCCCCTGCGGAACATCCTGATTACTTTTGTGATTTAAAACCTCCGAGCGGCAGCGGCTCCGGGGGTTATCTGCTAAGAGCCGCAGCCGTCGACCCGCTCAGCCGTCGACCCGCTCAGCTGTGCGACGGCCGTCTCGCCTCCCATCAGAGGCTTCAGGCAGCCGGACACCTGTGAAATAACTTGGAGAGATCAGACAGATCCATGCAGAAACACAGCGGCTGGAAACTGCGATGCTGCTGATATGATAATGACACACTGATCAGCTTCCTACAGACTCCACTTCAGAAGTTCCTGAACTTTTTCATGTCAGCGGCCCCAAATAGAAATGCATTAGACCTCAGAACCTATTTGATAAGAGGAACAACATCTGAGAGAAGTGAGAGAATAATGAAATAAAACTATATCAAACATTTTTCTGCTGATCCCCCACTTTGGCATCCACTGATCCAGGTGACATGCTTTAAACTGTCTGTTCTCAGTCACAGATTAGCAGGACAAAGTGAAGTTGTTTTGCTGAATCCTCCTCACAACAACCTGAGCTGTGTGTTCTCACTGTAATCGACTTGAGAAAACTGTCATTGTAAACGCATTCATACTGAACAAAAAGAGAAACACGGTTGCATTGTTTTCTCATCTGTTGGTGCAGAAAATGAGGACTTTTTGGTGACGTTGGCCATCCACATCAAAGAAACAGTGAGAGGAAGCGGGAGACAGAGAGAGTATCAGAAAGAACGACTCAATACAGAGGAATCAAAGGATTGTAGAAGAGTAGAATAAATAAATAAAGGTCTATAGACAGTCATACAGGCACTCATGAATGCAGATAAAACCTCCACACAAGTATTAGCGCACACAAACACACAAACGTTTGATCAATTATGCCGATAAAAAGTGCAGACTGAGATGCATGAATCCACATTTGATTTTGTTTTGTGAGAATACATTTATTGTTTCAGATTGTAGGTGATCCACAGTAAACACAGATGATTGACAGCTGATGATGAAAGAAAATAAGAGATCAGCTTTGTTTTTGTCACAAGTCTGTAAAGACCAGCGACACTCTGGAGAAACTGCTCTTCTGCAGTTTCTAATGAATGTGTGAAGTCTGACACCAAAACAACTGCTGCTCTGCTGGTCTGAAGCTGAAGGGAAACGACAATTATGATAAAGAAAACATTGATGTCATCTGTGATGTTTACAGGAGTTCCACCTGAATTAACAGCCATGTTAACCAATAAAATGCTGTGAATCAGACAGCTGGGTAAAGACTTCCAGTACCAGGATCCACACCTCTTCTTCTTCTTCACTACATTTCAGTTTTTTCTTCAGCTGGACTGTTTGGGTCTCTGTTGACCTTTTACTGTAATTATGTTGTAAACCAGCGGCAGAACTGCAGTCCTGCTGCTATCAATCTAATATCTGCTCTATCTGAAGGGACTGGCTGCTGAATTAAATTACAGTGATGTGCTGCAGCAGTCTCATAACATCCAAGGTTCATTTCCAGGAGGGCCTTAAACACCTGGCATTAAAATGCATCTTGAGTGATCGGATAGCAATCCAATCGCACTTATCCACATAAAAATCGTAAGACGCACTGGGGACGGATTAAAATCCACTTGCTTAAACCACCTTGGGAGGAGGTTTGAGATGCATTGTGTCTGCACTGGAAGTGTAAATGGAAAAGCTTCTCCACATACTCCTCCCAAAACCTTACGTCCTGTTTGAGTTTGCTACTAGACAGGAAGGATGGTTAAACACTAGATCTACATTCGAGAAGAGGAATTAGTCTATTGTGAGGGAAAGTGTGGAGAGAGGACTATCAGATTTCTATCCAGCTGCTGAAGACACATTTTGGATAACAAATGTAAATCTAATGTGGATAAATCGCTTCTGTTGAAGGGGGAGAGAGAGAGAGAGAGAGAGAGAGAGAGAGAGAGAGAGAGAGAGAGAGAGAGAGAGAGAGAGAGAGAGAGAGAGAGAGAGAGAGAGAGAGAGAGAGAGAGAAAAGGAATCATTCACATCCACAACCTAGATTTTGTCCCAGCCAGTGACCTTTCAGTCACAAGCCTGCTTCTCCAACCAGCAGGCTGCTTCCACCTTCTGAATTACAATGAACTGAACTCTGGATAAAGACTCTATAAACTCTGGCTTTACAGAACGGGAGGATCCGTGCTGTTAACATTAAAATGAGCTGGTAGCTGTTGCTGTTGCTGTCAGAGTCTCTCTGTCAGTGTGGAGGATCATTAGCTGCTGTTCCCCCTCAGCATCAGCTCCACCTCACCCTCGGCTCTTTGTGGCTCCGCTGATAAGCCCGGGCTAATATCTGTTCAGTCGCTGGTTTGCACGGGGAAATGATAAGCACACCTTGCTCCGCATTCCACACTGTCAGGGAGCTGGAAACTGGAATCTAGCCCCGGGGCTTTTGTTACTCTACAATAGAGGAGAGTGTTCATACAGCCAAAAACCTGAGCAGGTGCTTGAAACAAAACACAAGACAATGAATGGGTGATGGATTGGCTTAGTGGGGACAATGGCTGTCCCACAACCAAAATGTCACAGGTTCAATCCCTGCTACAGCTGCTGCCAGAACTGCTGAATTGTCCTTGAGAAAGACACCGAAACCCTGTTTGCTCGTACAGTGGCTGCTAAATGTAAATGAAATAAGACTAAACCCTATACATTTCAAACCCTAAGTCACATTTATCAAGCTGTAACCTGGTTTGTATGCCTTCGATATGGTGAAAGACATCAGTTTTGGACATGGGATCAACATTTCTGAAACAATAGAGAGCCTAAGTCCCTCCCCTTCCGCTGTCCCCCATGGGACCTTATTTAGGAAAAAATATGTACGGTAGTCAACGGCGAGAGACAAATAATTGTTTGATTCTGTTTGAACTGTGCCATGAATTTGTCAGTTTAAAAGATAATTTTGCAAATTATCTTTTACATTGACAAAACATCATATGTGTAATTCATGGCACAATTCAAACGGGATCAAACAATTATTTGTCTCTCGCCGTTGACTACCGTACATATTTTTTCCCATGGTGGTCCACCAGAAGGGGAGGGACTTAGGCTCTCTATGTCCAAAAAGGACCAGTGGGGCCGAAACATCAGTTGGTCAATAAAACATAGGAAGCTGATTTGCAGTTGTGTGGACTCTACTTTTTTCACTGAGACAATAGACACATTTTAAAGACCCCGTGAAGTGGGATGGAGAGTGTGATTTGCTTCCGTGCGTTGACGTATTTCTGAACAAAACAGAAAGTTAGGGTGAGCAGGGTCAGTGGGAGGGGCTTATATGAATATTAATGAGATATGGAGGAAGTGGGCGGACAGCAGTCCACACTCGGTTGTGGAGGAATATTTTCTGCCTCAGTCGCCTGTCTGGGAAAAGAGTTTTAAGTGAAGTTCAGCCAGAAACACTCCATCTCATGTTGCAGCTGAACTGAGCTGCATGCTAGAAAAACAATAGTGGGTGGTTGGGGGGAATAATTTCAACGGTTATCAAAATTTCATTGGATAAAATATTTGTATGTGCCCCAGAGTGCAGGATGAGTCAACAGAAATGTGCTGTTTACTGGAAAGAGACGCTCTGTTAATTTTGATATAAAATCAACATTTTTTAATAATTTTTTTTTGGCCTTTGTTGGTGAATAGGGGAACACGTCCAGCAACATCAGCAAAAAGTTAAAAAAAAAGAAGTTATTTTTCATTTCATGGGGTCTTTAAAAATAGATATGAACAGATATGAGCACCACTTCAGAATTCAGAAGAGAGCCATGGAGGGACGACAGCCTGCAGGTTTTCATTCCAACCAAAAACAGCTGATTCCACTGATTAACACCTTCAACCAGAGGGGAAGAATTAATCAGTGAAATCAGCTGCTGTAATTTCTGGTTGGAATGAAAACCTGCAAACCTGCATTTCATGGTTTGAGGCCGCTGGTGTAGATCAAACAACTGGGTGGGCTTGTGAGAAGACACAGAGACACAACCTGCCTCTCCCTCTCGCTCTCCACCCCACTTACTCTTTTTTTTACTCATTTTTAAACGGTGTGTTTCAGCACTCCTTAAGCCAAAGCTCATTTTAAGGCCAGTGACAAAGACGCTGTGTGACCTAAAAAGGGATTTAGGTGGAGGAGGAGAGGCTGACGAATGAAGGAGCAGAAGAACACACAGGGCTTTAGGAGGAAATCACTGCCGTCTCATGCATTAGTATTAGCTCTTCCTCCTCCTGTAATCACACTCCTCTTTGATTCTCATTGCATTCTTAGCCCATTCTAGAGTGGAAAAAAACAAATGGAAATAGTAAAACAGATTCAATTATATCATACCCATCTTAACATGAAAAGTTTCATTCCAAAATGAGATCTACCAAAAAAAATAAATAAATAAATAATCGACAGCAATCCCTAAAAAATGACACAACACTTTTTAAAGGACAGCAGGTAACTTATATCCATGGTTGCCAAAATATGGAGATATCGAATGATGAAGTGTTGTTTTTGAAGTTGTTAATTAATCATTAATCATTTTTCAATTTTCAGTGTTTTCCCAGCTCATCTCCCACCTGACAGCAGCTTGAGAACAGAACCTGACAGAATATGAATAATGCACTGACAAAAATTTCCATCTTAAATCATTTCATCTTGTGTTCAGTCTGAAAATCTTATTAACGAGTGGGGAAAAAAACCCTGCAATGCGGTGAGATGATCTCACTTGTTTCCAATGCAAATCAGCTTTGTTTCAAGGGGGTTGATCGGCCTGATTTAAAAACACTGGCACTAATTCTTGAAAAAAAAATGGAAACAAGTGAAAATTACCTCACCAATTAGCTTTTTTTTTTCACTTTTTAAAGAAAAAAGAAAAAAGACTTTAATACTGAATAACCTTATTCTATTTTATGCAGTGTGCAAACCTTGAAATAGACTTGATTCAATTTTTATATTTGAGGGAAGTGAATGATTTCTGTGTTAAAATGTTTAGTGCTAAAGAGAATTATGAAGATTTCTGGCAGATATTTTCTCATTAATAACATGTTATTACCTCTCATCCATATGGAGATTCAGTCTCCGGCTTCATTAGGTCACACAGAAAGTCATTATCAGTGTCATATCTCCATGCCTGTTAATATATTTTTTTTCTAATTAAGTTGTTGCTCTGCCTGTCTGCCACATCTATTAATGTAATATCTCCACATTCGTTCAGGTTTGATTAAACTGCTGAGTGAAAAAACGTCCTCAGAGGAGAGAGTGACACAGCGGCCGGAGGCGGATGTAGCGATATGAAGAACATCAATAATACAACAGCGGACAGTGACAGACAGGTCAACACACACACACACACACCCATAAAAGACTGTGTGTGTGTGTGTGTGTGGGCCCACCCCAGAGCAACTTCCTTCCCACCTATACACACACACACACACACACACATCCTGACAAGACCTCCCCTCTGACTCTTGCTACCAGTTTTGCATGGTAATTGTATTCCTCTTAGTCATTTACACACACACACACACACGCACACACACACACACACACACACCCCAACAGGCTTCTCCTCTGACTCCTGCTACCAGCTCTGCATGATGATCACATTCCCACAGTGGTTTGTGTTGCCGACACCGGCTCACCTCTCTGCTCTGAACCAGACTGAAGCCAGCGGCCAGCCGGGCTGAGTGGCTGACGAGCCGCTCAGTTACCCAGAGGCTCACTGTCTGGATCTATTTGGATCTATTTTTATTTGTACCAATGGTGAAAATGAATGGGAGCTTTTTGGAGTAGAAATTACATATAATCCTCGCTTCACAAAGCCACGAAAAACTGTAACGCTAAGCTAAGTATGGCGATTTGTTTTTTTCATTGCAGCTTCAAAACCATCAGAATCCACCTCAACAAACACAAAGCATTGTGGCTAATCAGCGCTCATTGGCTGAACGGGCCCATGAATAATAAATAGCTGGCTCCCGTATCCGTAGGACCCGTTTACGACACCTGCTGCAGCAACCTTGTCAACTGACACTTCACCTGCTGTAATTTCATATAACTAGCTGGAGCTAATCAATAAATAAAGCAAACCAGGATTAAATAAAAGCATGGCTCACAGAGTCTTCAACACTTCCACACAGCAAAAAAAAAAAAAAAAAAAAAAAAAAACCTGCTGGAAATCACGTTGACAATTGACGTCATCAGACCTGCATGAATTATTCATTAGGCAATGGGCAAAAACTGTTTTTTAAAATAAAAAACAAAGTGTATAATCAAGCTTTACATCTAGCAGAAATACTACCTAGGTCTTATTATATATGTCACCACATTCAATATGCAATTGGAGCTTTCAGTTATTCACAACACACACTTTTATGCAAATCCTCCATAGAGTCCATTCTGTTTGGTGGCAAGGGGGCAAAGGTGTGTTTCAAGTTGCATGTTTGTGTAAGGCTGTGGGACTATTCTGACTGGCTGAATGAAGACTAAACTGACATTGATTCTGAAATTCATGATCACACTTCACTTCACTGTTTAATAAAAGGCAATTTACATTAAAGATGCTCAGTGTAGCTCTCAGAATAAATACAAGCTGTCAATCATTCCCACCTAGCTATACTAGCCTATAGCTATCTAGCTAAGCTAGTTAGCTAGCTGCTGACTTCTCAAAACAATGAATGCCATACTGATGAATAAACGAAAAAAACAAGTCATTGCCATTAGTTTGGCTGCACTTCTAGATGGAAGTGTAGTGAGTTGGTCCAGTCTGGTGAGGAAGCATCAGCACTGACCTGTTGTTTTGATGTGACTCATGTGGTCCGGCTGGGTCTGAGGAGATGATGAAGCCTCGGTCTGCCAGGCGACAGTCAAAGTTTCCTAAATGTTTGATTGCCTTGTTTGAATTCTCTCAGCACTCGGAGCAAAGGTGACAAATTTCTCTTGACATTTTCGGCTTGATGACTGACAGGAGAATGGCATGTGACTGAGTTAATGAGATTTATCCAGAAAGGCCAATCTGCTAATCGACAATGAGACGGGTGACATTTCTCCTGCTTTCGATTGATCAATAAGTGGCCACAACAGCAGCCGCCAACATTAAGACTGCAGAAGAAAAGAAGTGACTTTATTACATTAAATCCCTGACTGGAACCAAACTAAACACATACTGTGCAGGCCAGAGAGCTGCAAACATAGTTAAATAGTTAAAATTTTTGATTCCAAAGTTATATTGACCTACTTTGGAAAAAAAAATCTGTAGTTCATCATTAGAAATATCTATAAGTACAATGTAAGTACAATAATTTGTTTTAAATTTATGCTATCATGCAGTTTGTGTTAGTAGATATCACTATATCTCAATATTTCACATTTCTCCCTTTTTTTTAAGATTTATCAATAAGTGTCCAGAACAGCAGACTTGCCCTGCAGGATAAACATTAAGATCAAAGAAGTGCTAACATTAATTAAATTACTCACTGGAAACATTGAGAAGTACAGAGGGCTGGTGGATGAAATATGGACTTTCAAAATCTTTTTGTCTGGATGCCTGAAGCAGAGTAAGATTCAAGACAGCAAGACACGGAAATTCAGTAGAAACTGTGAGCTTTCAAAATCTTTTCAAACATGGCAGGATTTTGTTCTTAATAAAAATAGCAGGTGATTTTCTTATTCACACAAACAGAAGTCTCTAATTTGAGACAGGTCTGGGGTCTGATGACATTTAAGCATAGTTGAGTCTTCTGGAGGAGTCTTGGGCCTAATTCAGTGAAATGCATGATGGGAGGCGTCCAACTTGATCACCCCAATGATGTATAGCCTATATTTTATCATGTCACAGACTTGCATATAAGGAGACATAGACTGCTTATTGATTACTGATCACAGATAAGTGACAGTTGGCCACTCCCTGTCACAAGACCACAGGTAAGATTCACTTCTCATCTCCTTGTTTTTCTCTTGCATGTATTGATTCAGTGTTTTTCTGCGGTCTGGAGCTGACAGATCAGGAATGTCTGGCAGCGATGGGGGGAATGAAACTGTGTGTGAATACACTCTGCTTATTGATTACTGATTACAAACAGGTGACTGCTTGTCACCTCCTGTCACAAGACCTCATTTTGTGTCCAAAATGTAAACTTTTCAGGAACTAAGAAACAGCTTTGTTTTTAGCTTGATGACAATGTGTCTTTTAGTTCAGTGGTTCTCAACGTGGGGTCCGGGGACCACCAGGGGTCCTTGACGGGGTTCCAGGGGGTCCCCAGCAAATTGATGAATTGTTAAACTTCCCCATTATTTCATTTACAAGAAGTTAACACAATTAGAGAATGTAGAAGAATGACTGTTTTGATCATAGTTTCACTGTTATCTCTCTACCTACAATACAGATAGCCTTAAAAATTCTGGACAAAATCATATCTAACAGTAAAAATATTCTCAGATTTGGGCCCGAGAAACAAAATCTCATCAAATGGGGGTCTGTGGCTCTATTGTGGACTAAATTAGGGGTCCATGATATTAAAAAGGTTGAGAAACACTGTTTTAGTTTATCTCAGCCAAGAGGTCGGTGAATTTGATCAACCCATAGAGGAACATGTAATCCTTGAGTTGAAGTGAAAACATGGAAATCCAAGGTTTTTTAGGACAAGAGCGATATGTAAGATTGACTGTGATATTATTGTCTCCTGTATGTATTGATAAATGTCTGCAGATTGAAACGTTGACTGAAGATATAATCAACTCCCCTCTGCACCTCCAGTCTCTTGTTACTCATCGTTCAGTGAAGCTGTGTCGTCACCACAGGTGACATGAATAACTCGGTGAAAAAATAAACACATTTCAGATATTTACAGTTACATTTCAGATGTCAGCAGATGCTCTTATACCAATGAGAGCATCTGCAGCGCTGTGTTATTCTGTTGTTTTGGACGACAAAGCTCATAAATGTCTGCTGGCTGTAATGGAGAGACAGATTGGTGCTGAGGCGTCACAGTATCAGATCAACACTGTGTGTGTGTGTGTGTGTGTGTGTGTGTGGACCTGACACGGCAGACATTAATCCACTGTTTTGCCAACAGGCCTGAGGGTTCAGCTGTCTCCACCAAGGGCGAATGGAAGCAAATAATAGAGCAGATTAGCATACAAAGTGTCAAGAATCAGCTTTGGGATTTGTCGGCACACTGCTGCTGCTCACTGTCTCCAGTAAATATATTCACCGCACACGATAACAACACATCCTCCAAAACTTGGGGCTTCAAGGCTGAGCAGCTGTTCTGCTTTGCCTCTGTTTCTCAGCAGCTAAACCTCCGTGTGAAGTCATTTAAACGAATCCCACAAATCTTCTCAGCATCTGCTAACACAACTCGCTCGGTTAGATCGGCGAGCTTCCCGCTCCGCAGGGAGACGGCGGAACAAAGCGGGAGGATCGACTCGTCCTGATTTCACACGCTCAGTTAGGTTTGTCCGGCGTGTCGGCTTCCGGCTTCGGCCGCCTCGCCTGATTACTTCCAACAAGTTCCACTTCTCCGGCCGCTTGGTGTCAACAAGTTCCAGTGGAAAACAACACATGCTCTCATTTGCATAATAGCTGCTCTCTGCTTCTCTGTGAACCTCTTGAGGAAAACCAGCTCATCCCTCTCTCTCTCTCTCCTCTCCACTCTGTAATTTCTACCAAGATCTCGAACCTGCAACTTACTAGAAGACAGATGATTCTCTCCTTCATGATTCAAGCTGTTCTCTCTCTCTCTGAGGCCATGAAGAAAGGCTATCTCCTCTCTCTCTCTCTCTCTCTCTCCCCACAAAGGTATAGTTTATACACCATTTCATTTCCACGCCTCCATCCTGTAACTTCTAAAAAGACCTCCAGCCTGAAACCTGAAGGCAGACGAGGTAAAAAAAAAAAGTTATCAGCCTGTTGGTTTAGAGAAGAACTGTGAAGATGGAGGAGGAGAAATGTTGGAGACGTTCCTGTGTGTTCAGCTGCTCTGGAAGGAAACAATGTTTTCTCTGTGTTTCCTTCACTAATCGCTGTGTAGCTGAAGTCTGCCAGACCAACACAACAGTCGCTGGCAATCACAGCAATGTGAATTAAACTGGGGGAATCCTTTTGCTCCATGTAATGTGTGTTAACAGGTTTAACTGTGGAGCAGAGAATAGGGAGGGATGCTGCTGCTGCTGTGTGTGTGTGTGTGTGTGTGTGTGTGTGTGTGTTTGTGCGTGTTTGTGTGTGTGAGTGAGAAAGATGGAAAGGGAGAGAGAGAAAAGGAGAGATGGTGAGAAAGTGAGATGGGCAGTTATTCTCAGTTATGTAAATTCCCAGATTCTGTTTCCAGTAACCATTTCCATTGTCCATGGTGTCATTTTGTTGCTGTTTGCTGCTGATAAAGCTTTGGAAGAGACCGATCTCCACTGGATTCTATCAGGAGGCCGTCAGATGGAAAGTGTTGGCTGAACCGAGCAGCCAGGAGGATTTTTGGTAGCAGTTAGTTTTCCTCTGCATCTCCCCACCAACAGAGCCGGGAACGAGTTCAAATGGTCCGAGTGAGAGAAATCTATCAGCAAAAGATGAAAAGCATTCAGAAGCAGCGGACAGAAAGATGGATGTATATCTAAATGCCATCATATGTCTTTGCCATACGGTGGACGATCTTATCCGCAGCAGTTTACAGTACTGAGAGTGACTGGGCTTTTTCAGTTCGGGCGGCTCCAGTGGAAAGAGGGAAAGTGGAAAGTGTCTTGCTCTGCTTATTGAGCTTCACAAGACTTCTGACTGCTGACTGTGGGTCCAACAAACACATTTTGTGGAACAGAGTTGGCTCTCCAACCTCTTCCATCCTGCCTGTCCCGCTGGTGGGACCATCATTACAAACCAATGCATATTGCATGGCCAAGGTTTGTTCAAATCCACATAACTTTATTTTAAATTCTAGTCAAGATCCAAAGGTTTCCAAAGATACCAGATATGTCAGGCTGAATTACATGAAAATGTATGTAAAATGATATACAAGGTATGTAGATTTTTCCCATTTGATGTAAAGGTGCAGGCATAAAAAATGCATTTTCACTTAGTATAAGTGTGATATACTGTAGCTTCAGTGAAGCGTTGGAATGGAAGCATTGGAGCAGATACAGAATATGTACAGCATGGAAAAAATGACTTTGAAGCTACTTAAGAGGAAATTTAAGGAGAAAAACAGTTCAACAGGTTAATGAGTTCTGAAATACTAAGCAGAAGTATTGCTACTTCAGTTCAATTTTACCCAAATTTTGCTCAGGTGCTGAGGTACTATCAAGCTAAAATCATTAAGTGTCAGAAAATTAGAATGACTCTACAAATCTACTTAAGTAGAGTAACTGAAGTAGGTTTCAGTAGTTCGGAGGTCTTTCACAGTAGACACATCACATAAGAAGAGCAAATTCATCTTCTTCTCATGCTGTAGTTCTGCTTTATGTATTTACTGTAAACTGAATTGCATTAGATCACCTGTTGAAGAAATTCTCAATGACAAACAATTCAAAATGAATTCCCAGTCCGCTCAGCAGTTCAGAAAAAAGCAGTCAGTTCACACACTGCACCAAAACATCCTCACAGTCCGCTCCTCAGCTCTTTATGCATTCAATCCTTTTTTTAATCCAATGTGTCAGTGGTTTTAAGGGAAAATCCTCCTCGCTAAATAGCTTCCATTCAGTTTGCTCAGGCTTAGTGTGGAGGACAGAGCTGTTTGAAGACTCGGTGACTTTAAGCCACTCAGAATTAAAAGTTCATAATTATTCCATGTCTGAGAGCTTCTCACTGACCTGAAGCAGAGTGAACATTTATGCAGAAACTGTTCGAGAACAGACCTTGAAAGGTGGTTAACCACTCGAGGAAATTAACATAGCAATAACACCTGAGAGGGTTTTCTTTACTGTGATTATGATTAGGAGTATGATGGTGATGCGGCTCGGTGTGAGCTGAGAATTCCTAATCACAGTGAAGAACATCCTCAAGGTTTTTTTTTTTTTTTTTTTGCCAAACATCACAGTCTGTGTTCCACTGTGTGAAAAATGTTCTTCAAAGTAGTTTACATGCATGAAATTCAAAACAGGGAAAAGAAAGGGAGATCATTAACTGGCTCCCTGGTTTCCACAAGAGTAGGAATCACAACCAGTAAAGCACAACATCAAGACAGGATTACTGGGAATTATTGGCACAGTTTAAAGGTCTCTTGACTATTGTTATTGATAGATACTGCCACTGTTCAATTGCTACTGTTTGTGCCATCGACTTATTGACTTAATTATTGACTTAACCCATGTTTTTGTTTGTTCATACATACATACTTGGTTTTATATAGTTTTTATACAGTATATACGCTATGTATTTGTGCACTGTTTTTGTCCATATACTATGTCATGTAATGTGTCTTTGAGTATCTTGAAAAGTGCTATACAAATAAAATATATTATAATTATTGACTAATGAGACTGCTGAGTGATATATTTTATTATCTGTCTTCACATTATCTGGAGCATAATAATTTCCCAGTCATCAGAGTATCGGTGACACACTTCAAGACAAACTGAGTTATGCATCATGTTTTGTAGGGAATTTTGCAGCCAACACTCAAAACAGGAGCAACTAAAATATACAAGGTGTGTTTTAAAGCTACATTTAAAGCTACACTATGCAACTTTTTGCCTTGAGGCAGGAAGTGTTTGTCCCGCCCTCCTTCCCGCTCAGTCAAATTCCCGCCCCAACACTCATGTCACTCATCTTGATGAGCTGTCCACATTAAAACAACATCTGTAAACACCACAGGCGCTGAAGAACAGGCTTTTTCTGCTGCACATTTAGCTTTATTGTACTTTTTGTTCTTACTGTTCTTACTACACTGCTGCTCACCACTGACGACACCCACAGCAAATGGTTTATGTCCCAAAAACGCCCGAACATCATTGAAAAGCCAATTTCTGGCAAACGGAGGGATTAAGTATGAACACACAGGATCATAGACAGACAAATACTGATTTTTTTTTTTTTTATGTCATTTTAAGTTTTGTGTATTGTAGCTTTAAAACTGTTGTGGCTCCTATGTGTATAGAATCTGAATGATGAGACTTCTGCTAATGTAAGCTAACTGGTTTATAACTTTGTGACTTCATGCCAGTCAGCATAGAGATGATCATCATTTCAGAGGAGCGGCTGAAAGGCTCAGTGACCCGAAGCAGAGTGACCGTTAATAGACGACCTGGCCGAGGCTGAGAGAGAGCTGATTGGATAACAGCTGGCACTTCTGCAGAGTCGAGGCCACAGTAATAAGGACCTGTTAACGATGTAATTATGGATATTTAATGGAAACTAATAAAACCTTTGTGTTGCTCAGGTAAAACTATTTCATGGCAAACTGTTCCAGTGCTGCTGGACTTTCAAACTACAGCTGCAGTCATTCTGTATGACATAGCAGAGGTGTGACCAAGTCAGCTCTGAACAAATCAATGCATCAATGCAATATCTTTTTAATGAGATGAAAACTTGGTAAGAGCATCTTGATTTTGATTTCTGTAATCAGTTTCAACTTCAATAAATTCAGTCATTCCATACAAATTCAGAAAACAAAATTTAAATTCAGTCGTCTGCTGGAACAAATCTCATCACTTTCACTTTTCAAAGTCATTTACACAAACACAAGATCTTTTGTCAAGACTTTAGAAGTCATGTCTTAAGAAATTAAAATTGTGACTCCCCACCTTTGGTACATAGTGACAGGATGTATATATGTGGAGTGATGTGTTTAGGTTGCTGTCTGTAGTATGTCGGTCACTGAACATCAGGTCCTGTTGTCCTTATGCCATGTGTGTCTGAATGTGTTACTACGTAGTTGGTGATAAATCTCTGCTCTAATGCCACCAAAACAATTTCCTGTATATGTAAATACATTTGGTGAAAAAAGTAGTTCTGAATAATATACAGCATGTGCAGATTTTACAAGAAAATCTCCAAAACAGACAGGACATCTGACAACCGGTTTCAGAGAGATTTCAGCACCTTGGACAGCGACCAAGTTTCCTCACAGAGGGAAACAAGATGAGGTGATTTTTAACAAGAACCAGCATTGTAACTCACAGCTGCTGCTGACACACCTGCCTCTCATTACTTGTTAACCTGTTAATGATGTCGTTAGGGAAAATTAATGGCAGCTAATGAAGTGTCTGTGTCACTAAAGTGCTAAATAATCCACAACAGGTTTACACTTGTAGAAAAAGGCTTCAAACAAACAAACAGCTCTTGTGACTAAGGCTGTCTGTCTCTCTATCTGCTGCTGGAAAACTAAAGTCCTCACAGACGTCGAGCTTGACATCCCGAGCTTCAACTGGCTTTGTTTCAGATTCTCACAGCAACAACAAACCCAAGGTCATTTCATCTGAACAACAACAGGAGGTTGTTGCTGTCAGGTGGGAGTTGGACTTTATGGTGACTGGAGCTGTCAGGCTAGACGGCCGGCCTTGGCTGAACTCCAGTTTCCCCAACTGAGCAGCAACGTCTCATAAAAGAGACACTTTTTTAATCTTTAGATATTTTATCTTGCTTTTTTCAGAGTGAACAGGGAAAGGACAAAGACACAACGTGGCAGCATGAATGAATGAAAAAAATACAAAAGAGGAAAAAGAAAAAAAGAAAAAGGCAAAAAATTCAAGGAGAGGTGTGACAAGCAATTTACCGGTTCATTTGGTCTCATACATTTCTTCAGCACAATAGATACAAAGCGTATTAGGTCAGTAGGTAGCAGGACATTCAGTTTGGTTGGAGGGAATATTCTCCACATAATCAATACAGGATTGCCATATTGTAAAATGTTTTGCTCTTACTTCTCACCCCGTAAGTCATTTTTTCCAAGGACATCCAGTTACTAACTTCAGAAATCCACACTCCAACTGGCAAAGGCTCATTTGATTTCCACTTCAGTGCGATACATTTATTTGAAAAGAGAAGCTTTTAAAACTCCAGCTGGGATTTACAGTCTCCAGACAGTCATTTAGCATTCATATGAGTTCTGTGTTGCTGTAACTCTGCGTAACAAGAACAAAAAGCCCACTTTAATCAATATTCAATGCAGTTTTGAACTTTAGTTATTATATTCTGTGGCTCTGGAGAACAGAAGGAGGGAAACATCCCAGACCTTCTGTCTGCCTGAAGGAAGCCAGAGGCAGAAGAAAGTTATATTATTAGTCTTATTATTGTTTAATGTGTGAAAATGTATTTCTGTATGCTGCAGTTATCGTTTTCAAAGAACACACTTATAAATATGAGTTACCTTGTTAGATAAGGATAAAAAGTAAAATGCTGTAGTTTAAAATTGTATCTAAATCAAAGGATTTAGTTGGTGCTTTCTGGTCAGGAATGCTTGTTTTTAGGTAGAAAACTGAACATCTTGCTTTAATGTGTGACATTTTGTTTCTATATGCTGCTGTTGACTTCAATTTGCAGTATTAGGGTTAGTGCAAATCATTGCAAATTGTGGACTTTTATTTTTTTCTTAAAATAAAGCCTTTAGTTTTGTTGGTGTAAGCAGTCTGGACGTTTCTGTGTTTCAGTCTGTTGTAAAATAAACCTTGTATGGCTGGTTTCTTCATTCCGCAGTATGTTTGATTGTCTTCTGGAGTTATGCATCATGCTCTGTATGCATATGTATCTAGAATTAAAAACAGTAGTAACACTGAACATACTGACACTTATACAGGAACACCTCACACACAGTGCAGAGAGACAGTGCGAGACATCCAGTAGAGTACAGTAGAGTATAATCACTTTACACATACACAGTAAGCTTTACTGTACACACTGTGTCTTCTGCAGTTCTGCAGTCTGCTCAGTATTCACATAGAAAGTGTTCAAAGCAGAAGCATCTAAACACGTGCATGGTGTGTGAATTCCTGTCTGTTTTTACCGCCTGTCTGCAAACTGTTTGAATGACGAGTGTTCTGCTAGTGAGTGGTTCACCTTGTTTTAAAAAGAGAAGCAGAAATCTCTCGGTGCCAAACATCAGAGGCAGAATGAGCCAAACGACGACCTTCGCTCCAAACAGACGGCTCTCACACACTGCAGCCAAACAGACAGCAGAGATTCAGGATTAGGACGATTATAGTTCTGGATGGTGGGACTGCTGATGGGCAGTGGAGTGTGTGAGAGAGAGAGAGAGAGAGAGAGAGAGAGAGAGAGAGAGAGAGAGAGAGTGTGTGTGTGTGTGTGTTTGTCCGCGTCCCTGAGTGTGTGTCACAATGTATGAATCGTGTTTTCATGTAAAGTTCATGTGTGTGTTTCAGTGACTGATGTTTTGTTTTCCTCATAACAGACAATGAAACAGAAAGAAGATGCTCACACACACACACTGGATTATTATTCAGCAGCATTTCAACCTCAGCTCTCCTTCTTCAGTCTTACCTGGTGTCTTTCATGCTCTTGCCTTCAGTATAAATCATCTGGTCAGGTTTGGAGTGTGCACCTCCTTCATGGCATATCTGGTCTGCAGGGAGTTTTCATTGTCTGACTGCTGGATGATTGGTGGTTTATTTGTGTGTGTGTGTGGGAGTGTGTGAGCTGATATAAGTCTTCATAGTATCGACAAGCCCTAAACTGCAGCTATGAGGAGGAATAAACCTAAGTGGTTCCAGTGAGGGATTTCATGGTATTACTGTAAATTGGATTGTCTTCTGCAGTCTTAATGTGATGTTGGGTTGTATATCTTCCTCCATGATAAAACCCCAAAATCGGTGATTCTCTGTTATCTGTTGCTCCGGTAGAGGAGATTGGTGAATTGTGTGTTTTTCTCTCTCCATTCACTGCCACTGTATGGAGGAACAGTCTGAAAATCACACTTCTAGCACATAAACGAACGCGAACAAAGCAGATTCTGACAATATATTAAAAACATGACATGCTGCTGAATTGTGGTTAAGTGAATCGCTTTCTTTATGTTTAATAAACCTGTAGTGTAACACCGAAATCCGTTCGGGGGGAAACTTAAGCCGATGGAATGAAGAAAATAGTATGTTTATCAATAATTGTAAATAGGCGAAAAAAGGTGGGAGGCAGGACTTTGACAAAGCAGATTCTGCCAATAAAAAAAACCCAAGTCTCTCACTTTTATATATATCATATCTGGTCTGGATTGAGTTTTCTTTGTTTGTCTGCTGGATGTTTGGTGATTCTTACCTGGCAGGGGAGAGACCGTGATCAAGAGGCAGGTTCTGCCAGAGAGAGACGCAGCACGGCCCTCAGTCACCGGTCCTGCTCTGTTTCCATGGAAACCATGCAAGGCCACGGGCCCGGCAAGAGCAAACTGGACCTTTTCTTCCTCTGTGGTGCCGTTTGGCAGGCTATTGTTTTCATTCTCTGGTGGGAGACGTCAGGGGAGGACAAATCATCATTATTGCCATAGCCGCATCATCGCAATCATCAATCATCTTCATCGTCATTAATCGTCTTCATTGTCTTCATCATAGCTGTTTCTCTGCAGGTTTGTCTGGTCTGAACTCTGTCCCTGAAACTCAAATCCCTGCCAGATCTGTGTGCGTGTTCAAGTGTGCGTGCGTGTGTGTAAATGACTAAGAGGGATATGATTACCATGCAGAACTTGTAGCAAGAGTCAAAGGAGAGGTCTTGTCAGGATGTACGTATGTGTGTGTGTGTAAATGGGATTGCAGTTCCTCTGGGGTGGGCTGACACACACACACACACACCCATAAAAGACTGTGTGTGTGTTTGTGTGTGTGTGTGTCTTAGACATGCTGGATTTAATCTTTAGCCTGGAGGCAGAGTTTCCCACCCACATTTAATTGATTTTATTTAACCTTTATTTAAGCAGGTTTTCCCACTGAGGTTGCAAATCTCTTTTCCAACAGTGACCTGGCCAAGAGGAAGCTGCAAGACGAGCACAAGAGCTGCAGATAAACAGCATAAAACAAAGGAAATAAAAAATACTATAAAAAAAATCACCTTAAAGGTAAAGTCAATATTCACTTTAGTATTTAAAAGGCAGTAGTGCAGAACCCCAGTAACAGAACAGCAGGATCAGAGCTACAGATCTCATCTGTTCAATGCTAGATTTAATCTTTTGCCTCATATCAATTTTTCACCCATGTGCAGAGTAAACAGTGAAAAATCAGCATTTTTCCCTCATGCTTAACCCATGGATCCCATCCATTAGCTGAATAAATCCAATGTAATCCTGCAGTGGACAGTAACACTCTTCAGTCAGTGAGGCAGACTAATTCATAATGAGAGAGATGAGGCTCAACGACCGGCTGAGCTGCTCTGTTCACCGTCTGACTGTCTCACTTCTTTGCGTTCACATTGTAAGCAACTGAAGAAACCATACTGCTATTCATTTTCTACAGACATTTTCTACAGTTGCTACCTGTCCCGTGTATCGCTGCAAAGCCAGTGGCGCTACAGCTAGCAATCAGCTGGTTCAAACTGGCTGTTGGACAGTAGATTTAAATATGCCATGAAGTGAAAAATAACATGTTTTTAACTTTTTTGCCAATGTTGCTGGACTCGGTGTTCGCCTATTCACCAACATAGGCCAAATAATGACAAAAAATGAAAAAATGTTGATTTCTAAAAATTAACAGAACGTCTCTCTCCGGTAAACAGCACATTTCTATTGATGACTCATCCTGCACTCGGGGGCGGATACAAAAATTTCATCCAATGATAACCGTTGGAATTAGTTCCAATCCCCCCCCCCCGCTCTATTTTAGCTCAGTTCAGCTACAACATAGACGAAGGAGTGTTTTTGGCTGCACTTCACCTAAAACTCTTTCCCAGACGGGGAGAAAGGCGGAGAATATTCCTCCACAACCGAGTGTAGACTGCTGTCCGTGTTTGATCTGAGCAGGTTTGACGTCACTTCCTCGATATTCAAATAAGCCCCTCCCACTGACGCCTCCCACCCTAACTTTCTGTGTCATTCGGAAATACTACGTGAATACATGGAAACAAATCACGGTCTTCATGCCACTTCATGGGTTCTTCCAAGTGTGGTAACAGCCTATATGCATAGTTACAGTACAAGTACAGTATTAATGTGTAATGTGAGGTACATCTGTCACTACTGTGGGAAGTTCTGGTCATCCTGCTGTTGCTATGTGACTGCTGAAAAGCAAGAAACTCTTTTATTAAAATATTCTTAACTTCTAGCACTTGGCGCTGTGGGAGCTAAAAACATGCAAAGCTCTTGGTGCTGTTGGGAACAGCATGTTCTTTCCATTATAAGCAAGGAGAAAAAGAAGCGTGTGCTATAAACAAACATGCAGGCTTAGTTCTTGAATGTGGAGCCATTTTAGTCGCCTTGAGGCCAATTATGTCAGGAACTGTATTATTATTCTGTCACCCATCTGAGAAGTCGCAGCTTCCCATCATCAGGAGGAATGCTCAAAGCTCAAAGCCACACACTGTCCTGAGAGATGCAGGCTCATACAGGTTTTGTCCTGGTCCTGTATGTTTAAACAGGAAGAGCACGACACTAGATGCTAATTTACGGTTAGTGTCAAAATGTTGCCGTAGCTACGCTGTAGGTGCCTGCAGTGTCGTTTGTGATTGATTTCCGCTGATAGTGAAGACAACATGGAGCAGGTCGAAGAGACACCATCTTCTCCTACGATGTAATCTTCTCTTTTTCAGTAACGAGGGACAAATTAGCTGTTCTTCCACATCAAACAAAGTTCCAAATCACTTTCCGCCGCCTTTGTTACCGTTCTGTTTCAGAGAATGTAAACACGAGTACTTCTGTTTTTCTTCTAAACAGAATGCAACAAAGCACGATACTGACATCTAATGTCCACCAACGCACATCTATAAATGCTTGCATGCTTGAACGTGAAACTAAAGTCTAGCCTCGACACCATGGTTAGGTATTCAATTCCCTCTGTATCTGAATAGGTAGAGCAAGGCAATAACACTTCCAGAATTAGTGGGAATACCTGTCATCAAAATGTATGCACTCACAGTCCTGTAAGGTGCTTTGGATAAAAACATCTACCAAACAGATAATATATCAGAGTTGCTTTTTGCTCCACAGAGACCATTTTCTTATTCAGTCTCTCTAAAATTATTATACAGAGTATCATTAAAAAGTGTAAAAAATTGTCTTTAAAATGTCTAATTTAAGGCCTTAATAAATATTAAAATGCCTTAAATAATTTTATTTGAGGTTTTATTTTATTTTATTTTTTACATGATGCAATGATAGGTTTCTTTGTGCTGCATGTCCACTCTAAGATTAATACAGAACAGGGTTAGCATGTGAAACCTGTTTTTACCAAATACAGCTGGACTTCATGTCCCTTATAATTTCTTTTTCTTTTTCTGCCCATTCATAGTTTCAGAACTATTTTGACAGCTTTGTGTTATTTTTTATTTTGATCTCCAAGTCAATTCCAGGGAGCATTAAATCATTGTCAAGGTAACCAGCGGTTACTTTGCTATAGTACAAGGAAGGAAGAGAGAGAAAAAACACCTTCTCCACTTCTCAAAATAAATTGGGAGAGAAGAGCAAAGGAGAGGAGAAAGCAAAAGAAAAGAGGAGGGGTGAGAAGAATAGAGGATGAGAGGATGAGAAGAGGAGAGGAGAGGAGGACAAAGGAGCAGAGTCTGTAGGGGAAGAGGAGGGTAGGAGGCAGGAGGTAAGGAGGAGAGGAGAGGAAGCAAGTGGACTTCAGCCTCCTCATTATAAAGGTCATCAGTGATTCCTCTCCTCTGCTGCTGATTAATAACATCATCTGGATCAAAAGGCCACTTAATACCAAGACCTCCGGATTATGGTTCAGAGAAAATAAGGTCATTATATGTGAGATAGAGAGAGAGAGAGAGAGAGAGAGAGAGAGAGAGAGAGAGAGAGAGACTTATGAGGCTGTTCTCTCAATGCTTCCACTTTCAGCTCTTGGATAAAAAAAACTTCTGTCTTGAAAAAGTGAGATTTGCTGAAGTTTTAGGAAAACTACTTTACATGATTTTAAAAAGTATTTAATCAATAAAGGCCTTGGTAAAAGCCATAAACTTTAAAACTGAAGTTACAAATGTTTTGCTGCACTGAATTTGCCTCTGAGAGGAATAATAGACAGAAAGTGCTCTCTCTCTCTCTCTCTCTCTCTCTCTCTTTCTCTCTCTCTCTCTCTGTGTGTGTGGCTGTGTGCTTTAATCTCTTTGTGTCCCATCAGCGCTCCTATCTGCCTGGAAGCAGCCGCTGATGAAGAGAAATCTAATTCTCACCTCGCTTCAGTGTGATTATTTATTCAGTCGAACCTATTCCTCTTCTCCTTCTGTCTAATTTCATAAACCTGGCAGCGCTCTGCTCTCTCTCTCATTCAGCGGTACACCTGGCTCTGTTTAAATTTTAATTCCCTCTCTCGGCAGAGTTCATTATGAGTGTAATCGTCCTGTTTCTTTATTGGCTGACTTTGCCTGTAGCTCAGGTTGTTAATGACAGGAGAAAAGGAGCTCAGTGTTGGACTGAAGGTCCAGGATGCAGACAGACAGAGAGTCGTTACCTGCTTCATCCACTTCATCAACCAAAGCTGCTGTTTTCACACAGCCGAGCAACATTTTGATAACATTTGGAAATGTGAGATTCTTGGCCCAAGGATCAGTTGATTCGATTTTGGTGATGATCCGGATCTGGGATTTCCACCATTTGACAGTTTTCATGTTTTAGCCACAACAATGATGCTGCGTTCATGTGCTGGTGGGGAAGTACGGCATCTGGGCTTCCAAAATGCCTGCTAAACAGCATTATATTCACATGCTATTTTGTTGGAAAATCAAACCCAGACGACATAAACATAAACCGTAATGGAGGCTGCAGGTTTGCAAGTTGGAGAATTGCTCAGCATTGGTGGATATTTGCGCTCTACTGAATGCATTCTAGTTTTGATCTGTAATTGCTGTTAATTGATACTTTAACAGTGAGCCATCACAGTCAAGGTATGTGACAGTAATCATTGGTATCTGAAGAATAAGGCAGGACATTATGCAGTAGTTATAGTATGTGACTGTAATGCTGTGATCAGTTAAAGTAATAATCCACAACTTCTTCACATGAACAAATGTCTGTTTTGCTACTCGTTATCGCTGATTGGTACCATCAATGCCAACAGTGATTCAACCTACAGCCAGTTCATGAAAGTTTTTACATTTGCTGTTCTAAACATCTGTGAAGGGGTTCTGCTGTACAGGAAGTGATGCGTTTTACGTTTACGGAAGCAACAACAGCTGTTTGTTTGGAATAAGAAGAAGGTAGAAGAAACATAAGAAGCCGCAGTCTACATTAAGTGTCTTTATTATCACAGTATGTTGGGCCAGTGCCGACACTGAGTGCAAAACACCAAAGCAATGGCTGCTGATCACCAGAGGTGTCGCCAAAAAAACAAACAAGAAAAACAAGAATCCCCACACTCCACCTGTTTCCCCTCTACAACATCTGACACAGCAGATTCTACCGACAGATTCTACCGAAACATGAGTCTACACGACTCATGTTTATTCAGCTGAACCAAACTACAGATGGGATCTGTTCCTCTGACTGTACACTTTAAATTATTCATTCAAAGTCGACTCACAGATAATTCCTGTGACAGTCTGTTGACTCTGTCCAGATACAAGAAGAAGCACCGCTGCTTTCTAATGAAACAGCGAATACAGAGAGCAGACTCCTCTGAAGAAATCCTGTGAGCTCCCACTGTAACTGTCTCTCCTCCTCCTACACATTTATAACCAGCAGCGCGCTGCAGGCCGCATGCTGCGCTGATCTGAGAGATAGAGGGGGAGGAGAAGAGGAAGAGGGGAAGAGAGAGAAGGAGAAAGAGAGAGTAAGACAGAGAACAGAGAAAGAGAGGAAGAGAGAGAAGGAGAAAGAGGGAGTAAGAGAGGAAGAAATAGAAGGGGGAAAGAGATGAAGGGAGACAGAGGGAGGGAGAGATAACGAGAAAGAGGCTGATTGAAAGCTAGAAGACAAAGATTGTGGGATACACAGATGAGAGAGATGCATAAAGAGAAAGAGGGAGAGAGAGAGAGAGAGAGAGAGAGAGAGCATGTGTTGAAGCATGTGGAGAGAAACCCTTCACATCGTATTTGCAGCCAGCTTCTCTCTGCTCTCACTTCTCATCTGGGATTCACACATTTCCCTGCGCTCCTCTTAACGCCTCAACAGTTATCAAATCATTAATTAAGCCTGCATCAAATCTGCCCCCACGGAGCCCAGTGTGTGTGTGTGTGTGTGTGTGTGTGTGTGTGTGTGTGTGTGTGTGTGTGTGTGTGAGGCCTGCAGCCGGCTCTGCCCTGCTGCTTCTAACATGCAGATATGAAGAAGCAAAGTCTTCATGTTGTCCTCTGCTGTTCGAAGCTCACTGACTTCTCCATGGGGAAATGTCATGAAATTATATTACAGAGTACGCTGAATTAAACATGACAGGAATCCCATTTCTGTATAAAAACAGCAACAACAAAAAACAATCTTTCTTTATTAACGGGCTGCTGAAGATGAAATTGAGTTGTTATGATTTTATTGCAGTGAGCTGTACGTGACAGTTTATAACCTTATCTACTCCACAACGACTGCTCTGGTTAATTTCATGCACTTAATTATTCATGAGGTTTTTGTTTCTGTATTTGTCGGGTGGAAAATAAATGGGGATTTTGTCACTCTCCCTCCCGACAGTAGCTGGTAACTCTTTATTGTGGCCTTGTTCCATTGTATTTTTGTTTGTTCTTATTTTAATACATACTCTAATGCACTGTAAAATCAATGAAATCAGCTCATCTTTAATCATTAACTGTAAATAGATGTCAATTTCTCACAGTTGTTAGTTATCAGTAGTAATCAAGTAAAGGAGCCCACCACCACGCCCCCTTTGGCCAATTGTTACTCAGTTCTTCCTATAAATTAAACAGTTTTTCCTTACCCCATGACCAATCTTTCCACAAAGTTTCACGCAAATCCGTTGATAACTTTTTGAGATATCCTGCTACCAGACAAACAAACAAACAAACAAACAGACGGAATGGGGTGGAAACAAAACTCCCTGTCCGACTCTGTTGGCGGAGGTAATCGGCACAGAAGAACCAGAACAAGCTGTGTGTTAATGCATTCAATGGACAGCCACACTGCATACTAACACAGCTGGTTCAGAAGGGGAAATGTGATCCACAACAGTGAATAACGGTCTGTCTGCTCTCCACAGCCTGGACACTGGGCGAACTGGCTGCATTTAGAAAGCGGCGTCCTTCAGAAGAGCAGCCAGACATCCGACTACATGACAATTAACCAGAACTCAAACAGAAAAACACAAACAACAAGAAACAAAGTCCATTTCCGCCTGCTTCAATGTGAGCCATAACTGGATAATTTGCCGTGGAAGAAGCTTAAGTGGACAGATAATTATAAGCTTTGGATTAATGTATCCATTATCTCCAGAGGTTGACGCCCCCCTGCATACTAACTGGACTGGGTAAATAGAGGATATAGGATTTCCAACAATGGAAAATACAATAATATGATGCTCTGCTCTTGTTTTCAGCTAGCGCTATTTGCACACATTGTAGAAAACAAGCGTTCCCATGCTGGCACAGTCCGGTGTGTTTTTCCATTATGTTTTGTACACAGATACAAAAGTTTGTTACTGATTGATACTGATTGATATTGATTATCATTACACATTACCTGATCGGTAGCAGAGTCAAGTAAATTCTGCTTTTGTTTAGTACAGGAGAGAGAGTCAGGTAAAGTGACTATAGTTTGATATTGGAGAGAGAGAGTCAGGTAAAGTGACTATAGTTTGGTATGAGAGAGAGAGAGAGGGTCAAAGTGACTATAGTTTAGTATGGGAGAGAGAGAGAGTCAGGTAAAGTGACTATAGTTTGGTATGAGAGAGAGAGAGAGGGTCAAAGTGACTATAGTTTAGTATGAGAGAGAGAGAGAGTCAGGTAAAGCAACTATAGTTTAGTATGAGAGAGACAGAGAGTCAGGTAAAGCGACTATACTATGAGAGAGAGAGAGAGTCAGGTAAAGTGACTATAGTTTAGTATGACAGAGAGAGAGAGTCAGGTAAAGCGACTATAGTTTAGTATGAGAGAGAGAGTCAGGTAAAGTGACTATAGTTTAGTTTGGGAGAGAGAGAGAGAGTCAGGTAAAGTGACTATAGTTTGGTATGGGAGAGAGTCAGGTAAAGCGACTATAGTTTAGTATGAGAGAGAGAGAGAGGGTCAGGTAAAGCAACTATAGTTTAGTATGAAAGAGAGAGTCAGGTAAAGTGACTACAGTTTGGTATAGGAGAGAGAGTCAGGTAAAGCGACTATAGTTTAGTATGAGAGAGAGAGAGTCAGGTAAAGTGACTATAGTTTAGTATGAGAGAGAGAGTCAGGTATTGGTGTGACAGTTAGTTGTAGCATCTTTGTAATTCAGCACAGCTCTATATCAGAACTGACATTACTGCCACATTTCACAGTCTCATATCCAGCTAATGGAGGGCTGCAGAGAGAGTGGCACATGTGTGTGTTTATGTGTGTGTGTGTGTGTGTGTGTGTGTGTGTGTGCCAATCTACCAGCAGGTGAAGACAGGTAATCTTCCCCATCACAGCCTCCTTTGAACCAACAAAAGAATCTAAAGCAGTACAAAGCAGAGCAGCTCCTCCGTCAATCTGACAAACTGCAGATTTGTGTTTCTAAAATGTAATCAAAGCTCTGTTTGAAGGGCTTTGATTGGGCCGAGCATCTGAAACCACACAGCGCTTCCTCTGTCTGCGGAGCCAGAGACAGAATACTAAACCGCCTCCACAAGACACTGGGAGCCATTCAACACGGAGGAGGAGGGGAGGGCAGAAATCATCTCAGACAACAAGCGGGAGCAGATCCAACCCTCCCTTTTCTATTTTCCTTATCAGCTTTTGCACGCGACCATCTGAAACGAGACAAAATTTACACAGAGGCAGGAATACATTAACCGGGCTGTTGGCCGAACGCTCTGCTTTCATCTGTCGGGGCTTTGTCACCACTTCCTCATCGACGGGAAATGGACATGAAAGATCCAATTAGAGCTGTTGGTATGGGAGTTAGCTCTTACTGTCAGCGCTGTGTGAGAAAGCAACAAATAAGTGCATCAAGTTCTTCAAACGCAAGTCTGCATTATTTTCAGCTACAGGTTCATTATCAGAGCAAAGTGGCAACTCACACACACACACACATATGATGCCAGGTTCTTTCTGCCAGCATAGCAAACACAGATAGACGAATCAGTTCTAATTTAACTTCACCAAATGTTCCATCCTTATAATTGCTTTTCATAATGTGCATATGGCTTTATTTTGAGATTGGAAATGTAAATAAAAAACACAAAGAGGCAATAATTAGTACATGTACAGTAAAGTAAAAATAACTTTAAAAAGCTGAAGTTGTTATTATTCATTCAATCATTCATTCAATTTAAGGAAGACTCTGATCTGTTTTATAATTTAGATACATTTTCTTATATTATTTTGTCCTACATTTGTGGTGTTGTTGTTGTATGCTTTGGCAAAATGTTCACATGTATGTCAAGCCAATAAAAGATCATTGAATTTAATTGATATATTGATGTTTAACATGTCCAGACTGGGTCAGATCTCAGGTTCTTTCACACCGACACAATGGAGAATGGAGGAGTCGCGTCGGATTAGATGACTGTGATTTGGTCTTGATGAACGTGAGAGAGTGTGTTTGTGTACGAGTGAAAGAGAGAGAGAGAAAGTTTGTGTGTGTGTGTGTGTGTGTGTGTGATGCCCCCGGAGGATCTCCATTCAGCAGCTGAATACACAGCAGCTCCAGTGTCCGCTCTCAGTTTATTGACCTCCTGCCAGCAGATGAAACCTGCTCCTTCTTTTATTTCCACACAGACACCTGGAGGGACGATGCATCAGACAATAACAGCCTTTATTCCTCTCTCTTTCTCTCTCTGTCTCCTTTCTTTCTCTCTCTCTCTTTCTTCCCGTCCTTGTCGCAATACATCACATGAAAGTCGGCTGAACGTACCTCATGTCTCTCTCTTCGTCTCTTATCTTTGTTCCTCTCAGTCTCCATGTCTGTTCTTCTCTCATTACCTTGTGCACCGCTCTCTCTCTCTCTCTCTCTTTCTTTCTCTCTGCCTCTCTCTTTATCACTGTGCTCTCTCTCTCAGTTGAAATGCATTACTGTACCTGACAGCAGTCTGAATGAGCTGAATGTGTCTGTCCTCCCTCTGAGGTAGGAGAGTCCATATTTCAGAATTCATCAATTCAATATTTGAACCGAGGAGGAGCCTCTGCTGAAGAAACAGATTTCTGACTCTACCTTGTTCACCTGGGATTGATCCGTAGGCCAATAAAGATGATTCAAGGGATCGATTGCATCACTATTACTGTTACTATTACTTGAAGGCTTTTTGAATATTTTTTAGATGTGAAGCACCTCATGAATCCAGAAAGTAAATCTCTCACATCCTCATTCATTCATTCATTCGTTCATTCGTTCATTCGTTCATTCGTTCACTCATTCACTCATGGTTAGCCTATCTGCCACATGGCACACAAGATGCTGAGAATCACCATTTGGGGATTTTGGATTTGGTTCATAAAGCACAGACACACAGGATGAAAAACAACACTTTCCCTTTCTCACCTGAACCAAAGAGAATAAGGTAGGATAACTTCATACATCTCATGATTTACACATTTTAACCGTTTATTTAAATGTGCAGACCTGAAAACCTTTAGCCATGTCAATGAGCAACAGCTGACTGCTAAATCCAGCCTACTTAGCTAGTTATTAAATGCAAAGCACCTCATGAATCCAGAAAGTAACTCACTCACATATTCATTCATTCACTCACTCACATATCCATTCACTCACTCACTCACTCAGTCACTCACATATCCATTCACTCAGTCACTCACATATCCATTCACTGAGTCACTCACATATCCATTCACTCAGTCACTCAAACTCACTCACTCACTCACATATCCAGTCACTCAGTCACTCACATATCCATTCACTCAGTCACTCAGTCACTCAGTCACTCAGTCACTCAGTCACTCACTCACTTCCTCTGCAGTACTGCTGAACAGTCTAGACCTCATGGTACTGTTCAGTGCTTTGGATAAAAGCATCCACCAAATAGCACATGTATATTTTTACAGGTTGATCTTCGAAGGTCCTCCATGTGGAACTCATGGTTTCTAGCATAAACAGAACTTACTTTTCCCCAAGTTTCGATTCACTTGAGCATATCAGAGCTGCAGGGAATCCTGCTGGGACAGAAGGCCTTTTAAACCGTAAATATTGATCCTAAGTGCTCCATCTCTCTCTCTTTCTCATCCATCTCTCTCCACATCTGTCTTTTTCTCTATCGATCTCTGTCTCTCTTTACCTCTGTCTGTTCCTTTCCCCTCTTTAATTTGTTGCCATTCTCTCTCTAAAGCCCTATCTGGTCGGGATTAGTTTTCAGGGCAATGGCCATAAAGTAATTAACACAGGACATCTGTAATGTTAATGGACAATTTGCACGGGATAAGAGATTACAGACATGGGAGACATGGTCTACTCCATTTATGCATTGTCATCACACCAAAAAACTGCAATTCACGCTGACGTACTCAAAAAGTTGCAACCAGACTATACTTGAGACTTTGGGTCTGATCTCGACATCTTGATTGTTGTTTGTTGTAGAAAAATGAACAAAAAAACTTTGGTCAGTTTGGACAGGACTAGGAAATTTGAAGTTTGTAGGAATTACTGCCATGGCAAAACTAAAATAACAGACATACAGACAATGATTACGTTTCTCCCACCTGCCCCTGTAAAACTAATCCCGTCCGAAGACGGCTTAGGTTAGTAGTACTACCTGAATGTACTGTAAAATGTATGTGTCAGTCGTCAGTTCCCAGCCACACAACAACTCAAATCCCCTGACACTCATATCAGTCTGGAGGAGGACGGATGGTGGAGAAGCCACCTTAAAGTCTGACTTTACTTCAAATTGATTCTCTGCTCTTTGCTCCGGTCATGCTCCGCTCCTCTTCGCCCCCGCTGACATGAGGAAAACTTTTGGTGTCTGCTTTAATCTTTTCTCACAGCACACAGACAGACAGAGAGAGCGAGCGAGAGAGAGAGTGAGAGAGAGAGAGAGAGAGAGATGTGGTGATGGGTGGTTATGGGTTATGATCCAGACGGAGAATAAGTGACTTTGTTCTGCCTGACTGATGTGCTTTTATGGAGGAATTTTTTAAATTCCTCCCACTGAAGATGTCGTCGGTCTGTCGATGTGACAGCAAACTGTGTGGAGGCTTAATGAGGGAGAGGGAGAGAGAGAGAGGGAGAGAGAGAGGGAGGGAGAGAGACAGAGAGAGACAGCGTGAGAGAGACAGAGAGAGAGAGGGAAAGAGAGAGAGAGAGACACACAGAGAGAGAGAGAGAGAGAGACAGACAGAGGGAGAGAGACAGAGAGAGAGGGAGAGAGAGAAAGAGACAAAGTTTAGGCATAAAACTCTACATGGTTTGATTCTGTTGGCCTCTATTTGTCTCCAAGTTTGAGTCATGGATTAATTTATTGCAATGTGTTTATGTGTAATGCAGTATAATTTATTCACATCAACTCAGTTTAATGTGTTTATATCTCACTCTTTGTGATGTATTTATGCAAAACCAGTTTCATGTATTTATGTCTATGTCAGTTGAATTCGTTTACTGTGATCTCCACCTCAGTATAATTTATTCATGTCAACTCGTAATGTGTTTATGTCAATCTCAGTGTAATGTGTTTATGTCTATGCTGAACACTTTCACAGCCGGATCAATCTGAACCCAGTGCAGTTTCAGGACAACAGGACTGAGACTGACCATATAAACAATAAGCGGTCAATGGCAGCTAAACTGTAGCGGCGACGCCTCTAACAGCTCTGCCGATATCGCCAGCGGTGATTATGATTTGACATAAACGGTAATGTGTTCTCCGTTGCGGTCGGTGACAGTGTGGTTAACAGTGTGGGCCGTGGTGTGAAGCAGAGCCTCTCTCTGTGTTGCTGTTTGTCTCAGTCAGGCTCAGACAGACAGAGCTGAGAGCGCAGTGTCACCCCGCCTGGTTCCCATCAGCCACCAGCCAGGCCGCCACTTACCACCCAGTCAGCCATGAGCCTGATAGCCATTAACAGGACAACACAGTGTCAAAAAATTTCGTGAAATGGGCACAAAGTCTGAAACACAGATTACATGTTGTAGACACAAATTATGTGACGATTACGTTCCTCTACCATGAATTGGATTCTGTGTCAAAAACACAAATTGGACACGGCATTTTCACCAAGTTTAGGCAAATAAACAACTTTGGTTAAGGTTAGAGTTAGGTTTAGGCCACTAAAAAATTTGGTTAAGGTTAGGAAAAGGCTTTTGGTCCACCGCCACGCTATTTCAATGTCAAACTACTAGTGATGGGAATTACGGCTCTTTGAAGGGAGCCGGATCTTATGTCTCCGTTCCTTTCCGAGAGCCGGCTCATCGTTCTTTTTCTTTTTTTTAGGGGTTGGGGGTTACTAGGTTTATCTGCAAAATAATCACTAGGATAATGATAGGGTAAGATTTGGATCAGATTCAAACTTAGACATCCCACCAATATAATTTCATTTCGCATGTGTGGACTAGGTTTAGCAGCACTAAATTACTCGTATTGCCAGACCTAATGTCAATGATCTGCATTGTAAACATTACACAAGGTGACGCCATATCCCTCTGCCATGTCAGTGAATTTACTACTTTGAATTTACCCTCTGTATGAAATGTGTTATGTAAATAAAGTTGCCTTGCCTTGAATGCAATTCATGCAACACTTAATATTAGAAAACAAATATTGCACTCCGCTTTATCGTTGCTTTCATTGCTGAAGTGCATCCAAATGCTGCTACGTTTTCAAGTTTGGCTCATTTTTTTTTTCCAAACACGTCTACCTCTTGTGACTGGCTGGTTCTCACTGTTCACGTAAAGGAGAGTGGCTTTTTACCTTGCGAGGCAGCTGGATTCGCGAGATCGCGATCACGCGAGACCATCTGGCGCGTCAGGTTAAGTGGATTTAGGGCAGGCAGTGAAATTTGGGCACAACGATAAAAAGAATCTATAAGTTCTAACCAAGTACGACTCGGTTCCCTTCGTTCGTACCAAAGAGCCGTTGAAAAGAATTGGATCGTTCGCGAACGTAACATCACTAGAAACTACTTCCTGTTTCTACTCGTGTCTCCTTCACGTAATCCCTTCATGGTGGGAAAATGTATTTCTCTCACATGCACGGAGCACATATTTGCATTTCAAGACGTTGTGCATTTCACAAAGGAGATCATGTTGGCCCTGGACTTAGCCAGTTAGCCATAAGCCTAATAGCCAGACCTGAACTTCGCCAGTAGGGCCATTAGCCTACTGGTCAGTCCTTGATTTGGCCAATCAGGGGGGCGATCAGACACTTTTTCCACTGCAGAGCCTAATGAGGCTTGTTAGAGCCAAAGTCAACTCAGCTGACATGGGACAACTTTATATCTTTGAAACTAGGGTCCAGCTGAAGAATAATCTCTGCTGACAACATTATGCCAATAGCATCTTCTAAATTTAGCGCTGCCAAGCCCCAAGTGATCCAGTAGTGGAAACTAAGCTAAAGTTTTTGCACCTAAAGTTTTTTCCACCCATAGCCCAGAATAGTGCCAACTTCATGTCAGTAGCATGAGATAAAAAAAAACAAAACACCTGGTTTATGTCAATCTATAGTTCAGATGCCAAATCATGATAACAAGATGAACAAAATAATTGTATACATTTTGGGATAAATTTAGTGACCTATAAGATCATACAGCAGGGTCTAGTGGGCACTCTAAATGATAATATAGGATTAAAAGCAAAATTTGTTTATTTGAACAATTAATCCCAATTTACAGATCATTTCTGATGACAGCAGAATGAAAAAACAGTTTAATTTAGTTTAGTTTAGTTTTAGTTTTTTAGGGGCAAGTTATTCTCACTCTGAAGTGTAAATGAAGCTAGCGTCTCTCTGAAAGTACCGGGGAAACCAGCTATGTCTCTTTCAACTCGTCTTTCAACCTTCAACGCCAAAACGGCCTCAGCAATTAACACGCTTTCCTTCAATCAGTCCGCCACTTCCAAAGCATTTCAGTCCCTTTTGTCACGTATCGGCCTTTTGAAGGGAGCTGAGACGAAAGGATCGGATTTAATTTACAAGGCCGTCTTTGTGCTTTTCAGATTAGCATATTCAAGGAAGGTCGAGGCTAAAGAGGGAGTTTAAAAAGCCTGAGTCGCCCTGTTGTTTTAGCAAAGGTCAGTGAACAGGATGTGATGACAAACTGCCTGCGCCTGACCCTTGACCTCTGGGAAACTGTCTCTGATTCCCAGGAGGCTGAGCGTTAACGAAGCCCGAACACACACACACACACACACACACACACACACAGTAGTCATTAAGCTGCTGTTGGCTGCATCACTAAAGCCTGTACACATCACAGTGTTAGATAGCAGCTCTGGGCTTGGTGCCATGCAGCCTCTACAAACCTCCGACACATCGGCTGATATTCAGTATTTACAGGTCGGCTCCAGCAGGAATTCACCTCTCAAAAGGAAGTAAATTAGCAGCCTAAAGATGTGAGGAGGCGAGCGACCGCAAACCACCGGAGATAATTGGTGTGTGTTAGCGAAGGCTTAGCGAGGACGTTGATGGGAGGATTGGCGAGGCATTGATAATTCTTTCAGGTACGAGGCTCCCGTTCGCTGTGATCTCAGTATTTTTATCTCACTCATTCATATTCCGGGCGAGACGCTCCGACTCTGTCAAATGGGAGATAATTGTGAATTACACAGCGCCGAGAGTCTCGGTTCTGCGGGCGAGGTGATGTGATTGGATCCAGTCCAGCTCTGCTGATGGGAAGCCCGGTTGGAAAACGCCGGCCCAGAATCCTCTGCTCTGTTTCATTACAGCGGCAGGCTGCCATTGGCTGGTTTCAGATGAAGCGGTGAGCCAATGATCTGTGATTCCTGTGAAGGACGAAAGCTCTTTACTTCACTTCAGACAGATTGTGGACGGTCACTGTTTACTTTCCACTGATGATCTGAAGCTCAGCCTGATCATCAGCTCTCTCTTTACAGTCAAACTGTTATTAGAGGCAGATTGCCGTTGGCTAAAAACACAATCATCCACAATCATCCACTATTTTATGTGAAGAAAAACAACTTTTTATTCCTGCTGTCAGTTTGTTCTTTGTCCGCTCTTCACTTTCTACTGATGATCTGAAGTTCAGCTTGATATCATTTAGCCTGCAAGTTCAAACCGCTCTTTACAGTGATGTAAAGAAAGGAAAGGCAGCGCTGACAGTTTAACAGGTCATCAGCATTCAGAGCGTTGAGCTTTGAAATATAAAAGATATTTCAACTTTTAGCAAAACAACCCATTCATTCATCCATCCATTCATTCATTCATTCATTCAGTGGCATAATTGTGTCTAAAACATTGGGGGGGGGGGCAACTGAGGGTTGGGGGTCTGGGCCCTCCCTCCAGCTGGACCGGCTGGAGGCTTGCTGACGTGTTTATGCTTCAAGGCTGTTAGACAACATTTAGGCCTATATCACACACACACACACACACACACACACACACACACACACACACACACCTAAGAAGCATGTCACATCCAATTGCACATAAATTTGGGCTTATTTTACATCCATTCGTCTTGAAAAGTTTGGGAACCTTTTTATACGTTCTCATTTCAGACCAGTAGCTATTGGATGCTTGAAGCTGCCAGCCGCTCCAAACGTGCGGTCTGGCGGTTAGCGATGGCAATTCGCTGAAGAGCTGGTGGTTGATACGAAGAGACCCAGTCCATTGAAGAACTGATGGTTGGTACAAAGAGACACAAAACCCGCCACCCAGTCCAAACTATCAAAATTGACTAGAAAAAAAAAAAAAAAACCTAATGGGAGAGACACCACCAATCTCCAATCTCGTCCCCCTGTGACCTACCTGAAACGTAGTTTCACCAGCTACTTTTCCTGAGGGCTTTTCCAATGCTATCAGATCTTATCTTATCTAATAGGGTTGTAGGCCCTTGTCAAAGTCCACAGTAAGAGCTTTACCAGGGGCTCCAGGGACTGTGCTGGGTACTGCTGCTGCAGCAGTACTTTTAAGCCAGGTGGGAGTAGTCAGTAGTGGCTGCTGCTGCTGCTGCTGCTGCTACTACAGCTGCTGCAGCTGTATAGGCCTAATAGTGTTAGATCCAGTAGTTCTCATTACAGATATCTGAAATATTTTAAAGTAGCATTTTGGCTAGTCATAATGTAATTAGAGATATTGTAACTTAGCATTTAAGATATCTCTCATATGACCAACTGAAATGCTAATTTAAGATATCTTTTTTTACGTTATGATAGTCAAAATGCTAATTTAAGATATCTCTCATTACATTATGACTAGTCAAAATGTAAAAAAAAAGGAGGTATCAAACACAAGGCATAGTCCAGTTTGGGATGAGGTTGGGATATGATTGGCATGCTTGGTGATTAATGACATATGTGGTTTTGATAGTGAATGTTCCGTATCACAAACAAACTGAATGAATGATGAAAAATACAAAATAGAATATAGAATATTACCGGTAGAGCCGGAAAAGTTGTGATATTTTTAGCTCAGGACGCCATGGTCACGCCTCAAAAAGAAGACGCCACGCAACGCATGTGCACCGCGACCGCGCCGCTCTCGCTTTTCAGCGTGCCCACATTGAAAATAATGGATTCGCGTGCACAAAAGACGCCGCATGTGAACTGTCAATTTTATTGGGGGGGGACAATTTTGCCTCATTTCCCTCGGGGGACGCGAGGGATCCCCCCCACCTATTCATTCATTCATTGATTCACTCATTCATTCTCTGCATTTGATTCAACTTGTTTTCTCAGAGCCCTGGGTTCATAAGAGGGGAGAGTTTGTGTTAAAAACACTTAAATTAGTTTTTAATTGCTGTACACAGTATTCATTTAATCACAATTAAGGTTTTGAACTTGTGACTGTCAACACAACAGAGCCAGCTTTCACTTCAACAGTTATTCATTACTCAGAGAGAGAAAAAAACGAACAGATGATATAGTGTGAGATGTTTTTTGGCCGGGTCAGTGCGTTAATTAATTCCACCATGACAAAAAAGGAATATTAAACAGCTAATTAGTCTTAGAGGAATATAAATGAGCATAACTATGAATAACTGCTGCTGTTTAACAGAGTTGAGGAGCAGTGAGGAGTGTTGGCATGTTGCACCATCACCGTTAAAAGAGACAGAACAGAGAGCGAGAGAATGGAGGGAAAATGTAACACGACTAGGTCGACCTAGTGCAAGCCGGGCCTTGTCTTGGCTTTCGTACCCTTTCGTATAATACATGTGCTGTACTGCTCTCTGCATTGTAGTGATTACTACATAAAAGTGGCCTGCACAAACCCTTCACATGGTGAACATTTTTTGTATGTATGTTTAATTTCTGACATGAGTTTTTTAATCTGTTATGTGTCTAAAAATAAAAAGTGAGAAAAATGGCTTTAAACATTCCACAACATAAAATTTTCTCCAGTGGCATTCCACCAACTTAGTCTACAGGAGAGTGTAAGGAACAAACACATAAGCACTGAAAATAAATCCAATATGATTTGTTTACCTCATTTCTTTAACATACTTGGTCACTTCTTTACAGCAATCTGAAATCATAGGATTGTCTTCAGCGTGTGTCTGTGGATGTCCTTTACATCTAGCAATGCATTCTGGTAGCTCCACGGTGTGTTTCGAGTGACGTTGGCTGCTCCACATTTGCATATTGTTGAGGTCTAGGCTACTTTATGCAAATCAGGGGTGTCTAGCCAGCGTGACTTGCTGCCTCTGGAAACTCCCGAAACTTGTGTGGAAAACTTTTAAACTAGCCGTTGTCGATGTAAAATGAAGACAGATTCAGCAACTGCATGGCTCAAATGTTTTCAGAAACACATTTCGGTGGAACTATTTTTGTAATATAAGAGAAAGTTTCCAAACGAGCCGCCATGTTTTTCCAGTTTGAAATCCGGGGGCAGACAGTCCAACGAGTGACAGCATTCGTCCAATCAGGTGCAGCAAGGAAGTGTTTATTTGTTGGTCTGCAGTTAAGTCTGTAGATAGAGGGGCATGCCCATCCCTCGCATGAAATGACGACTCTGTGGAAACGCAATATCACGTATACCACAAACTGTGTAGGTCTTGACGTCACATCTCGTGCGACTTTCAACAATGGGCAGTCAGTCAGTCAGTCAGTCAGTCAGTCAGTTAGCTACTTTCACTCTTCTAGGCTGGTCCCAGAGGCCCGGCAAAAAGGGGATGAGTAGTGACAAACCTTTACAGTCTTGTTTGTTTTACATTCTGGTCTCCGTTCCTCCTCTCCTCCTGCCTTGTTCCCTCCTCTCCTCTCCTCTTTCCTTCTCGTCTCCTCCTCCTCTTCTGTCATCTTTCCTCCTCTTCTCTTCTCCTCCTGCCTGGTCTCCTTTCCTCCTCTCCACTCCTCTCCTCCTGCCTTGTTCCCTCCTCTCCTCTCCTCTCCTCTCCTCTCCTCTCCTCTCCTCACCTCTTCCCTTCTTGTCTCCTCCTCTTCTCTCATCTGTCCTTCTCTTCTCTTCTCCTCCTGCCTGGTCTCCTCTCCTCCTCCACTCCTCTCCTCCTGCCTTGTTCCCTCCTCTCCTCTCCTCTCCTCACCTCTTTCCTTCTCGTCTCCTCCTCCTCTTCTCTCATCTGTCCTTCTCTTCTCTTCTCCTCCTGCCTGGTCTCCTTTCCTCCTCTCCACTCCTCTCCTCATGCCTTGTTTCATCCTCTTGTCTCCTCTTTCCTTTCCTCTCCTCTACTCCTGCCTTATTTCCTCTCCTCCTGCATTGTTTCCTCTCCTCTCTTCTCTCCTCATGCCTTGTTTCCTTTCCTCCTCTCCTCTTTCCTCGTCTTCTCTCTTCCTCTCATTTCCTCTTCTCTCTTCTCCTCCACTTTCCTTGTCTCCTCTCTTCTGTCCTCTTGCCTTGTTTCCTGTCCTCCTCTCCTCTCTCCTCCTCTCTTCTCCTCCTGCCTTGTTTCCTTTCCTCCTCTCCTCTTTCCTCCTCTCCTCTCTTCCTCTCCTCCTGCCTTGCCCCCCCCCCCCCTCAGATTACCATAACATATTATTTGCCATCATGGACCCCAGAGGAGAAACAGTCCATTAACCCTTTGAACCTGAAGCCAGTGGAGCAGCAGCAGCTCCATCATGATTCAGTAGAGTCATTAGAGTCTCCATTACTTCCAGACTCTGTGCTTCTACCAGCAGCAACTCAAACAGCCTGTGGACTAAACAAGCATGTCTCCGGTTATTGAGAAGGATCTCATTACAGCAGAGTAATTCAGTCATATAGCTGGGAGACGGAGTCGCACTTCGCCCAGCGGTGCAGCTCACCCCATTAAGATGCTGAACAAACAGATGATTGGTGACATTTTGATGGCGAGCGGTGAGACGGACCTGAGCTGCGAGGAGCTGCGGCTCGCACATCAAAACGCCGAATTATCAGATGATAGCTCGACCTTTTGAGGCCGCAGAGAAGCACTTGAGGGAAATGAGGTGTTTAACCTGGCGCTGTGTTTCACATCCCGCATCGGCCTGAGCGTTAGCGTCAGTCTGGAGTGAGGCTGTCTGCTTTGACGGACTGAATAGGAATCTGACATGAAGGAATGAAAAGGATCTGACAGCTAAGTGCTTGGTGTTGAGGTTTAAAGAGCCTCATGTCTTTCTACAGAGAAGCTGTTGTACAGGTTTCATCATCTAAGCTTCATTAAATCTGATTTATCTGATGGCTGATACATGTAAAACGTGTTTTTCTGTCAGGTAAAATAAAGGTTGATCCTGGAGAAACAGCAGCAGAGAGCAGCAACAGGCTGAGCGTCAGAAACACACTGCTGTGTGGAAATGTCTTCACCCGCTGTGGAATTGAGGTCAAAGCATTCACAAGGTTTGTTTTGTTCAGGAAATGTGAAACACATTAGCTGTGAATGCAAGAATGCCCCGTGGCATTTTACCTTCTACTACAGACAGGACATATCCCCTCTCTCTCTCTCTCTCTGTCTCTCTCTCTCTCTCTGTTTGTCTTTCTCTCTCTCTCTCTCTTTCTCTCTCTCGTCAGGTAATGGATGTTTACATGGGGGAGAGAAATAGTTTGCTCAGATCGGCCCCTCTGCTGTCAGCAGGAGATTGGCTGAGAGGAAACAAGTGTCAGCTGTGACAGGAAGGAGTCCTGCAGAGGAAAACGACCAACACCGACAGGAAAAAGACAGAGGCGGAGTGAGAGAAACAGAGAGAGAGAGAGATGGACAGAGACAGAAAGACAGTCAGAGAGACAGATCGAGAGAGAGAGGCAGACAGGAGGAGAGAAACACACAGCAAGAGAAGAAGAGAGACAGAGGAGGAAATTACAGCTGTGAAGGAGAAAGTTAATTTGAAGAGGGAAATGTAGCCTGAGGCAACGCTAAATGCATTAAGAGTTACTGAAGAGCAGGAAATTATGTTATTACCAAGGAGTGCGAGGTAGGTTATTAGAAATGAATAATTGTCCAAATGTATATGGGCAATTTCCTTTTATACGTTTGGGCCCTGAAACCACTACAGCAGGACTCCAGTATTTTATAAAATGACACAGTCAGATTTCAGCCTCTAATCTCAGCAGCACACTTCATTTTACATTAACCTTCAGTTTCCCCTTAAATGCCCTGCAGTGAGAAAAAACATTTTTTCCATACTGTACGAAAATGTCACATCCATATTCCGTATCAGCTCGTGCCAATGCTTCATTGAAGCTATAGCTGCTTATGGCGCCATTTTTTTTTATGGCTGCACCATTACATCAAATGGAAAAAATCTAGATGTTTGTGCATCATTTTATACACAATTCAGCCTGACATATTTGGTATCTTTGGAAACCTTGGGATCTTGACTGGAATTTAAAATAAAGTTCTCTAGGTTTGAACAAAGCTTGGATGCGTAACAAGTGTTTGTAATGATGTTCCTGCATGTGGGAACAGGCATTTTTAACATTTTAGTTGTTTAGTTTTTATTCAGAGTAAGTTATAGTATGAAGGATGAGCTGTTAACAGATTCGTATGTCTTGAAAGGTCACATGGCTGTTGATGGACACATTGGCTGTAATGGGGATTTGAACCTGTAACCTTTAATTTACAGGACAGTCTCTCTAACCAAAAGCTCTCAGATTCTCCTCTGTCTGAACCTGGACTCTCAGTAGTGTCACCATGTTGTCCACTGAGCCATGGACAGCCTTTTGTCCTAATAGCAGGCTCGCTACTTGGTCTCCTCCATCTAAACCTAGACATCCATTAGTGTTCCCAAGCTGTCCAGTAATCTGCAGACAGCTACTCCGTCCTGATAGCAGGTTTGGTCCGCTGACCCGCTCCTCCTCACATCAGATTGAAGCAGCTTCTCTCCTTCAGCAGCGTTTTGTTCCAGATGAGCGGAGCTGTCAGTCACAGCCGACGGGCCGGAGACGCTCAGAGGTTGTTAGGACTCTGCAGCCTCCTGGTGTGAAGCTCTGGGTCTAATATCATGCTCCACAACACACTTCACTGCTCCCCAGCTGGACACCAACTTCAGAAATCGGTCAGTCAAACAGTCGGTCAGTTGCTTAGCTGGACGATCAGGCAGTCCATCAGCCAGTCAGTCTGTCATTCATACACTCCTGGTGTGAAGCTCTGGGCCTAATATCACGCTCCACAACACTCACCAATACTGTAGCCTCAGAAACTGGTCAGCAAACAGTCAGTCAGTCAGCGAGTCAGTCAGTCTGGGTCTAATATGCTAACAACTTCACCTCAGTCTAAAGGCCATGGTACACTTACTAAGTGCTGCTTTGGCTTCAGACTCTTCAGTCGAACTCTTTGCACACCAGACTCAACTCCATGACGTCTGCAATTGGTCTACAATATCATGTGATTGGTTGTGTCTCCATTTCCTTTTTCGGTTCATTGCCTTTATTTACATCTCCATGCCAACATCTCATGGTCAACCCTTGCAAGATGAATCGTTCTGAGGTTCGGCTTGCTGAGCTTGTTAGAGGATTTCTGCACCTTTATGATCAAACGGTTTCCAAATCCTCAGATTCCCTCGGCTGCCTTTGTCACTTTTTCACCCTTTTTGTTAGTTCTTAGTTCTGGTTTCTCTAGATTATGGTTACCTCTTTAATCCTCATGCGCCCCCACTGGCACGGAGTGCAAATAAACAAACAATACAAAGTCATAGTGAGTACACACAAATTTGTAAGTAGCACCATGTTTGACTGTGTTTCTGTTTTTGACAAATTTTACATTGTTGTCAGTAAGAATTCCCATGACATCGCAGTACAGACATTGATTGATGAACAGAAACGATTGGCCCAAAGGTCTAAACACTGCCCAACTGGTAAACGTTGGTGTTAAAACTGAACCAAACCAGCGCCCAAAACAGGTGCAAACAGTTTGGGCGTGACACTGCTCTGTATTTATTTTTTCAGAACCGGAACATCAACGACACCACTGGATATAACCTAGAAGTTTTTCCCTCTGTCAAAAGATTGAGGGCAAGTCAAAAAACATTCCTGGATAAAGCCCCAGAAGCTGCTGGTGACGGCCATATTCATAGTGACTAGAGCAGGCTGGAGGCGTGTGTGGAGGGGGGCTGGGGGGGGGGCATGGCTAAAATCTGAGGGGGTGTAGCCCGTCCCAGCACCCTGCTGTATACGGTCTCGAATGAAAGACATTATTTTAGTCTGATACTAGCTTCAGGTTTAATCCCTAGGTTTAATCTGTGTGTAGAAAATGCTTCCCTCCACTTGAATTAAAATGCACCAATCATGCTAAGGGTAACTGAACACCGATATAATCACAGCAGTATTTTTCAGCCCATTTCCCGCCTCTGATCAATCCCCTCTCCTCCTCTTGTCTCTGAATAGCTGAACTCAAAGATTCAGCAGCAGGTAAACGCTGTGCTGTTACTCCTCCATCTCCCTGAATGTCCTCACAAAAAAATTAGAGTGAAAATATTGCAGCATCATGTTGTATACTCTCTGTGGATTAAACCTGCAGGCAAACTGCTTCACTGACACTCTCTGACTGACTCTCTCTCTCTCTCTCTCTCTCTCTCTCTCTCTGTGTTTCTCTCTTTCTGGGTGTCTTACAACACTCAAGATTGTTGTACTATCCTGTATTCACTTTAAAGGAGAGATACGAGAGATAAAGACATGATGAGCGATAACATGATTGTTTGATGCAGTATTCTCTGGTCAATAGAGAGATCAGTTCTTCCAGCAGGAAAAATAAACTTCATATAAAACTAAATGACTAAGACTCCATAACAGAAGCAGGAGGAAGATGCTGTTTGTCTTTTGTTTGCAGACTGACACAAGATTGCCTCGTTTAAAACTCAGTTCAATATTGTCTTTCCTTTCATAACTGGAGAAATGAAAGGAATATGCACGCTGGAAGATAAGCCCTTGGTTCAACTTGACATTTTCAACCTAAAAGGTATTTGCCAGACGCCCTCTCACAACTTCTCACTGTCTGATCTGAGATGAACAGTAATTGTATATCTTTCATATATTTGAAAAAGCCTAAGGAGCGCTGCTTTGCCTTATCTTGAAAGGGATGTTTCCACTTCTGAGGCTGTTAGCGCGTCAGGAGAGATAATCCAAACACAACTCCATAGGTTCACACATTTCAGGCCGTTTTCATGTATATTTTTGCTCTCGTCTGTCATTGTGTGAATCTGGTCTGTGTAAAGAAGAGATCTGTGATATGAACCACAACATTAAAAAAGAAAGAAAGAACATTTCCATTTCTGAGGCTGGTCAACTTAGATCAGATAGACTTCCAGAAGTGCAGACATTTCAAGCCTTCAAGACTTCAGACGTCTTTCTGAACAAGTCTGTAGCTCTCTGAATAAATAAATTCAACAGATATTAATAATCTTTAAAAACGCAAAGAGAAAAATTCCATCCCCTGTAAAGTTTGATTTGCCCTTGAAGTATTTCTGACCACATCTCTCTGTCCTCTCTGCTCCATCGTTTCAGCTGCAAAAGACGTGAAGAGATTCTCTGAAAGTCTGCTCCTCCATGCAGAAGTCTGGAGAGAGGCAGTCTGCAGGCTGACGTCCCCCAGCAGCAGTCTCCTCTCTGTGGGCCGGCGCTCGCCTCGCCGCCCGGCGGGCTGGATGATTTCTCCACTGGTTAGACTGGGCTGACCGGACCTGGGTTCATCTAAAGCCCTGTAAGTCTCTCAATGTTCACTGGGACTCAGGAACTACATTTTCCATCCATCAACATGTCTGCTTGTCTGGTCGGCTAACTGTCTGGCTGTTGGTGTGACTGTTTTGTATTGAAGCTGCCAACAGCTGATGTACTGTTGAGGAAAAAGTTCTGGAGTCAGAGGTTCGTCTTACTTGAGTATATATTTATTAAAAGGAGTCTCATGAGAGGAAGAGATGCACACAGCACAGAGGCTACATGCACATCTTCAAAGGAGAATAGATTTGAACTGGTCTTTATGTATCTTCCAAGGACACACAGAATGTGCTGACATGGGAACAGGTCACAGAAGCAGAGTTACAGCAACATGTGTTATGTCTTAGTTTAGAGAATCTTACAGATAGTAAGACATCCAGGAGCCACTAGTGACAAGAGACCTCTGGCCTAGTAAGTTATGGCACAAGAGTTACAGTGAGGTGACCAATCATCATGTAACAGTACATTCCCAGAGGGGGACCCCAGTTCAGCTGTTAATACATGTATGTTACATTTTCTTCCACATGTACCGATGTTCAATGTCTCTTAATTTTTCCATTTCTGTGCCAAAAAGTCACAAGGATTCTGTGTTTCTGTTATGAAATGTGACACACAGAGGATCAAGTGAAGGAACCTCCACACCACACACTAGGTTTGGTTTTGTTTTTGTTTGCATTTGAAAATGCATGTTTTTTTGTGTGTGTGTGTGAGACACAAACCATGCCCACGTGAGATGTGGGAGTGGAAATCACCCTTCCTGCCCAGCTGTCAGCTATTTGGACTCAATTATTGAAATTATTTCATTGGTGTAGGATGGACTTTTTTTTTTTTTTAATAAAAAACTGAGAGGAATCGACCTGTGGATGAATAGACTGGGAATGTGCAATAGACTAATTATCTCTGAGGAACCAACGTTGTAGGAGGAAGCCCAAGGAAGGAAGTCCAACTGCTTCATGTCGGGAGGAGGCCAACCTGACTGGAGCAGCCAGCAGCTGGAGAGAAAAGACCCCAGGATTTGAACTCTCAGAAGCTAGAGCAGAGGTACTTCCCCCATAACCCAAGGCCCGTCTAGGTGGGTGGAAATTTTTTCAGGAATACGGACCATGACTGGACAAACCTGCACTTCTGGCCTGTGCTTTTGATTAACCCACTTCTCTGTGTCTAGAACCAGTCCAATCCAGCCTGCAGTGTCCCTGGGCCCTTGAGCGCAAGCCTGGACTTCTACCCTCATTCTGTCGATAACTGTGTCCTCAAGAGAAAATAAACTGTTGTCAGACCTGCCTTCAGAGTTGTTGTGGTGGTTTCTTACCTGGTCACTCTTAGGACTCCTTTTTACACTGCATAGCAGCTATTTTCGTAACATTTCCCCCGGAATTTTATTGCAGTCAAGGTGGAAAAGCCTCTGAAACAGCATTTAGACCATCATGTGACACCAAAACTCTCCATTGAAATGACTAATGAAATTCTTTTAGTGTTAGCAGCTCTTTAAGGCAGGGAGACCCACCACACCTATTCAATGGTAGGGAATGTCTGAGATACAATGAAATTAATTAATAAAATGTGCAAAGAAAATACATTTCATTGTAGGTTCATGTAGTTGTGGTCAGGGAGAAACATCCATCAGCTGAAAATATCTTTCTGAAACAGTATTTCATTCAAAATACTTTATGTGGCAAACAGTGATTAGGTTTGGTCAGAAAGTGAAACGCCTTTGACATGAATTTCTCCAGTTTTCATCTTCCATGACCGGCCGCCTCTCTCTCTCTCTCTCTCTCTCTCTCTCTCTCTCTCTCTCTCTCTATCTATCTATCTGGCTTCCTTTCTGTCTTCCTGCCTGTCTGCCATGCCATGTCAGCAGCCAATATTCTGGGTATAATTAAGCTGTTTTGGGTGAAGCTCCTCTCCTTCACTGTGCTGCAACACAGCGCTAGCAAGCTGAGGAAAAACTGGCAGGAATAACTGAAATGAGGAAATCAATCTAGACTCAATAACGTAACATTACAGCATAAATCAATCCAAACGTAAAGTAAATCCATACTTACCTTGTGCATTATTAGATATAATCAGGCTCTGCTCTCTCTCTCTGGGCTGAAGGTTGGAAACGCTGCAGCTGCATCCAGCCAATATTCTGCCTGTAATTATGATCTACATGATGAATCTCCTAACTACAGTTTAGCTGCTGCTCTCCAATAACTGATGATTTGGGCTCTGATGAATTTCCTTTCCACAACCTTTTTAATTAAGGAGGTGAATTGAAATGCTATTTTCAGATTTAATGAAACACCATTTCCTTCTAGGATTGGGTTATTAATGTATAAAAATAGTGAAGAATGTATTTTCAGCCAAGGTGAAATCCATGTATCTACATATCTCTGATCAATGATTTGATTAATTTCCTTTCAACAATAATTTAATTCAAAGTGACATTGAAACTCGCTTTCAGATTTAATAAGACAGTTCTCCTGCTTCCATTGTTAAATTATGAATGTTTAAAAATAATGAGTAGTGTATTTTCGGCCAAGGTGAAATCTGTGTGTGTTCCAGTAAACAAAGTCCTGATCAATGGATTAGCTGTGAGGATATTGTCTTACTGTAGTAAATGGATGTTATGTGGAGGCAGTTCAATACAGTAAATGCAGTAGTGATGGTAAAAACAGGCTCTCACGTCTGTAATTGATACCTGTAAAATCAAAGGAAAACTCTGTTTGTAGGATTTCCTAAAGAGCCACTTAGCCTACTTGTTAACGCTGATGATCTAGAAATTTAAGCTTATTCTACTGTTGTTCCTCATTGTAAGTCAGCCTGGATAAGAGCAGGTGCTCACTTCTGTACTTCATACCAGGAAAATAGATGGAAAACTGGCATTTGTAGATTTCCTTAAGATCCAGATCTCAGTGTAAAAAGTTCTGTTGGAAAGATGTGTGATTTTCTACTTTGGGACAACACATATTTGTCTTACTTTTAAGTGGTAATCTGCAAAAATGAATGTTTTTTTAGTATCCATCTTTGGTGCTCAACGCTCATTGCTGTGGTGTTTCTGTACGTTTGAGTTCCTGTAGGTGGCGCACTTTTCTTTGTCTGTTCAGCCATGGTGGCTATTGCTGCTCATGCTAACTACCCAGTTCTTCTTCTTCTGTTTATTCCAAACAAACAGGAAACGTAAAATGCATCACTTCCTGAGCGGCAGAGGATTTTTCCCAGGAAAGTCCTACCAGACATAGAAGAGCAAATGGAAAAACTTTCATGAACTGGATATACTGTAGGTTGAATGACTGCTGTGTTACATAAATCTGTCATAGAGAGTAGCAAAATTGACCTTTATTTATATGAAAATTGATGTTTTCATGTCTAAATGGTTTGTGAAAAGAAAGACAGAGAGAGTGTGATGATTCATGTTTGTAGCCACTCAGATGAACTTTCTTTGGTTTGTGAGAAGTTTCTGTGGTGATGTTTATGTCTGTGAGGAAAGAGAGAGAGAGAGCGGGAGAGAGACACAGAGAAACAGTGGGAGGAGAGCAGTGCTTGTTGCTCTGTAATCCTGCAGTCAGTGCTGGTGCGTGCCAATCTGGCACCCTGGGCAAAACTATAAATGCAACTATTTCACGTAGGGTTGGGGGGGGGGTATACAAACTCAAAAACCAATAATAATTTGATGCCCATTGTTATTGCCACACAGTGACACACAGCATCAATCAGTTCTCTCTCTCTCTCTCAAACACACACACAACGTTACCATGCAAAATAGAAAAATAGGATCATCTACTATGAAAATTTTGCACTTTACTTCGTTCCTGACATGTATTTTGTTGCCAAATTGCCATATGCTTTCACCATTACGCAATGCCAAAATATGCAACGTGCATGTCCCGTTAACCATCATCACACATTGCCAATTGCTAAATACGCAACCGACAACCAAGAAAAACAACACTTTAAATATGTAAGAAGCACAGCCCAGCAAAAAGTCATGAAAATAAACCGCAAAGGCATCTTACCTTCACCTTACGCACACACACATCGCCCTTGATTATGCTACATTCAAAACAATTTAGTAAATCCTCCCCAGTTGTGTCTCATGTCACTTAAATCAACTCATGTAATGCAATGCAATATTTATTATTACTTTATTGAAAGAGATTTAAAACTACTCAAAGCTACTCGTTGGGAGCAGGTCGGGAGATAGACTGGGAGTAGAACTCAACCTGTTGCTGTAACTCGTAAAGTAAAACAAGGAGCACAATGTCCCTAAGGCATAGTAGGTTTATTTCTGTTTTTTCAGTGTGGACAAATTTGGCGCCCCTAGTGGCGTGGCGCCCTGGGCAATTGCCTTGTTTGCCCCGCCCACGCGCCGGCACTGCCTGCAGTAAGCGTGTTAATCCCTGGCACAGACAGACTGTGGTGAATCAACCAACAACATGACTGTCTGAAGCTTCCAGCAGGCTGCTGCCAGTCTGCTGAGTTTGTTCCAAAACAATAAAGTTTAGAAAAAGTCTTGAATTTCCCTGAAACACAAACCAGCAGGATTAGTAAAGGTGTTTGTAGTTGTCTAACATCACAGTGTTTCAAGGATAAAACAGAGGAAATTTATACTGAGCTCACTTTTAATAGCGTTCGGATCTCCTTTCTCCTCTGACCTGGTTTCATAAATCCAGGCTTATAAAACACCTTGAGGCTGTTTTTAACTGTTATTGAACCAGGCATGTTGGGTAAGAACACATTCATATTTATAGCAGCAGACAGCGGGAGTCGATACAAGGGGAGGGAAGGTTAGACAAATTTACTCCGTCACACCCAGAGATCCAGCAGCGTTTCCTCCATCAGCTCTCTGAGCCGCTGAGCAGCTCCAGCAGAGCAGATGGGGCTCAGTGCCTTGCTCAAGGGTCTTCAGTGGTTGTTCAGAGATGAGACAATATTCGTCAAGCAGAGTTTTAGTTTTGCAAACTTTTCCAGAGGCAGAAATAATCTCATTGGTTGAGTTACACCTCAAACGGAGGAAAGAACTAAAGTTTTTCTGAAGTAACCTTAGTTTGAAGCCCACGTGACAAAGTCAAGAGGTATCTAAATAAACTCCAATGTGCATTCATCGACCCCCAAATTTGCCCAGAGACAGTCTGGGGATTTGAACTGGCAACTTTCACTAACACTCAGGTTCTGTTTCATTTCATCAGAAGGCAGCTGGACAACATCCAGTAAATAAGAAAGAAGAAAAGAAATATCCACTATAAAGCAGCTCTAAAGATTAGACAAGACACTAACAACATCCTGAGGAAAGCAGCAGCACCGATGGAAGCTTTACAGTAAGTTCAAACTGGCTTGTCACTGGAAGGTTGCCGGTCCAAATCCCAAGACCCATGGGAAAATAAAGAGCTGAATGAGAAACGCTGCCTTAGTGGCCACCAGTAGAAGACTGTGGTTGTACTGTTCAGCTTCTAGGTGTGAATGTGTCTGGATAAATAAGTTTAACAAAGGTGATAGTTCAACTCCAGCCTTCACTTGCAGTATTGACCTCTATCAGTCCACCAGGGAGGTTATTCTTACAGTATTGATCACCATGTTACACCTCTGATTGAGTTTTTACAGATGACAGACTGGAGGCCGAAGACTGGAAACCTTCAGCTCAACACGACCTCTGTTCTGTGTCGGTCAGATCTTCACTGCAGAGCGTCTCACCTTCAGTCCACCCAGCAGAGCCAGGAACAAGCGGCTGCTGTCTTCATCATCTGACTGGTAGCCTGCAGGCACAACCAGGCATTTCAGATCCATCTGTCAGGTAGGGATTAAACACCACCTAATTATCCAGTCCTGAGGCTTCCTAACTCCTAACAATCTCGCTTATCACAGACAAATAAAAGGCAAGACCTAAATAAAAAATGTCTTCATAAATCACCGATTCCTTCAGAGTTTGCTCTATCAGATCCAGACTTTGGAGCTAAAAATTGGAGCTAATCATACAATAGTTTATTAATTATTTCCACAGATTCACTATTGATTCCACCACAGGTCATTTCAATTGATAAGGATTGAAGCTCATGTTGGAGTTGATTATTTATTGCGTAAGGCTTTAAGACACTGTGTTAACTCTGGATTCCTACTACAGAGATCATTATATGAGATGAGAATATTACATTAATTACACAGTGGTTTAGTGTGTAAGGCAGTGAGGTGCTGTATTAATTATTCCTACACAGTAAAATTGTCAGCTGAAAGTGTTAGAATTAACTCATTTAACACTGACAGTCAGATCAGATTTTTGTCTGACTGTTCACATTCATTTCTGAAAGTGAGCCATAACTGATATTAATTTGAACAGACCTCTATCCAGAAATGCACAAATGAACAACAACAAAAGACGTTTTGACAGTCTGTTTTAGACGCCACCGAAATTAAATCCAAGCCCTAATCCTAAAAAAGGGCAAATGTTTTGAATACTGGTCGATTACCATCTGTCCTCTCTTGTTGTGTGAATGGAAGAATCTCCCCAAATACTAATTACATTTGCGACCTCGCTGTCTCACCACTGGCTGCTTGAGTCATTGCCCTCCATGCTTTTCTAGTGAAATGGACGCAGAGTTGCACCAGAAATACTCCATGGTGATGTGAAAACCACATGAATACTGATCTGACAGGTCAGACTGCGGTCACACATATGGACCAGATGCACCACCAATACAGAATGTAAGTTTTTTTTTTTTTTCCTTTTTCAGTTTTTAACTGAAAAATGGGCAGTCAGAAGAGGAAAGCTTTTGCTTATTCATTATTTCTTTGCCGGAAGATGAGACCAGAAGAACAGGTGGACAAACATATGCTGGTGCATCCGTTTTGCTTGACTTTTCAACATCCAGACTGAGCATTCAACTTCTGTCACCAAGTCTCATCTGTGGACATCAGTTACTGTCATTCTCCTTTTGATAGCTGGACACCTCTGCCACAATGTGACTGCAGCATAAGGTGTTATTGTTGAATCCCTGATGCCTTCATGTTTTAATTCATTAGAGGAGGACAGCAGAGATAATCATATTCATAGTGTTCAGTTACATCACCACATGGAGAATCTTGGTAGGAAAATAACAGGTAATTGAAATCAATTAACAGGTAATTAGAATCAAATGACAGCCACAGCCAATGAGCTGTGTTAAAGCATCGTACTGGTAGGAAATGCATGTGACATCATGGGAATACTATGAATAGAGGTTGAGAGTGAAATTCCTCAAGTTGAGACTCATATTATGAAGTACTGTATGTTAATTAAGAGCACTTGGTTCGTTCCTTCATGTGTAATGCTTTTTGCAATGCGCACTGCTTAGGGGAATTACGGTATGTACTGTTTAGGCTGCAGAGCCCCAAGAGTCCTGCATAAGGGAAATACAGTGTGCACTCATACACCAGGCAGTACGGTAGAAGTCATACAAGCATCAACTAACTGGAGGTTGTTGCGCTGTACATCCACATACCAGGAAACAGTGTCTTTTCGGTCGTCCTTGCAGAGTTGGCTTCAGTCTAAGGGTTTAATGGTGCAACCATTAACTGTAAAGACATGCAAATTTGGTGTATTTATGAAGAAGAAGAACCTGGAATTTGCTGTAAATTATTTAATGCTATTAAATAAATATTTTATTCATAAATGTAGATTTATTAAGACAAAGCCCCAAATAGAAAATTGGAAAAACAAGCCTAATCTCTCTGCTAATTCTTTAAAAATTCAAAAAACAAAAAAAAGCCCTAAAACTTTTCTCTTTACTAAGTCAATTTATGTTTAAGATGAGCTAGTCATTTTGAGCTTGTTTGCTTCTGTATATACTTATATGCTTCTGTATTTACTGTGTTATTTTATTTATCTATTTTCTTTATTTGTTTTATATACTGCTCCATATGTAAGTGAATAAACTGCGTCTGATGCAAAAGGTGCCTTTGCTGTTTGTACATGACAACTGTTCAATAAAGAAGAACAAAAAACTGTAGTCAAAACTCATTAATTAAATATTTTGGTCAGTGATTCTCTTAGTTCTAACACTGTGCTACCACAGCACTTTGGTGTTAACAGGTGGATTTTGTAAAGTCAAAGTGGTTTCACAGTGCATACCTCCCCAAGCACCTAGAAAGCACCAGGGCTCTTGTTTCATCGTATCAGGACACTGAAGCCAATCATATGGCGCTAAAGGCTGTGAAGTGCTGCTGATCACGGATTCTCACTGAGTCCTGAAGCAGTGATTTGAATTTTGAGGTGTGGTGCTAATCAGCCTGGCATATGTCGCCTCTTAGACCGGCAGTTGTTAGACATTTTTTAGCCTGGGACGCACATGATAAATGTATTCTCTTGCCCTTGAATCCAGGTTCATTAAAGCATGTTGCCACTTCTGCCATCTGGGAACCTGCAAGTAATAAGCCTGCGACCCACTTCCAGTACTGAGCCATGGTTTAACAAGCCAGGTTTTGGTGTTAAGTGCTGTGCTGCAGAGGTGAGGACTTTTTAACTGGACAATTTTAACTGCTTGAGACTTGACTTGACTTGGATTCTGGTGACTTGGGACTTGACTTTGATGACTTGAAAAGGTTTCTAAAGTCTTGACTTGAGATCTTGTGTTTGTGTAAATTACTTCGATTGAAAGTGATGAGATTTGTTCCAGCAGACGACTGAATTTAAATTCTGTTTTCTGAATTTGTATGGAATGATTGCATTTATTGAAACTGATTATAGAAATCAAGTTTTCTTTAAGATACTATATTGATCCTGGATTCTTGATTTGTTCTGACTTGACTTGGTGTTCTACATTTAGACTCGAGACTTGACATCAATGACATGGACTTGACTTGGACTTGACTTGGTGTTCTACATTTAGTCTTGAGACTTGACTTGAGACTTGTGCCTCAAGACTTGAGACTGACTTGGGACTTGAGCAAGGTTGACTTGGTCACACCTCTGCTGTTCTGTGTTAATGAGGCTTATTAAATGTGAACCATCTCTCCTCTCGGTAACTTCAGCATCAATCTGCCTGAACGTCCTCCCAGAAACCAACAGGGGGCGCCGGCTGAGGGGGAGTCGGCTCCAGAGAGGAAAACTAACTTTCCTCTGAAAAGAGACTTTAATGAGTCGAACTTGGATAAATGAAGGCTGAATAAAAAAAGAGAGATAATACTGGAACAAACACAAAAGCCTCCATCAATCGAGACAGAATGTGTTTTTATCACAGTGTGTTGCCGGCCAACAATGTGACTCTGGGAAACTGAAGCCCAGTGGGAACTTTGTGTGCTGCGCTGCCAATAGAGATTGTGTTACATGAATAAAGTAATTAACTCTGTCTGGAGATGCAGAGACACACTTATGAAACAGAGAAAGAGAGGCAGAAATGGTTTAAGTTGCTTGAAAATGGAAGTAAATTTGGATTTTTCTACTGTCACATATTTAGAATAGAACTAGAAAAATTAAAAAATATAGAAAATCGAGCAGTTGACATTTATATGAAAGCAGACACTGCTGAGTAGTGAGGATCTAAATGTTAAAATCACTTGATACAAATTTACTTATTTTAACACTGATCTGAACATGTGTAAAACTGTTTATTGCAGTGTAATCCAGTTCTGTATTCAGGTTGTGACTTTTTGAGTGACGGACCGGCACTACACTAAGTCTTCCACTGTGGATTTCATGTTTTTCAATTCATGTTCAATTGAGCTTCAAGTAGCAAGGTCATGGACACACACACAAACACATAGACACACACACACACAAACACACACACACACACACCCTCTGCCTCGATGTATTATTGATGAAGCAGCAGTTCAATGTCACGACCCTCGCTGGCTTTCTGAAGTTTATGAACATGTTTACATGTGAAGGGTTTCATGTAAGAATACTGAATATCCAATTTGAAATCTGTGACTCAATATTTCAAAAATATAGAAGACTCCATGGTCAACAATGCCACTGAAATATTAATAACTTCATTGTTTTTCCATAATGAGTTTTATGGTGGATCTATCACTTTGAATAAAACAGGCTCTGATTGTTCGACAGGATGTGTCACTTTTCACTCTTCTCATCAACCTGTTTCACATCAAACAAGCTGAGCCACAGTCTACCTGTTGAGCTACACACAACCTTTTATTTGTGTTCTTCTACAGTCTTGATTGGATGGATACTGTCAATAAATTATACTGTTTATTGATGTAATTTCATTTCATTGACATCCTCCAGCCAATCACAAGTGAATATCCTCACAAGATATAAACCGTTTTATAACTGCGAGTCAGTGCTGTTGCTATTCAACTTCGAGTTATTTTCTTAGCAACATGATTATTTAAAATAGATTTACATTTGATGATATTCAGGTTAGTTATGTTCAGATGGATGAAGAGTAATTCAAACTGTTCATCTAATTTCCTGTGTCAACAGTTGCTGTTAAAAGTAAAGGAAGGAAAGCAATGTGTGAGCAAGATTTAAAAATTGCTAGGTTTGACTGAAACGAGAAAACCAATCTACACTGAATAATGTGATGCAACAACATAAACAATCACAAATAAATCCATGGAGTGACTCTGGTACAAACTGATTGTTAGTTTTGTTGTGTCTGTCTGTCTGATAACAGTGTTTGGAGACTCAGAAAGCTGCAGGGAGTCTGAGGGAAAAGCAGTGAGAGGAGATCAATCCTTTCAGTGAAAACTGACTGAGAGTTTCTGAAGCTTCAACTCAGTATCTTCCCCCAGTCACTCTCTGTAACCTTCAATAGAAAAGCAGAGCTAAAAAACAACAGTTCACTTCCAAAACAATTCCTGATAAGTCCACAAGTGTTTAGGGCGGTCCCAGTGAAAAACCAGCAAGTGCGTGAGGGCTCTGATGCGGACTTTTTGATGCCCATATGTGGCCTTTCTGTAAGTCAGACTTTTCTGAGGAACTTGCCCACAATTCATAGCGTTTTTTGGAGTTAATTTAAATGTATCAATGTATCATGCATCCCAACAGAAAAAAAAACAAAAAACAGAACACAATTCAGGATAATAATGCTGTTTAGACAAAAATACAAGCAAAGAGTAAATTACAAACTGATTCATTAACGGGAGATAGCGATGTCTGACGTCGTCAAGGCAACACGTGATGCCACAAAGTGCCGTCCCATTCCTCATATCCCATTTAGAGCCCTCACAACTTCTTGCACTCAGGCACTACAGCTGCGCACACAGGTGACGTCAATTAAGTCTGTGAGGACTCAGTCCTTAGTCCATAGGGTGGACATTGGGATTGGGCCACAGGTACCAAGCTCACGTCTCCAGCCCTCACCACCCACAATGCACTTGGACAAAGTAAGACGTCCCTCTCCTCTACACATCACTGTCCTATTCAACTTAATTTACAGTAGAGGATCGACCTCTCTGTCTAACCCTCACCACCGACAATGCTCTGCTTCATTTACAGAAGAGAGTGGACTGGCCTTCTGTCTCCAACGCTCACCACCCACAATGCACTGCATCATTTACAGTAGACAGAAGCCCCGCCTCCTCTCTGAAACTCCTTGAGTTCTTTCCCTCCTGCCAACTTTCCAGCAGCTTGATCTCTGCTCCCGTCTCAAAGAAAGCGGGAGAGTCTTTTCAGTGGGAGCCAGCGGTCCGGCCGGCCGGGCAGCAGGCCTCCAGCAGCCTGCAGCTGCTGCTGGGAATATAAAGCAGGGCAGAGTGCAGCCGTCACCCGCTCGCTCCGTTTGGTATGCAAAATAAATGAGAGTGAGTACAAAAAGGCAAGGCAGCGGCTCAGGAACCGCTGCAAAGAAAAACAACTTGTTTCATTTAGCGACAGACTGAGTCATCAAGTCAGAGGTAAAAACACTGAGTCTAATGCTTCAGTTTAGTCCATTATCCTCTAAAACCTCTTCTATTGACAGAACACTGTGGCTTTGACCCTTACACTCCACTACTGGATACTTGTAATCCTTTCAATCTAGGAATTTAAGCCTCTACTACTGGATGAGTGCCAGCTAAACGGCTAAAATATCAAACTGTAAATGCAGTAAAGAGATTGGTTTGCTGTAAAATGTCAAAAGTCTGACAGCCTCCATGCTGATTGTTCATTAGAGAAAGCTCTTGTCTTCATAGTTAGACACAAATATGACGATACATATGGTCTTTGTCATAAACTGCAGAGAACTGAGTCAACTGAATATCTGCTGTTTCTTATCAATATTTATCCAGTGAATCCAATGATGACACACAGAATTACTAACAAATCCTGAGTCAATGTTTTCTTCTCAAATATTCACACTCTGTTTGGACATGAATATTCAGCTCTTTCTCATTATGGATGAAAAACTGTTACCAAATTCACATTTACAGACTGTATAAGTGTGTGAAAATGAACTGAGCCAGCTAAATGTTGATACTCAAACTGGAGATGAAAGATGCAACTGGGATGAATCCATATGCATTATCCAAATCACTTTCATAATCTCACTCACTTAGTTTCACTTTTCTTCAGATCTAAACCAGCCTGAACATCCTGCATCCACCTCTCTCTCTCTCTCTCTCTTTCTCTCTCTCTCCCTCTCTCTCTCTGTGACTCTCTCTCTCTCTCTCCTGGCTCATTCTCATGCTGCTCTCCTCTCTGCTTTTAAAAGTCCTTTCAGCGTCTCTGTTTAGTCGTATCGGAAGTTAAAATAAAGGAAAAAAAACAACAACATTGATGGTGATGTGATGCAGAAGTAACAAGTTATTGCCTCTCAGCAGGTTCTGTGTTTGAGAGAAGGCTGCAGTAGTGAGGAAGCCTTAGGGAGTTAATGACTGAATGAGTGTGCAATCAATTAAAAGCTTGTCACACCAAGCATGTTCTGAGCAGTTTATTCAATCTCTGGAGCGTTTACTCCTTTAGATTGGTTCATTTGTCCAGGTGAGAACAATGATGTTCAAACTCAGGTGGCATCAAACAACCGGGACGCCTGAAAATGTGAGTTTCAGTCCTCTAACAAGAGAACTGTGGTTCAGTTTGTTAGGAGTGTAATCCAACCAACTACAGGAAACCACCACAAAACACAAGGGATTATGGGTATAAGGAGGCGAGTGTTTACACCTGACAGCCAGCAGTTCCTCATGCTTGGAAAGCCAAGCGTGACAAAATGAACTGAGGGCAAACCACAGTCTGGACTGATGCTCATCTGTTTGGACTGATGGACTGATGCTCAGCTGTTTCTTCATGTGTTCTTAACTGGTATGAACATCAGAGAAGAAGAGACGGAGAAGTCCATCATGCTTAGCTAATGTTACAGACAGATTTGTTTTGACTCCCTCCACCAAAATCTCTAACCTGGGAGGATGACAGGTTACCAACACTCTGTCCAGTAAATAAGTTACTTGTGAGTCATGTGACTTTTGTTTACAAGTCCTGGTTCGCTTGTAATTTGGCAGTGTGAACCGAAATGAACCAAAAACAAAAATGCAAATGAAAGTAAATGTTCAGACTAAAGAAAACCAATGTTAAGTGACTCCATCAGGCATTGGTCTGTGTTTGTGAGGGAGGCTGAGTGGCATCACAGTAGGCTATTTATGTAATTATGTAATTGCAGGGGAATGAGAGCGAAAGGGAGTGAGTGGCATTACAGGACTTAAATTCTACTGCTTGACTCCCTAACTGCTTGGAAAGTCAGAGAGAGAAAGATTACCCGGCAGACACCGGAGTGTGAGGGAGCTGTAGAGAAAAAAAAACAGAGATAAAGTGTGTGAGTTTTTAAGGACGACAGTGGAAATCCTGTTTGTGGTTCTGTTGCATTTTGTCCTGAACCTACTGTGTCAGTCCTGTGTTGTGTCACTGTCTTGGAAAATCTCAGCACCAAATAACCAGGTCAAATTCATGTTGCACCTGTCGCTCTTGAATTAAAGCAATTCTGATTCTGTTCAACATTTCTACTGAATACACAAGCAGCAAAAGACAGTTCCCCACTACACACAGAAGCACAGTTTAAATAGCTGTATAATAGCCTGTAAGCACAAGTGAGTTCAGATAGAGATCTGACATGAATACCACAGTCCACTCAAAATCAAATGAATAGGTTTCCTCCTGACAACAGATGATGGCATATTCATTCACACATTCATTATCACAAGGCCTAACAGTGACAAAGAGTCCAGTGTGACAACTTTCTTCCCTCTGGAATGAAGATCTGGTCCTGTTAGCAGTTTACAGAGATTTCTGTCAAAGCTCAGTCAGCTGAGAGGAAAAGGGCATTTCGCTCTGAAAATGAAACAAATTGCTTTTCTCACATTCCCATTGTGTCAAGGTTTCCCCCGTGACCGTGAAGTGATTTTATCAAACCAACAAATAATCCGCCCTTCAGAAAACAGAAATAGCATCACTCCAGTTCGCTCTGTCTCTTTTCACAGCAGGAGTGGCTGTAGATGGTGAAATTATTTTTTCCATCAGTGACAGGACAATAGCCAGTCAGCAAAGAATGAGATGCTTTCTTCACGTTTTTTTTCCTCCTCTGGAGTGTTTTCTAGAGGAGAGGAGAAGCTCTGACCTTGAGAACAAAGCTGGTGATGGAGAGAGAGAGAGATAAAGAGAGAGAGAGAGACATAAAGAGAGAGAGACATAAAGAGAGAGATAAAGCATCAAGAGGCTCTGTACATCGCTCTCTCTTTCTCTCTCCTGCTTCTTCATTTTTGGATTTTTCATTTTTCATTGCTCCCTCTCTGTCTCCCTCTCCCTCAGTGTGTGTGTGTGTGTGTGTGTGTGTGTGTGTGTGTGTGTATCAGGGTGTATTACACTCTTGTAAATCTTTATGACCATTAAACAGGCCGCTGCCTCCTCTCTGTGTGTCTTTCTGAATCTCAGGTTTGCATCGTTTTGAACTCTTCTTCCTGATTGGTTTGACCATTAAATGTGCCTCTGCTTGCTGTGTGTGTGTGTGTGTGTGTGTGTGTGTGTGTGTGTGTGTGTGTGTGTGTCAGCAGCCACTGGGCTGTGTGTGATCTTCATGCTGAGTGTGTGTGTACGTGTGCGGTGCGATCCCTTGTGTCTCACACACTCTGCCTTCAATATTATTTGATTCCCCTACTGTGTTTGCATTTTATCATCAGATTCATATGCCGTCTTTACTCTCTATAGATTTACATTATCAGATTCTTCTATTGTCTTTACTCTCTATAGGTTTACATTATCAGATTCTTCTACTGTCTCTACTCTCTATAGGTTTACATTATCAGATTCTTCTACTGTCTCTACTCTCTATAGGTTTACATTATCAGATTCTTCTACTGTCGCTACCCTCTATAGGTTTACATTATCAGATTCTTCTACTGTCTCTACTCTCTATAGGTTTACATTATCAGATTCTTCTACTGTCGCTACCCTCTATAGGTTTACATTATCAGATTCTTCTACTGCCGCTACTCTCTATAGGTTTACATTATCAGATTCTTCTACTGTCTTTACTCTCTATAGGTTTACATTATCAGATTCTTCTACTGTCTCTACTCTCTATAGGTTTACATTATCAGATTCTTCTACTGTCTCTACTCTCTATAGGTTTACATTATCAGATTCTTCTACTGCCGCTACTCTCTATAGGTTTACATTATCAGATTCTTCTACTGTCTTTACTCTCTATAGGTTTACATTATCAGATTCTTCTACTGTCTCTACTCTCTATAGGTTTACATTATCAGATTCCTCTACTGCCGCTACTCTCTATAGGTTTACATTATCAGATTCTTCTACTGTCTTTACTCTCTATAGGTTTACATTATCAGATTCTTCTACTGTCTCTACTCTCTATAGGTTTACATTATCAGATTCTTCTACTGTCTTTACTCTCTATAGGTTTACATTATCAGATTCTTCTACTGTCTTTACTCTATTGGTTTACATTATCGGTCATTATCATTATCGGTTACATTGTCACTCTAGACTTGTTTAAACCGAATTTCAATCAATTTATCTATTGTTGTAGCTGGTGATCATGTACTTCCCTTGTCCATATGTTAAGAATTAACCTGATTGAACACACATTCTTTGTTGAAATGTTAAATCAAGATCGTGTCTCACTGTTGTTGTATGAAAACCTCACAATCAAATTTGGCGATTTTCAATTTTTCACTTCAACTGAAGGATTACACGTTCCTCTATGGGTTGAGAAAATTCACCAACCTCTTGGGCTTATGAGACCCTTTCAAAACAAAGCCCCATTGGATAAACTAAAAAAAATTGGTGGTCAAACCAAAAACAAGGCTGTTTTTCTTAGTTCCTGAAAAGTTGACATTTTGTAGATGTGTCCAGCTCCTGGTCTGTATAAACTGTGCTGGGAGAAAGCTGATTCTCTGATTGGATTCATTTGATTTAACACACACACAGTTTGACCAGACGGCCTCACTCTCTCATGACTTGTTGAATGTGATCATGTTCCTCCTCTCATATCTATTCTGGTTCTCATTATTTACAGTAAAGTCTTTGCTGTGTATGATCTGCCTCCTCCTCACATCTATTCTTGTTTGTCATCCTTTACTCTTTCTTGAGTTCGAGTGCTGCTCTCTCCTTTTATCCTTTCATATTTGTTCAAAGTTATCGTTGTTGCTTTGTGAAACCCTTGGGTCAACATAATCATGTAGCTCCTCTCTCATATCGGTTTGGTAATATTGTTCTTTATCATGGAGTCATTGTTCAGTATGATGTGCTTCTCTCCCATATCTGTACTACACATGTTCTTTTGAATTCACTCTCATATCTATTCTATGTTGTTGTTGTTTATCACAGTCTGTGTTGAACATGATTCCTTTTCATGTTACCTTTTCATATTTGTTCAAAGGTATCTTTTCGTTATCTTACGTGCTGTGCATAATCTGTTGTTCCATATAATCATGCTGCTTCTCTCGTATCTATTTTGGAATAACTTTTATTTATCATTGAGTCTCTGTTGAATATGACTGCTTCTTTCTCATATTTCTCTTTCATATCACCCTTTCATATTTGTTCAAAGTTACGGTTCTTTACCTCACATGCTGTGTGACAGCTTCGTCACACAGCATGTGAGATGGTGGCAGCGAGATGAAACCTGTTCTGCCTCAGTGCTGAAACCTGGTTAGTGGCAGCAAGATGCTGTGGCCTGAACAGCGTGAAAGACTAGACTATAGCAAAGAAAATAATAGAATAGAATAAAATAGAATAGAATAGGTAGGCCTATGTAAGAGACGAAATTGCCAAATAAACAAACAAACAATGTTAACATGTGACCACTAGTCACTACTAACACTAGCTACTATACATTAGCTAGTGTGCAAGTATGTTTTAACAAGACAGTGATGGTTAGCTGACAAGATAGTTAGCTAGCTAACAAGCTGACATGATCTAAATACAAAATCGGATGAAATTATCAGTTCCCAGTTAAAAACAACACAATCTAGCTGTTCTGCTGCTCAAGAGAGGACCTCCAATATGGCTGCCAGAGGGCTTGGATATCACCTGAAAGCTCTCCATAGAATAGAATAGAGCACAATAGAATAGAATAGGCCTTGACTGACCAGTGGAAACTCAAACAGCCGCTGCCCTCACCACACACAACAGCTTATCTGACATCTTGCATACAACACCATGCTCTCTTTCTCTCTCTCTCTCATTACTAATTCAGTTCAATACACTTGGCATCAGCATCAAAGTAAAGACCAATACAGCTAAAGCATCAAGACAAATGAACATTTGCCACAGCATTTTTCATATATCCATTAAATCCCTTTTATCAGTCTCTCTCTCTCTCTCTCTCTCTTAATCCACACAGACTGTTGACAGTTTATCAGACTAACAGTCAGTCTCTTCTTCTCTGTTCTGTCACTTTCCTCTGATACAGAGCTTTTCCTTTAATGAGGAGCTGATCCTGAGGGGGTTGACACATTACATAGCCTAACTATGTGCTCAGGAACATGTGTGTGTTTACATGTGTGTGTGTGTGTATGTCATTGTGAATCCATGTCTGCACATTTATCCAAACAGCTGCTGAGTCCCTTCTCTTATATAAAGACAGACAGACTGTGACCTGCAGCCTGCTGGGATTTATTGGCCTGTTGGCTTGGTAAATGATGATAGATAAGTCTTTCTCTAACAGCTGAGAGGAGGCAGAACCCGCAGTGGATGATGGGAAACTGAAGGATCCAGTTTGGCAGAGCAGAAAGGGCTTCAAGCTGCTTTTTAATGACTAAAGGACTAAAGACCTTTCTGAAGGGGAGGCGCTCTGAAACTGGAGCTGTGACTCTCTCTCTCTCTCTCTCTCTCTCTCTCTCCCCTCTTGTTCCTTCAGTCAGAGATTTCTCCTGGAGCTGGAGAGGAGAGGTTGGCCGTCTCTCTCCTCCACCAGCCTCCTGACTTCATCATGGATCTGGGGACTAAAAGAGTCGCTGGGATTATCGCTCAGGTCGCGCTGCTCCTCTGCAGCTCGTCCGGGACAAGCGGACAAGGTGAGCGGGCTGGAGAGGCTTCAGTCAGGCTTCATCCTTCTGGAAAAGTACAAGGCTTTTTGTTATGTGGACGCGGTGATATCCCGCTGCTGTCTCGTTTAGCTGTCCTCTTCTTGATTGGAAAAAAGTATTTTATTCTCTGAAAGCTGCGGGATTTAGCGCGTCTCCTGGTTAGCGCGTGGCTGTAAAGGAGAAAGAAGGAGCGGTGAGATGGTTTGATGTGAATGGGGATCATTTTCTTTTTCTCTAATTTGGGAGAACTGGATCCGTTTTTACTCTTAACAGTGAATGGACAGTTGTAGTACGTATTTAATCGTTTATTTAAGTCTGCTGCTGGTTTTTAGAAGCCAACTTTTCTCTGCAGCGTCTTTGCTTTATTACATAATTTGTTTTATTGTATTTTAATTATCTTGTTATTGACTCCCAGTGTTAGTCTTCATTTCTCCTGAGAGGCTTTGTGTTTCTAACCGAGCGGCTGCTGCGCTGGACAGAAATGCGCAGAAATGCGCAGAGCTGAATGTTTGGCAGTAAATGTCTCATCTGTGTGTTTTATGCTCCCGGCTAAAGGAAACATACAGATACATGTTAGATAGTTGTTAGATAGTTTATCCACGGTGTTCCTCCAGTGTTTTGTGGTTAATTTGAGCCTGTCAGACAGCAGAGAGCAGGCTGTTTCCAACCTGCAGCCGGAGAGAGGAGAGAGACAGAAGCAGCTTGTATGGAGCAGAAATGACCGAGAGGTTGCTGGTTCGATTCTCTGACTGTCTGAGAAAATCTGTGATTGAGATGAATGAGAAACTCTTCACAAACTCTTCACCCTGTGTTTTAATTGCACAAAAATCGATGCACATATACACACTAGAATAAAGAAAACACATATATGGTACATGCAATAAAAAACAAACTGTTGTCTCTGTAATGAGAGAATAAACAAACAACAAAATTCCAAAATGCAGTGCAGGATGCACATTTCCACAATTCTACAACAGTAGATAATCATGTCTATTATGATATGATATTGATAATGATTAATATTAAATTGCCCAATAACATCCAAGACAGCAGTTCACCTGTTAACAACTGCAGCTAGAGGAAAATGCCACATTGCTATGGTTGCCAACTGTATCTGTTTGGTAATAAGTGTGTTTGTATTTCTAAGGCAGCTTAGAATATGAAGAGAGAGAGAGAGAGAGAGAGAGAGAGAGGGAGAGAGAGAGAGAGAGGGAGAGAGACTGTGGTTGTAGCCTACTGGGCACCTCCAAGTATGAATGTGTGTCAGTGTGAATGTGAAGCAGGGAGGAGGAGCGAGAGAGAAGTCCAGGCGGAGAGAAACCAGACGAAGCGAGGAGAGAAATGGGGATAGATGGAGATAGATGGCAGTGTGTGATGAGATTTGCCTGTATGTGAGCAGATGGCAATTAAAGTTCTCTGTCCCTCCACTGTTTTAATCTCCTCTTCCCTGACTCTGTGATCTACTGCTCTTCTCTGTTTATTTCTCTCTCCTGTCAGTCTCTTCTCTCTCTTCTTAATTCGATCCTTTCTGCCTTTTTCTTTGCCTTTTCTCAGTCAGAATCAAAAAACTGTCTGCAGGATCCTCTCTGTTTCCATCTTCCTTTGTTTCTCCATCCAGCCTGCTTCTCACTGTTTCAGTCTGTTTCTTCTTACTCTCTCTAGTCTTTCTTCCTTTTGTTCTCCTGCTTGCTTCTGTCTCTCCTCACATCAGCCTGTATATTTTCTTCACGCTACACCAGGAAAACCCGATAATTCTCCTCATTATGGAAATGGAAAGTGAAGCGATGTGCGGCGTAATCACATGAAAAGTCTCTCGTCTCTTTCTGGGTTTGTTTGTGTGGGAAGTGGAGTCGAATGTTTCTGCTGCAGTCTAATGTGACAGAGAGAGAGAGAGAAGGAGAGAGAGAGAGCGAGAGAGAGAGAGAGAGAGAGAGAGAGAGCACATTTGCATAGATAGGCTGAAGGACGAAGAGAGAGCTGGACAGATGAGGGGAGGAAAGAAGGTGAAACAAAGGAGAGATAGAGGAAAAGGAAGAGAGATAAGTGTATGATGAGATAAAGTTCTCCTTCCCTCCTTCCTCTTCTGCTTCACTAAAGTATCTGACTCTTTCTGAATCTCCCCTCTCTCTCTCTCTCTCTCTCTCTCTCTCCCTGCTGTTTCTCTCCTTCAACCTGTTTCTCCTCTTTCCTGCTGTTTCTGAGTCAGATCTGCTGCTGAGTCTCAGCTCTTTCCTGGCTGACTGATCTCTCTGCCTGTTGCTTCTCTCTTCCTGTTTCCTCCTCTCAACACATCTCTCTCTCCTGTCTCTCTCTCCTCCTCATCTCCCATGTCTCTCTCTCCTGTCTCTCTCTCCCTGCCTGTTCTCTCTCTCTCTCTCTCTCTCTCTCTCTCTCTCTCTCTCTCTCGCTCTCCTTCTACCTGCATCTCTTCCCTCCTGCTGTATCTGAATCAGAGAACTGCTGCTGCTACCGCCCTCTTTTTGTTCCTTTCTCATCTCACTCTGTTGTCTCTCTCTCTTTTCTTCCTGTCTTTTCTCTTTCTGTTTCATCTCCTCGTCTTTTCATCTCTCTCTCTCTCTCTCTGTATCCCTCTCTCCTGCTGCTCACTTCTCTCTTTCTGCTTCTTCACCTGGATTTCTGCTGCTCTATTTCCCTCTGCCGGTGTTTCTATTATGATTTGACTGATATCGGCTTTTGAAGGCAGAAGCCAATACTGACATTCTTTCCCACTCCCTGTTTATCTCGCCCAGCCTGACCCAGCAGCACACTCATCATGCATGGACCATAAAGCACAGCAGCATAGTAAGTTAGCCTGCAGAAGCGGAGGGAGGCAAGCAGCAGGTTTCAGGCCGAGCCTCACGTCTCCTTCCCCTCGGGACGCTTCACTATTCATTATGGAGAAGCTACTAAACGACAACAAAGCACAGATACATATTTTAACAGCCGCAGATGGCGCTCCGATGACTTGTTAGCCCGAGGAGCGGAGCGGAGCGGGTGACTTGATTAGATTCTAGGAAGTTGGAGTGTGAAACAGCTTCCTGTCGGGCCGTAAAGTCGCTGTGCGTTTAATCTCCTTCCTATATTAACAGGATGAGAGAGTCTCTGTGTGTTCAGTAACAGCTTCGTTACACATGGACGCAGTGGGATGAAGGCAGGGAGGGCCAGAGGTTACAGAGACCGGCCTGTAAAGGTTTGATCTACACCCATGTGTTGTAGTTGTTTCCTTCAGCAAATCACTCTGGATAAGACTGTGAACTAAATGCCTAAAATGTAAATGAAAACCTCCCTTCTTGCTGCCAGAAACAGACTTTCTGCTGAGCAGTCTGTGCTGCCAGGTGAGTTCAGGTGTCGATGTTCAGGTTTGTTCCTGTTAACCGAGGCTTCGACCTCTGTTAGTCTGCTGGAAGATGCCAGTTTCTTCCCATCGGCTGCTTTCAGCTGAAAAGGAAAAGCTTCAGGATGTGTGACTGTAAATTGTGTGAGACAGAGGAGAGAGCAGCTGAAGAAGTGAGTCGACTCCCACACGCTGTCCAAATCTTGTGAATCGAATCAAATTTATTCTTGTAGAGGCAAAATTTAATCCCAGTAACCTACATGCATCCGCAACCTGATGAGTGTTGTAGGATGGAACGTAACTGTTTCTGTTTGATCAGTTTTTGTACTGGGATGGCTGTAGCCCAAAGAAGTGGGTTTATGACTGAAAGGTTTGAATCCCCGGACCAACTGGGACAAACTGGGTGGGGAAAGAGAATGAGTAACCATCGCCTTTCCCTCAATATCTGCCAAGTGCCTTTGAGCAAGGCCTTGAACCTCCCAAATTTTCTAATGGAGCTGCTGAGTGGCCACCACTAGAAGACTGTAGCTTTACTGGGCAGATCTCAGGTGTGAATGTGTGTAACCATTTAAAATGAAGCAAGTATGTGCTGAAAAAGAGCTGGTGTTCTTCCCTGGATAAATAATGGTCGTAATAATAATAATGATAGCAGTTATTGATTCATCATGGCTCTCTGCTCTCATTACTCCACACAGAGAGCAGCAGAGCAGGTGGTGCCTTTACTGTACTGTACTTTATTGACAGTCTCTACTGTGTCTCTAATTTTACTCATAGAGAGTGGACCAGGTAGAGACTGTGGTGTCTCTGCTGTCTTTATTGTATTGTAGTTTATTGACAGTCTACTGTGTCTCTAGTTTTGCCCTCAGAAATCTTTAAAGTCTTCTGGGTTGTTTTGTTCTGCTGCGTCCTTCTGTATTATTTCACTGTTTCTCCAAGCATCATTTCAGCAGGTACAACAGTGCCTTGGATGCATTCCTGTATTAATTAGTGTATAAATTAATTAGTTTATTGTTAGTCAGTGGTTTTCCTCCTTGTTTGCCCTCAGCTGTTTTCAGAAATCTTCCTGGTTCTCTGACTCGTTCTGCTTTTGTCCTTCTGTAGTTTAACTGATTCTTAAAGCAGAACTTCAGTATCTTCCAGATGTTTCACTCTTGGTTGCATTATCACAGACTCTGAAAGTATTTCTGTATTTGTTGTTGCAGTAATTTGCTGTTCATATTTCTTGTTGGTTATATTGCCATAGAGTAAGGTCTGGACTGAAAAGGCAGTAGCCTAGTGTGTTTGAAAACCTCGCCCTGCTGTAGAAAGCTGTTTCTGTTGAAAACCTGAACTTAGATTATTCTGCTAGGAAGTGAATCAGTGGGAGGCTTCATCAAAATACAGCTGGCATCAGTGAAGATCTTTTGGCACCACACACACACACACACACACACACACACACACACACACACACACACACACACACACACACACACTTGGCTCCCAGCTGGAAACAGCAGAACCCAGACTGCTAACAAACTGCTACTGTGGCTCATTTACACCACATCTAGTTTATTGGTTTTACACTTCACACACAACTCTGGAACCTGCCGCTCTACATATGTTTGTGTGTGTGTGTGTGTGTGTGTGTGTGTGTGTGTTAAATCCATGTGTGTTGCTCTCCTCTCAGAAGGTTTAAATTAATTGCTTTGGCCCTGGGTGTTTTAGTTTTGAGGTTGAAGTTTATGTAAGCATATTAATGTGAAGATGTTTCTGCCTGGAGTGAAGCAGCCACATCTGACCTGCTGCTAAACTCAGTTCAGAGCCTCTTGGTAAAAGATTGTCTCCCTTCCTGTGTAACAACTGCAGGCTGCTGCTGGGAATTAGAAAGATTTCCCAACCAACATGCCTGCTTAAACACAGAAAGGGGTTAAAACAACAGTTGTACATTGAAATTCTGCAGTGTATATTGACACAGGAGGATTCAGGACAGATCAATACAGAGACGACTAGTGCGGTCTCTCTGTAAAAGTGGAGGGATGAGACGAGATGAGAAGAGATGAAACTTTAATGTTCCCCGTGGGGAAACAGCAACAGAAAAGCAATAGAGGGATAGAGATAAGAACAAAATAATCAATACTTATTGATACAAATAGAACATATTGAAGATGAGGATGCAGCGTCTTCATCAAGCAAAGAAAGAGCTGCTGTTGGCCTGAAGAAATTCTCACTATGTTGACTATAGATAGATTTCACATTTAAGATGGACAGATGAATGAAGAGGAGGGATGGATGTCACATTAAAAGACATTATCATGACTGTCTCAGATTGTGTTTTTGTAGTCAACATGTCTGGTTTGGTAAGTAAGGGTTAAAAAACAGTTGAGATGAAACTTGACACAGTAAATAGAGGGATTCAAGATGAATCAATACACAGGAGATTAATAGAAAGGTGAGGGACGGAGGGATAAACAGCTAGACACCAAGATAGATTTAACAAGCCAGACACGTTACAGCATCTAAGAAAGTAAATTGCTGTTGAGGGATTGGAGAGAGAGGAGAGATGGACAGATGAATGAAGATGAGTGATGGACAGATTAAAGGACAGACACACCACCATATCCCATTTGTATTGATCCTTTCATCTTGTCTTTGACAGACTGCAGCTGTTGGAAAGAGAAGTATTGACATTATAGGATATAGAGATCCAAATTAAAACCAAACAGGATGAAAGACTTTATCGCCTCGAAGGAAACGCTTCTGGACTCAGAGGAGCAGCTGCCATTTAAAAGCCATAAGCAGAAGACAAAGAAAGAAATTGCAGCTCTCTCAAAACAATAAGTTGTCCTTCAGCCGTTTACTCCTTAGAGAGCGAACATATAGTACATCATTCAAGTAATAATCGCCCGGGCCGACTTCTCTCCACATTTCATTTGTTTTAGTGCCCTGCCAGAGCCAGGGGCAAAGTCTGGCTGCAGCTGTTTATCAGAGTGAAGTAAAGGGGCTGAGAGAGGTGAGATATTTGTGTTTCTTCACTCACAATAATTCTGCACAGCATTCAAACTGCATACTGTACCTCTAGTTTCACTGCTTGATGACAAGAACAAGCAAAGTGATTTATTGAGTATGAGGGGAGAAACTCACAAGTTTTATTCCAAATTGCTACGTATTGATTTTTGGGGAAAAACTTTACCTGGAGTTCGTCATTCAATATCACTAAAATAATGATATATGCAGCTCATAAATGTGTTACCATTTTGTCAACAAAGGACTGAAGTTACGGACTATCCTTCAACAATGAAAACTGGTTTACTACAAGCCAAGACAACCGACCATGGCGACTGGCTACCGCTATCATCAAAATGTCATTTTGTAAGAGTAGGTGTCGCTTTTCTTTTCCAAATGGTGGACAACTCTTCCATTCTCCTATGCCTCCATGATTGAATGACCCAGCTAAGTGAGTTAGCTGTAGCTTGCAGTTGTAAACAACCTCCTCATCCTCCGGGTCACGTTAGGGAACGGTTGTGGGCAAGTTGAGAGCAAAAAAAGCTCAAGCTAGGATCAATTCAGTCTATCATTAATTCATTTAATGATATCTCCTGTATCAGGTTCTGCGGACGATGAAATGGATTTTGTCTAGCAAGTCATTAATCATGTTGCTCATCATCCACACATGGAGGATAGAAGGTTGCTCTCATTTTCCCAATCATATCCAGGTATGCTCTCTCTCTCCCTCTCTCCCTCTCTCTCTCTCTCCCTCTCTCTCTCGGTCTCATCAGTCTTCCTTAAGGTTGATATCTCTCCTGTGAGCCGATTTAGAGCCAGTGGAGTGTGTGCTCTAATCTTAGCCTAATGACAGATAATATGAAAAACACTAAATTACGTTAATCCCGGTTTAATGACAGATAATACCACTACACCCCTACCGTGTGTGTGTGTGTGTGTGTGTGTATATGCTGATTTATTTTTATACCTCCGTGCCGGCGACAGCCGTGGCCGAAGTTAATGCTTATTAAGCATTAACTAACCCTTAACTTAGTGACCCTTATTGTAAAGTGTTACCCGCAATATCTCAGGAACGCCTTGAGGGAATTTCTTCAAATTTGGCACAAACGTCTCCTTGGACTCAAGGATGAACTGTGGTCAAAGGTCGAAGGTCAAGGTCACTGTGACCTCACGTCCGTCCCATTCTCATGAACGCGATATCTCAGGAACACCTGGAGGGAATTTCATTACATCTGGCACAAACGTCCACTTGGACTCAAGGATGACCTGATTAGAATTTGGTGGTCAAAGGTCAAAGGTCAAGGTCACTGTGACTTCACAAAAGAAGTTTTTGGCCATAACTCAAGAATTCATACACTAATTATGACAAAATTTCACACAAATGTCTAATAGGATAAAATGATGAAGTGATGACATTTTATATCCAAAAGTTCAAAGGTCAACTTCACTGTGACATTATAATGTTACCACTGTAGCTGAGAAAACGATCTTTTGTCATTCTACAAAAATGGTGGAAGTGCTGTCACTTACTTTTGTAGACACCAAAATCCTTTAAGTTGGCCTAATAATCACATTAATTATATATGTTCAATAAATAAAGACTGTCCTTGCAATGATAAAACAAAGTTTATTGGCAGAGGCATACAACCGCGAGGCGGTTATTTCTAGTTTCATCCTAGTCCATTTGTGTTTATATGCTGCTGGTTCCTCTGAGTCACCAGTTTCCCTCAAGGAGAGAAGTTTAAAACTTAGAGCTGATATCAATAGTTTGTTTCCTTCTGCCCGCAGAGAGAAAGAGGCTCCTGTCCTGCTTCACAGTCAGCTGTATGTGTTTGAAAAGCTGTTTGAGAGGCAGGTGTGTTGTCAGGTACTGGGAATAATAATAATAACAAACTTCATATATATATATAACACTTTTCAGAACCGAGTTACAAAGTGCTTTACAACAAGAAAAATACAGTTTAAAAAGTCAATAAAACATCATATGAGAACTAGAAAAAGAACGACATCTAAAAGAAGGAATTCAATACAATAAAATGGAATATAATGAATAATAGAATGAAATAAAATAAGTTCAAATAGAATAAAATAAGTTCAAATAAACATTATGAGAAGGCCTTTACATAAAAGTAGGTTTTAAGAAGTGACTTAAAAGATGACACTGATTTTGCTAAACTGGTAGAGACTGGTAGAGACTGCTGGGTAAGTAAAGGTAAAACTAATTCATAAACAAACTAATTGCAGTACATGAGACATGATGGACAGGTAATCATGGTTTCCTTGCCTTGATCTTGCCAACCAGTGTTTCAGCTAATTACATCAAATTAAAGATCTGTTGGGTTTGATTATTCAGATTGATGCTGAAGGGAAGGTTTGATTATTCAGCTGTTGGAGGCTGTGGAGTAATTTAATGTGAGCTGATTTATTGAGATGCCAGAGGCTGAATGGTAAATTTAGGAGTGTGATTATTCACCTAATGAAGGCTGTTGGTGCCTTTAGACAGGTTTGATGATTTAAGCTGCGGAGGCTCCAGGTGAACATTAGGGACGTTTGATTTAATCTCTGAGCTCTGGAAGTGTCCCTCATCTCTTCCAAGATGCGGATTAATCTGGTGAAGAAAACGCTGAGGATGCAGATGGTGTAAATCTGAGTTCAGCAGTTTATTCCATATGTGGCTCAGCCCAGTCCCAAGGGAATTTATTCCTTTTCAATGATCTGGTTGTTTGCATTGAGAAGAACATAAACTTCTGAGTATAATCCGTTGGGTGTGAAAGCCCCCGGTGCTTTATGACTCAGGAGAGGGAGGCGTCAGCAGCAGCCAGGAGGAGGAGAGGGGAAAGTAGCTGAGGATAAATCCCGCTCATATTTCTTCTTTAGTGCCATTTATGAAAATGTGTGCAGGAGAAGTGGAGCCATGAATGGGATTTGATGAAGTCAAGGTTACAGAGCGATCTTGGAGCTGCCAGTCATGAATCTAGATTTATTAACCCAGGGACAAGAAGTTAAGTGAGGACCTGACAGAGGACCGCGGTCCATCCATCTGATGTCGGACCTGCTGGATTCTGTATCAGCTCAAGGTTCCGGTTCCCCAGAAGAAGTCTGGCTGCCCAAAAATGGAGCCGTTCATCAAACGGACGTGTCGTCATCTCAGATGACTTGTTGTCGCTTCAGATATCTGCCTTCCTCTGCTGAGGTCATGACACTCTGTCACTCTGAGACAATCACTGGGTTTTACACTTAGCAGCTCTATGTGCTGTCGTTACCAAGGTCATGATGCTCTGTCACTATGAACTGATGCTCTGTCACTATGAACTGATCATTATTTACTAAAAGGTTGCTGGATATGAAATTGAACAGTTTATTAAGGTCTTGATACGCTGTCATCTTCTGAAGCAGTATGGATAATCCCTTACAGACTAAATATTATTAGACATTAAATTAAACAGGTACACCTTCATTAGTTATTCCTCTAAGAACGGGTCATTATTGACTAAAACATTCCTGGACATTAAGCTAATCAGTTCTACTTAGCTGTTATTGACTAAAGCATTACTAGACATTAAATTAAACAGCTATGCCCACAATAGTTTTTCCTCTAATTATGAACTGATCGGAACTGACTAAAACATTACTGGGCATTAAGCTAACCAGCTTTACTTAAAGTAATTAATGCGTTCATTATGATCTGGTCATTACGGGCTAAAATATTGTGCCAATTGTGGACATTAAACTAATTATCTATACATACAGTAGTTATTACTCTACTTATGAACATTACTGAACATGAAATTAAACATGATTAACATCTTGATATGCTGTCATTCTCTGAGGCAATATGGATTATCCCTTATTGAATAAAACATTATTAGACATTAAGTTATAGGTATTACACGTATACTTTATACTACATTAGTTTTCCTCTAGTTATGAACTAAGACAGTAGAGACAAAAGTATTACTAGTCATAGTATGATAAGATAAATAATAGTTGTTATTATTCCAATGATGAACTGTATAATCTGAAACTTTGCTGAACAGAAAACTAAACAGCTATCTCTACAGCAATTATTACACCTCTTATGAATTGCCCATTACTGACTAAGACATTACTGGACATTAAGCTAGCCAGTTATACAGTATCTAGTCATTAGCTTCCACTGCAAAGCGGCTCGTCTCTCTGCTCAAACCAATGCATCAACATCACTTTATATGCATTGCCACTGTCCGGGCTCTAATGCTACTCTTTACACACTGAAGTAGATGCTGATCGCAGTTTAATTTTGTGTCTGCCGTATATATATTTTTCATGAACCCAATCCTGGAGACAGCTGCTCTGATATTCTGTAGGATGAACACTGATGTGAAGAAGTAGAGCGGGTTGGTTTGTATTAGAGAGAAGGGCAGAGCTGAGTCAGTGTCCGTGAAAGACTGAAGGGTAAAGCTGAATTTCTACGCTGCAGGACGGAGCCAAAAAGCCAAAACCTTTGAGGTGAAGCAGAGGAGGAAGAGTAGGGAGGAGGAAGATGGATGGAGGTAGGAGAGCAGGATAGAGGAGGAGGAAAGGAAGAGGAGTGAAGGAGAGGAAGAAGAAAGAAGACAGTTTTAGGGGTCAGAGTATCTTGTCTGTCTAGTAGTAGTATTCCCTCCGTGTTTCCATGAACTGCAGTGACATTTTCCACTCCCTTTCACATTTTATCCCTCGCTGAGTTTCCAGTGTGTGTGTATGGGAAACCTTCTGCCTTCCGGATGCACCGACTCACAACTTTGAGACGGTTTGGCCTCGCAAGATGGAGCAGGAGGCAGAGGAGGAGAAGGAGGAAGGAGGAGTGAGGAGAGAGAAAGGAGATAAGGAGGGGAAACTAGATGAATGTGAAAGACAAGGAGGATGGGAGTGAAGGAACGAGGAGGAATGAGGAGAAAGAGTGTGTAGCTAGTAGTTTCCACCGTCTGTTTCCCTGCCGTGACATTTTCAACTAGTTCTACAATTTCACTCCCCACTGGGTTTTAAGGGAGTGTGTGCGTGTGTGTGTGTGTGTGTTCATGTTCAGCCCTCTCCTTTGCAGAGCCTCAAGAGTACTGGGCTTTGCAAGACTGCACCGGTATAAATATTAATGCTTACCCAAAAGTGATTCTGAGAGTTTGAAGGAACAGCTTTTCCCAAATTGGGATTTTCTCCGTCCCTCTGCGTTCCTCTCACTGCTGCTTCTAACTCAATCAATTAAACAAGGATTGAATATTAGATTAGTGAAGTAAATAAAGAGCACGTATTAAACCTACTGCTGCTTCTGGCTTCCTTTCCAATTAGCTTTGTTTGCACCAATGTTGTTTGCACTAACTGTCCTGCTAGCATGAGCATTTCAGTGTCAGCTTTTGTAACAGTTTAGCATGTTGACAAAATGCAAAATCCTTTAAATATTCTGATAAAATTGACTGAATACACATGCTCTTTTTCAGCACATTCACACATTTACACACATTCACATCTGGGAACAACCCAGTAAAACCAGTCTATGTTAGCCAGTGAGTAGCTCCAGATAGGGGATTGAGTATGTTGCCCAAAGGCACCTCAACAGTAGTAGCTGAGGGAGTGGGAAGCATTTCTCATTCATTTTCCATGCAGGGATTTGAACCGCGACTTTCTGCTCACAAGCCTGCCTCACCTCCGCCCACAAGTTAGCATCAATATTTTAACGTGAGCCTTTACACTATGCTAGCGTTGGCATTTTAACATTGGCCTTTACATTAGTGTAGCTCAGCTGTGGAGTGGCACAGTGGGAGCAGCTTGTTAGAGAAACAAATGAGCAGTGATAATCAGCTGGAGATTTACAAGCTAGGAGATCCTATAAACTCCTTTCCACATTTTGCGGTCTGGCCCTGCAGCCTCCTCCTCCCCATCTCATCTTAGTATTTTTAATACTGCAACTGTTTTTAACGGTGATTGACTGACTTAATTTGATGGTTGTTGTATTGTTGTATTCTTGGCTGCATTGTAAATGAGGTTTCATCCCGAGGTTTATGCATACAAACATCTGGAGTAGGAAGAACCTGGTAGATTAGGCTACATTAAGACTAGCTAGGCTACATTAAGACTAGCTAGTGTAATTTTACTAAATGAAAAAAATGTCTCAGATCTTCTCAATAACCAGAGCCCAGCTTACATAAAAGACAGTGATAGTGATAGTGATTGCAGCCAAAAGTCTGTGTGTTGTGTTGATGATGGCAGCCAGCTAATTAATGTTGCTTCCAATGAAGACAGACATACAGGGCTCCGGCAGTGATTTCCAGTATGAATGAGCAATAATCGGTCCATCTGGGACTGATTTCTTGCCCATTCATTAATAGAATAGAAGCCCAGTGCCAAATAAATATAAAATCAAATAAACGTATAGTAAAACTCATAGATTATAAATTATATCACATCATACACATCATATCTCAATTTGATACTTGAGAATAAATGATTAGAGAGTGAGCTGTTTTTAGCTGGTTGTCTCATCTGTTTTATTGCTGAAGGTATCTGTACATTATTTTACATTACGGAAAGAAAGACCATTACAACATACAGTATCTGATGTGAGCTGATGTTAATGGACTGTCAGAGTGTGTGTTACAGCTCTCTTGAAGTGATGGCGTTCCTCAGGGAGCAGACTTTGGCTGCAGGAGGCTTTCAGTTCTGGACCAATCACATCACAGCAGCACTATAAACTTCTCTCTCCCTGCACACTAAACTACCAAAAAAATTGGATTACTGTGAAGTGCATTAGCAACACGGAGATAAAACACAGCAGAAGATTACATTTGAGGCAGGCTGAGAACAAATGTGTGTAATATTGGTGTGAAGCAATGCCACCTACAACCCTCTGCTCCCTAACCACCAGCTCCACCAGCTCCACCAGCAGCACTCACACTGAGTGAGGAATGAACTGTCTGTTTGGTGTGAAGAGCATGGTTTATCACTTTTATGTGTTGATTGGTATAAAGGTTGTGTACTTCTCTTGTATTCCACTGAGCTGAAAGGCTTCCTCTGGTAGATTCATGATTTCAAATTACAAAAGATTTTACTATTCATGCAATTCAGAACTAACATCTTGGGAATTGAGATTTCTTGAACTAATGATGTACCAAAGTTTCCATTCCAGCCAGCGTTTTCAAGATCTGTGTTGTACTCTGAAAAGGATGTGATCAAAACTATATAGATATATAACTATATATATGAGGAGATATTCACCACCAAATCCTCAATTTGTGAGCAATGACCTAATTGGGGTCTAGTCAGGATTTTACCCCAATTACTCTGTCCTACAAAAGTGTGTAGTTCAGAGTAAAAGTTCTGCACCAAAGCTTGTCTCAACAACTTTTTTACTGCACATTGATCTTTTGGAAAGGAAAGCAACTCTCCAATAAGTTAGTTTGGGGAATCTGTGAGAACCCTTTGTGTTTCCAGCCTTAGGAAAGCCGAGCTCTAAGTGTTAGAGAGGCAGGGGAAACAAGACGGAGAACATCTAATTATCTGTGGAGAACTTTTTAAAGAGCACTTATCTTTTAATGCCTCCTGAGGGAGGACGGCTGTAAAGTAAAACAAAGCAGATGCTGTGGCTGCACTTCCAGTGACTGTGTAAAGAGGTTTTCTAGTCTCCATAGCTTGGCTTTTAAAGGAATCCCAACTGGATTCAGGCTGGAGGAAACACATTGCTCTCCTGTGGATCCAAAACAGAATAGATAAAAAAGTGGAGCATGTTCCCCAGTGATGCTGCAGTGGGTAAGACTCCCATCTCTGGAGCCAAATGTGCTGCAGCCCCACGGCTAAGGATCAAAACCCACCAAAACTTTCTCCACATACTCTGTCCCTGACTACGTTTACATGGACAGCAATAATCCGACTATTAGCCTCATTCTAAATAAGACCGATAAAGCTGATTACATGGGTTGCTTATAGAACTATTCCATTCATATTCCTGTTTACATGCTACAGAACAAAGCCAGATTAGTAGGACAAGGATTACAACTGCTAGTGTTGTTCTAATTCTTTGCGGCATACAGTAGTAGCTGCTTTTTAACATCGTCCAGCGGTTGCGAACTTGTTCAGACAAAACGCACATTCTCTTCCTTCACTCGGTCAGCAACCCTTTTGAAAATTTCTCCATATCTAACCTTCATGATATCCATTTCCCTCAAAATCCTGCGCACGGTGACAGTTTCAGCCTTACCCCAAAAATGTTGGGGCTTCTTTTTTCTGGTGTCAGTCATCTTTTTCATCTGTAAACAAGTTCACAACTTCACCTTGAAAGTAGAGCATGTCTCGACAAGCAGTTGGATTGACCGCTTTTGTCGTAAAAAGCTGTGAATACTCTGATAGAGAGTCATAGTTGGATTAAGGTGTTTCCATATCTAAAATGCCCTTCAGTAATGCAACTAAAATCAGAATACTAAGACACATGTCTTAATGTGATTCTACTTACTCCGACTATGACCTTTTTCGATAAGGTAATCAGAAAATGCTGTTTACAAGGCAATTTATTTTATTTTATTCAGACTATATCGGATTATTGCTGTCCATGTAAACGTTGTCACTTTCACCTTTCCTGCTGTCTCAATAAAGAAAAAAAATACTTAGAGCAGTGGACTGCAGTGGAAAAAAAGAGCTGCAGTATGCTGTTCTGCCATTTGATTGATTTGCATCAGAATATTCCACAGCGTGACTCCTTCAATTGGAGCAATGCTGTGTTTTCAGTTTTATGAATCCCCAGTGTCCCATTCAGTTCTCACTTCTGAAATAAATTAGTTTTGCAAAGGTGCTTGGATGATGTGAATATCCTTGTGCCATGCATTTTGTCTGGATGACAGAACCAAATGACATTTTGTGCCAAAATGTTTTTTATTTAACATGGAGATATGTTGGTCTGCTGTTCTCAATTAAGAGACATTTACAGGCAAATGTATTCAAATCATTTACTTACTGCAGCTGGTGAAATTAGTAGATATTTTATTATACATATCTCCCCCTGGAGCCGTTAGTACAAGTGATGTAGCCTGCAGCATTCCCTCCAAATCTGCATAAGTCCTGCATTATAATTCACAGTGAACATTTTTGGATTTACTCTCATTTCAGCAGCATTTTAACTCCAGTGAAAGTTGTTTCTCAGCTGCATGTTTCAGCTCTCTGTCTGTGTGTTTATGTGAGTTGAACCTGGCAGATTTAGGATGAAGAGGTTTTAAAGGCTGCTGTGTTGTGGCATGTCGCTCTTCTGATCACTTCATTGGCTTGATGTCTGTCTCCCACACAGCCACCCGCTCTGCCACTCAGTTAGTGTGACGAACCTGAATGAGAAGGATGATTGTTGTATCGTTTCAAAGACAGTGGCAGATCGGTGTGTTGTGGAGAGTGGTGTATGCATAGGGATGCTCTTTATGTGGATATGTGGGCTGGATACATGCATGTATGTGCTATTTATACAATGAGTGATTATCTGGCATTTTCCAGCTGGATCAGGCTTGAAGGCCTGAAGGCAGAGGGATCAGCATCATGCCAGGAGTGTGTCAACAGCTAGATGAAGGGCTGGAAATGAGGAACTAACATTTGTGTCACTGTTAGCAGCCAGACTGGAAGCTGCTGAGCTTCACAGGTCAGCAGCTGTCAGACAGACAGACTGATTCTCCAGACAGAGGTTTCTGCTGGTAGGGAGGAAGAGGAGGCAGGGACTGAGACACTGAAATATGATATAATATATCAACCAAACTAGTTCCCCAAAACACTCTGGTCTAGGCAGCATCAAAATAACATTCTGAAACAAACTAGTAGACTAAACTAACTAGTAGGGTACTGCAGATATAAAACACAAACATTTCTCATACAGGCAGAGCTGCTACATTTGTGAAGGCAGAAATAATCTCATTGGCTGAGTTAAACCTCAGTGGGTGGAACTGAAGAATAAAGTTTTTTTGGAGTTAGCTTGGAGATATCTTTCTGTAGGGGCTTGTCTCTGGAAATTATGTATTCCATCATATGTCAGTAATACGTGTCTGCAGGGCTCTGCTCTGTAACCCTGGGGGGCTGATTGTACTCCCTGCTGAATCTTTAGCTGCTTGGATTTAAACAGGGAGCTAACTGGCAAACTGGCAACAAATGGCAACAAAGAGACTCTGGTCAAAATGTAAATAATATTTTTTTTTCATTCACTCACGACCATGGCATTCATGAAGTTGGAAGAAGGTCAGCTAGGCTAACTAGCTAATCTAGATAATTTAGTTTGGCTAGATTACATCTTTTCAGTTAGTAGCAGAGCGCTAGGCTTCATAATATTAGCTTCCTCCTCTCTGACCTCTTGCCTTTTTCACTGGACTTAAGTCTATCATTACTTAGACAGAAAAACTGTGGTTCTTTGGCTCCGCCCACTGAGGTTTAACTCAACCAATGAGATTATTTCTGCATGCAGCAGCTGCCTCTGAGAAATGTTTGTAGAACTAAAACTACAATCTGCAAACTAGTTCAACAAAACATTTTTGGCAAAACAGCCTTGTCTGCTCACACAGCACTCTGTCACAGTTTATCTTTTAACAGAATGCAGGCTGGAAGGAACATGCTGTCAGGTCTTTTCAGACTAAAGGAGAGAAACCTACGAATCCTGACAGGTGACATCAGAAAAATATTTTTTGAATGCGTGGCTGAGTAAAGTGCGTGCACACGTTACTAAAGTGTGGCCGCAAGGTTTAGAAAAGTAAAGTTTGTGAGTAACATTGCTACCATTTTCTGATGGTAGAGATGGAGATTGAGAAATTGCAAGTAATGAAACATCGCGTTAGTTCAGGCAGATGTGCTCCACATCATCTGACCATCAGCTGATCCAAACACATTCACATCAATCACATTCACACTTCAAACAAGGCGGTCCATTTAACCTGTCAGCTCCTCATTCATCCCTTTGCTTCCTACCAGTCAAGCTGCTGTTGACTGGCTGTGCTGCTCCTCCCCCCTCTCCCCCCTATGTTTCTGTAGGGGCTTGTCTCTGGAAATTATGTATTCCAATTATGTATTCCATCATATGTCAGTAATACGTGTCTGCAGGGTTCTGCTCTGTAACCCTGGGGGGCTGATTGTACTCCCTGCTGAATCTTTAGCTGCTTGGATTCAAACAGGGAGCAGATCCTGTACTGCCAAATATAACTGTACAACCATTTGTGCAATAACGGTTTCAACTTCATGACGAGAGCGTTCCTGATTGGAATTTATTCTATGCTGTGAGGCATAAGATTATACTGAGACTTGATTTGCCTCGTGAACAATCATGGAGCCCATGATTGTTCACCGCAGACCTGAGAGGCTCATTATTAAGCTCACTCTCACCTGTTGTGTTGGGAGCCTGCTTTACTAAAACCTGAATACCTGTGTGGCTACGCTTTACCTATATTTAGTTACTCATGCACACGCTTTACTCTATTGTGACCACACATAAAAAAAACCCAAAACATTCCAATGTCACCTGGTGGGTTTCGTAGAAGCCAGGTATTATTAATAGGGATATTTCTCCTGTGGAGCGTCAGTCTGTACAGCAGCAGCTGCAGAGAGCTCTCCTCTCCACAGGACCGGCTCTGTTTCCTGCTTCATGCTCTGCAGAAAAATTACCATCTTATCAAGTCATTTCATGCATCTTTAAAAAAAATCTTTAAGCAAGTGAAATAATCTGCCAGTGGAATGAGATAATTTATATTCTCAATGCATTATCTTTAAATACACAAGATCGCTCAACTAGTATCAATATACTAGATAAAACTGAATTGAATGACTTGATGAGGTCTTTATTGTTGCAGTGTGGCTCGAGATGGTAGCCGCCATATGCTGGTCTGAAGCCCAATCAGATTCTCGCATCCCGTCCTATTAATTATGTGCCAGAGAAACGCTAATTAAACCGGGAGAAGAGGTCTCCTGCGATGTCCTTACCTTCAGGGTGTTAGTTAGCACAGTGGTTTGTTCTGCATTTCAATCAATCAATTAACAAGTCAGAACCATAGGCTGCTATAGAATAGATCGCTCCTGTTGAATAATTCAGCAGTTTTCATCAGCTTGTTAAATCCAATGTGAGAAGAAAGAAAATCCCACATGGTATATAAAATATAAAACACAAAATATGACTGTTGATGCATGTTGTCCCATAGATCTTTGAATGAGATTATTATTTTTTCTTTTGCTTCATTTTTTTCAGTCTAGCTAGGGCTGCAATTTATCTCTGGGTTTGATTGTTCAGACCAATAGACAGCTTTGTTTTTCTATTATTTAGTTAGCTTGACCAGAATATACTGTGAAAAGAGATGCTAGTTCCTATTTAACAATATTTAAGCTGCACTAGGCAACTTCGCACATTTGTGGCCCCAATGTTGAGGTTGATGAGGAGAAAGTTTTGAATTTCGCTCTTTAGTTTTAGTAACATCTACTAACATCTTTAGTAACATCTATAAGAAAATTAATAAAAAAAAAGATGATTAGTCAGTGTGCGAAGGGAATATTTCCCACCTGTGACCACTGATAAGACAAGTGTATTTTTACATTAAAATCTTGCCAAGTGAGTCAAAAGTTTCAATCAACTTGTTAAGAAAGCCCACTGCACTTCATTAAGTAATGAACACAACACTATTTTGACTGTTGTGTTTGCTTCAGTCCATCCAGGGAGGAGCAGGCTGAGGCCCTTCAGGTCAAACTTGAGCTAGAAGTTGTGCAGATTAGTAAATGAACATTGACATTTTCTGCTTGAGGATGATTGTTAGCGGTCTGCAGTGAAAACAAGCATCGCTGCAGCCTCATTATCCTTCTTACTGCTGCATGCTCTGAATGGTTAAATGACTCAGCTGGACTCACTGAGAAGCTAAACTGAATGTCTGAACTGCTGCACCTTCTGTTTACTGCTGTTTGTTCAGCTGATGGATGGAGCTCATCGGTATTCAGGCTCTCCACCTCCATCATGAACTCTGCGGACACTTTGATATTTCAGCAAAGTGGTAAAATGGACAATGTAGATGAACGAGCTGCGCTGCCTCTCTCTCTCTCTCTCTCTCTCTCTCTCTCTCTCTCTCTTTCTCCCTCTCTCTCTCTCTCTCTCTTTCTCTCCTGTGCCAAGTATTCGTCTGCTGTGTCAGTGGTGATTAAATACATTTGATGGTGCCAAGGCCTCTGACACTCTAGAGGGTTTTTTCTTTTAATCGTCAGAGGCTTTTTACTGCTGTCAAATTCACAGACACTTTGTTATTTCAGCAGAATGATAAACCTGACACTATGGATGGATGGATTACCTGGAGGACAGAGGTGTGACTCTCTCTCTCTCTCTCTCTCTCTCTCTCTCTCTCTCTCTCCCTCTCTCTGTCTTCTTCAAGTATCAGTCCAGGAATTAAACATTCATTTGATGGGTGTCAAGGAGGATGTTTTATTGAGATGAAAAGCCATATTCCATCACTAAAATGTCAACATAATGGCTTCCTGTCCTTGTTGGAGGAGTTCTGCTTTACAGTGTGACTTCCTTCATTTTACTGTTTCACCTGAGGGAGAAACAGCGTTGGTTTTGGGTGAGTATTGGATCAGTTAATACTGATATTCTGCGCCACAGTGGAGTTTAGACAGCAGAGTCACTCTATATTCCATCACAAACTGAAAAATCATCGCTTCAAGAAATAGTTCACTTCCCCATCTGATCCTGAACCACATCTCCTTCTCCCATATCTTCCTCTTCTTGCTCCAATGTGCACTTATCTTGACGTTAAAAAATCTTTCAACCTTTCTCCACATCTCTCATTCCCCAAGCTTTTCCATCATGCATGATCATTCTAGCATTATAGGAATATTTTGTCACATCTATTGTCAGTGCAGCATGGCTCTTGAACTTGAACTCCTTACTATTGGCTGTTTGTAATGTTGGTTATCTTGCAATTTCAGCGTATTCTGCTGTTGTTTTAATAAGAGCATAACCTGAATGTCTAAAATGTAAATGTAATCTAATGAGTAAACTGGTTTATATGATTTTAACCTTTATTAGACACTGAGATCGATGCAGTGAAAAAATAATTCGACAGAGAAAGGAGCAATGTGTTGGTTTCAGACCAGTATTTGTGCCAGGACAGTACAGTATCTTAATATTCCAGAAATCTCTTTCCAGCACAGCCAGGTCGGTGTTGAGGTTCAGTAGCTTGGAGTCCAGCAGGTATTCAACATTTAGCTCCGTTTTCCTCTGAGCCGTCTGTGTTTTGCTCCGCTGGTCGCACCGTCAGGGACGACGGCTTTTAAATGCCAAAACTCCGCCGAGGAAAAGCAGCCTTGTGTCATCAAACTCCTCTGCTCTCTCTATCAAGTGTTACCTCAGCACACATTATCTCCTCAGGGATTACACTCCCTCTCATTTCACCTCTCCAGACTACTGTATTTCAGCTGCTTTTCACACCGAGGGCTCGGCCTCCACCCACAGTCTAGCAGGAGTCTGTCAGCCCAAGGCCTGGAGGGATAAAGACGATTTAGAGGAGCGACGAGCCGGAGGCCTTCTGATGATTATCAAGTAGCTGAACTGCATTTAAAACCACCGACTGTCAAGTGCTGGGATTAAATATGCATGGAGTTCAAAACCACTCTATTCCTAACAATTGAATTATTGAAGATTAACTGTAAAGTGCCATTAGAGAGTCTGTATAATGTGACTTTACATCAGGATGCTCTATGATTAGCCCTCTATCAAACTGTCCTAAATAGAGATCAGAACTACTTTATGCCAAATAATTTCATCATCAAAGAGAAACTCAGAGGATTGACAGGCTGGAGGCTGTCTGGTGATTATCAAGAAGCTGGACTGAATGTTTGAGACTTTGAAACTCTTAATATTCACACACTATAAAAACTTTAAAGGTGCTGCATGCAGCATCAATAAATCATCACCATCTTGATTTTGAGATATTAGTATAAACAAACAGGTCATAGCTAGGAAGACTGTCAGCCTCTACCTGCCTGTAGTACATGTATGTATTTTACACTGGGTTGGATCTGGAGGGAAATCTGCTGGATTGCTTTACGGCACAAAACAGGAAGAGGGCGCTGTTCTTCCAGAGCAAACAGAGCTAAAGCTTTCAGAGTTTCTAGCAACGGCAGATGGTAGAAGGAAAATCCTCTTCAGAATAACCAAAGAGAAAACCTTTGACTAAAGAAGCAAAGATCCTCCTTGCAGCAGGAAGCAAAGGATTTTATGGGAAATGTAGTCTTAAACCTGCAATAAGTGATTTCAGACCCTGTAACCAATCCTGAAACTAACGTGTGCTACATGGAGATTTCCGTGAGATGTAATGATATAAACAAACAGCCACACGCCAGGACCAGCTGTGTTGTTGTTTTCAACTAGTAAACTTGCTGCTTGCCTCTTCACTTGTTATTGTGGGACATGTGACCTTCAGCGGGAGAAAAAATCTGGCAAAGCGAGACTGGTAACCGGCAATATTTCTCCGTAGGTACGTTTATTTTAGCCATTAGCCTTTGTGCACGGTTTGTCCTTAAGGGCTTCCGTCACTCAGTAGCTTTGCTGTGTGTTTACAAATGTGTTGAGGTTTCTGTCACACTCTAGTGGTCAGAAAAAATCGCTTAGTGTAGCTTTATGTGGAGAAACACTTGAACAATGCCGCTGGTGTGAGTCATCTAGACCATGGTCTCACTTGTTTATGGTAAATATACTGAGGTATCACAGTTAATGCAATAATGCAATAAAAATGCTACATGGAGCACATTTAACGTCATACCAAAGAATGTAACTATTAAAAATAAACGATCAAGTGTTGAATGTGTGTCATGTAAGTGACTTGTTAAATGGAGTGCTGTTCCTCTTTAAAAACTCCCATCAGGCTGGTTGATACCAAGAGGAGTCGGTGGAGATGAAGTGCTCTAATGCTGACAGAGTAATCTAAACTAAAGCCTTGTTGTCGGAGTCGTGGGCCGGATCGCCAACAGCTGACTGGAATGTGAATCACAGTAATTGGCTCTTGTCTCAGCGGTGGAGAACAACATCCATTAACACAGAGGCTTTAGTTGGAGGCTGCATTAGTTTGGCTTTAGCTTACAGTTTGGAGCTCAGGAGAGAAACTATGAATATTTATCAAGTTGACGATTTCTGTGTGGGATACAATTATGCTGTTCAGACCGCAGACCGTCTCATAAAACAAACATCAATTCCTATATAGCTCGTCTATTTACTGTTTAGTATTATCATTTCCCCATGTAATGCAATTTAAACAAGCAAATAACAGAAATAGCTGCGGCAATACAGCTGCAGTGCATCAATAAAAAACAAAAAAATGTATTCTTGCTTTAATATGTGTGTGTATGTACGTGTTTACGTGTGTGAGAGAGAGAGAAACCAATTAAAACAAGGCCAATTAAAGATAATTACTGTATTTTTTTGCATCCACAACCTTCAAAGTGTGAAACATGTAAAGGTTTCCTCTCACAACACTGATTCCCCTCCATGTGACTCCTGCTTGTCTTATTAATGAGCCTGCCAGTCAGAACGCCATTCATCTCCCCAATAGGAAATCATTACACCATTCATTTAGCCAACTGGACATTATTATACCATTCATCCATCCTGCTGGACATTATTATACCATTCATCCATGCTACTGGACATTATTATACCATTCATTCATCTAATATGGCATCATTACAGCTAAAAGACCTGTTTCCACCTGGGCAACATGAGAACTGCTTCTGAACCATTAGACTCCACTCTCACTCATAATGTAATCCTCGGAAACACTCAACAGGTTTCTACTGAAGCTAAGAGGATAAACTCAAGTCTTACTCTCTCTGCTATCCTGTTGTTTTGAACAATTTAAGAGTTTTCCACTCAGGTTAAGAGATGTTGAACTCTTCTCCATCTCTCTGTGATATTGTGATATTTCAACCTCTCAGCGTGTTTTTACTGAGGCCACTAGAGGAGAAGCTGCTATTGATCTCTGCTCTCTGAAACACTCTCCTGTTTTTTTCACTCAGGATAAGAGTTGGGATGCGTTATAACTGCTTGTATGATTTTGATCCAGAGTAATGTTTTTACTCTGAGAGAGGAGACGTTCCTGTATCAACCTGCTGCTGTGAACCTCTCAACATCCACTAAGAGACTGGAACCAAATGTATTAAAAGGCCTGTTTTCAGCAGGTAAACGTTAAAGCTGCTGCTGAAAGAGAAGACTCCACTCCACCTGTCTGCTGCTCAGTGGTTTTTAAGAGATGTGATGCTTCTGCCCAATTATTTCTGCTCTTCTGCTCTTCTGAACCACTAAGTGCTGTATCACTCAGGTTGAGTGTTGTACTCCTGTCCAACTATCTCCGCTATTCTCAACCTCTCAATGTTTTTTTTCACTCAGGTAAAATGTTTGGATGCTGCTGTGTGGTTTTCTCTCCATACAGCAGTCTGTCCATTTCATCCCTGATGTGGAAGCTTTACCCAAAATGTCTGCAGCCCCTGTAGTTTGTTGTTTCACTTGTCAAATGTGTGCCACTGCAAGAAATGGCTGAAATATTAACACTTGGTGGTCAATTTATGATGAGTGCTGTGGGTATACTGTGGCTGTGTGTTGATAAAACAACACAGTGATGCAGCACATAGTGTGATGTATCATTTGACCTTGTGAGCCAGTGATGTTTTGCTTCACTAAGGCCTGATAAAAGCAGCTATGGTCAGCTGATCAGAGTCACAGCCTGACCAGGAGGAGGAAGTTTAATTTGATGGAAGTTGCTGAAACATATCGTCACTGTGTCTCCAAAATATCAGCTTTACAGGAACATTTCTGGGAGAAAAAATTACTTGTTTTTCATTTGATCACCATGCATTTTAGAGCTTATCTAATGTGGAATTTAAAGGGTTTCAAAAGCCCGAGGGTTGTGAGAGTTTTCCCAACCCATAGAAGACCATATAATCCTGTTGTGAAAAGACATGATATATAACAAAGTCTTCTTAACCCTAGAATGAGCATGTATGATAGAGAAATGCTGTGTTAGAAAACCCTTTTTTTCTTTCAGTCTGTAAAGATTTTCCTTATGGAAATTCTGTAGACTTCATTTCCAGTTTGCTCTAATGAAGCTTCTGCAGCACAAATCCTTTTGATTAGCAAAAGACCCGTCAATCTCTCACATTTGCCTTCCTCCCTCCTCAATTGGCCAACTTTGGGCAACAGAATATCCAGAAGATATTACTATCAAACACATTAGGAATATACTATGACTGTAAACGCTAACCCCTTGTGTCTTTTTCTGCTTTGTGATTGGCTGACAGAGGTGTGCGACAGCCAGCTGGTGTCCAATCTGCCGCCGTCGTCCTTCAGAAGCTCCTCCCAGCTGTCCAACAGCCACGGGCCGGGCTTCGCCAAGCTCAACAGGAGAGAAGGTGAGGAAGACTTCCTGCTTCTGACATTAGACTGGATGAGGTTGGATCTAAGGAGGATTTGATGGAATATGACTGGGCTGAATACTAGACTATAGTTCAGACTATACTCTGCAGATACATGCAGGCGTTCTTGCTTCCACTGCAGGGAATTATGCATGTAAGCTAAATGTGGATTAGGCTTAATATAAATAACTTTTGGCATCATTTTGTCTGCTTGTAATGTTATTTTCAAGAGGAAAGGCGCTCTCCTCCTTCAGGCCGGTGAAATGTGCCAAATCTCTCCTCTGTTCCTGAGGAGGTGCTCTGCGGCAGTTTAGCTCAGGACGCACAGCACAAAACATCAAACACAGGAGGAGGAATCTCTACCGGATTCACAAAGACAGACAGATAACTCACTGGTGAATGTGGAGAGAGAGAGAGAGAGAGAGAGAGAGAGAGAGTATCGGAATAATATGTGAGAGACAGACGAAATAAGAGTAAGAAAAAGCAATAGTTGCTATATTCCCTATAGGTGTGTATGTATTGGAAGTTTATTCCAGTAGAATAGATGTGAATGCTGATTGGTCGTCCACCATGAAAATACAGCAGGGATTCCTGTGCTGGATGCTGATGTGAGGCTTCGACAAAATGACGATCGGGTTTGTTTCTGAGCTCTCTGGAGGGAACGGGCTTTACTGCTTTATCCCAACATCAAAAGCAGAAGCAGCTGGGAGTGTGGGACGGGTTTAATGTGGATCTGAACGACTCGCACCACCTGGGAGACTGAAGGAGGCCGAGCCTGCAGAACACTGTTCAAACCTCAGAGTGTTTGATGGTCCAGGCTGGAAGCAAACACACTTTCTGCTGCTGCGCTGCTCTCTCTGTTTGCTGATCTCACTTGGATTTGGGGAACAGAGGATTGACTGGCTCTGAGTACTAAGTATGTTTACTCTGGTAACAGAATGTACCTCTATACTACTGTAACAGTATGTTTACTCAGATACTAGTGTCTCAGCATGTGTACTTCTGTTTTACTGTGCATACTCTAACAAAAGTATGTATACTTCTAAAAGGAATAGTTCACCCAAAAATGAAAATAATGTCATTATCTATTCATGTCAATCAAAACACTAGTGAAGTTTGTATGTCCACTACACACAGCAAATCAGCTAGCGCAGCTTCATGCCAGCGTTCTCCAAAACAACACAAGTGGCCGGAACTGGTTCTTTAGACTTCGAAAAAGAGCAGAAATTGACCATAAAATTTCTCCAAACAGCTCGTGCCGCATAATCCAAGTGTTCTGAAGCCAAACAATCGCACTGTGGGTCCAAAAGACCCATATTTACACTAGTATTTAGTGCAAGTCTTCACTAAAACCGGTTTTCGAAAGCGTTCACACTTGCACGCACCCTTATCAGAATCAGATTCACATGTTGTGTGTTCATGCTCTGTGACTCCTTGACATTTGTTGACATTATGTTAGCTAACATTATCGATAGGTGAACAACTGATGTGAGCAGGTCTTAGCTTCAGTATGTTCACTTCAGTCTAGTTGCTGTAGTCTTTCACTTGGACCTTCTTGAGTAATTTGGCTTCCAGCTCTCCTCATCTCTTGATGATATGGAAAGATAATTTTTGTGATTTTTTTTTTCTCCCCAAAGACCAGTTGAGGCTGGCGTCACTTAAATCTGCTTTGTAGTCTTCCAGGTGGGGTTTCCCACTGTGAGTATGATGTAAATCAAATATGGCTGCCGTGTGAGTAAGGCAAATGTTTTGTATTTTAGACACTCTTGTCCCGAGTTTAAGGGTAAAAGCCACAGCTGTGTAAGTACTAATTATCATGAGGGAATTGTTCTCTGACACTTGAGTGGTTACAAAACCAGTCTGCTACTCTGCTGCTGTAATGAAATTTCTTCGTCTTCTATTAAATGTCTCTAGGGAAAAGGCAGGCTTAAGCCAGAGCTGACAAAGATATGATAAGATATCACAGATATGTAAGCACCCACACTTACAACTCTATATTGAAACTATGACCTTTAACCATTTTTCCTATATGTTTCTGATCAAGAAGTGCTTCCCATCACGCCCAGTGAATATATCCTCTCTACTTGGGTAGGTAGGTAGGTAGGTAGGTACTTTATTAATCCCAAGGGGGGGAAATGTCTTTGTTACAGCAGCAACAGACAGAATATAATCACATAACAAAATAAAATTATAATTAAAATATGCACATATATACTGTATATATACACATTATGCACATGTGGAAATATACAAATGTTACTTATTTTATTTTCCTAGCACTAGATTATTCTGTTGTAGGGGATCTAAAGCGCTGATCTTTACACTCCTTACTTTTGGTTGTTTGCAATGCTTGTGATCTATGGTTTTAAGCTTATTCTACTTAAAAAGAAACAAAAAAAAAAGGCGGTGTATCTTGCATTCCTGGGTCCATTTTGTTGTTTGGTGCTTTTTTCATATTCTTGTGGATAACTGGACAAACGTAGAAGACATCACGTCCAGATATTCCCAGCAGCTACAATGGAGATTGATAGCAGAAAATGTTTCAGCGACCTAAAACATCAACGGTAAATGTCAGGTTTTGTTGTCAGTCCCTCAGAATAAAAGAGCGAGGGCTTCTTTCTAGAGCTACATATTCAGGCCTGATCTGTGGGGGTTGTTGAAAGGCATTCTGGGAAATGTAGGACATCCCTAACTGAAATAGAAGTGAGATGAGGCAGGTTGAGGGAACATGGGTACACCCAAAAAGTAAATATAGCTCACAAAATAACTCATGGAATGCATTGAACATCACAGATTGATGATGTATAACAGTGTAAGAGGATCCAAGGATTTTTCCTTTAATTGCACCATAAACAAACATAAGAACTACAATTACACTAATTGTTTTATTTCTCACTAGTGTCAAGATCCTCCTTAAAGATACAGTCCACTACAGACTGATCCTGGCATGTAACCTTTGACCACCTGGTCACATGTTCTTAATAGTAATATCATATTATTATACTACATTTATTTTTAGGCTTCTCTTCCATGTTACTAGTGACAAGACACTCTTTAAAGAAATGAATTCTCTGCTGATATGGTCACGTTGTCACCACCATAACATGGCTTCACCATTTCTATTACAAACACAACTGTGCTGATGTATTTTTCAAATCTACTTGTGTGGTTCAGATTGCCTCTGTAGCTGTGCTGTAGTGGGATAAACCCAGCAGGCTCTGATGGAGGCACACAGGCAACGTGTTCAGGTTCACCCATGAGTCTGTATTTCAGCATTAATAATAATATGAAGATGAAAAACCTGGGGGGGATTGGGAGTGGGAGGCACTGACATGTGACCTGTGACCGCCTTACTGCTGACAGCACCATAACATGGCTTCACCAGTCACATTACAGCCACTGTAATATTAATGCATTCTTCAAATCTAGCTCTATTCTAGTATCTAGCTGGTAGATCAGGAGAGCTGTGTGCGTCAGATTGCCTCCCCAGCTATATTAACGGTGCAAAGCCGGCACGATCCCAGCTGTTTGCTGAAGAAATCGATGAATAAATGAAAGGCTCCATCTCATTTCCATCTCCTGCTGCTGCTAACGCTCTGCCTCCTCTAGTTGTTCTCAGAGAAGCCACTTCGCTCTGATTTAATTTACCTACTAAATGAACAGAGGTTATCAGAGGCCTGCAATACCACCTACACAACGCAGCTTAACAAGGCAGTTCATCTGCTGCCAGCGGGGTGACATACTGTAATTTAACCTGCTTCATGAAAACGTTTTTTTTTTCAAGAATCACGTTGAAACAAACAACGTTTTCATGATAAAAGTTTAGGGATCAGGCTTACAAGATGTTTAATATCAAATTAGGTTATAGTGCACTGACAACAGTTAAATTGGAAGAGTTTTTCAGTTTGATTTATGAACTAAATCAGAGATAGATTACTTCAGATTAGCATTTTGTTTTACAGTGCAGCTCTAAGTGTTGAATGTATATGTATAGGATTATGTATAGTCAAGTATTATACTGTCCCTTTGCACTGTATGTGAGGTCCTATTGTCCTTGTGCCATGTTGTCTACTGCGTTTAGCTACTGCGATTTGCCAAGACAAAGTGATTCTTATTCTGAATGTGATATTCTTGTGTCAAATATGTTAATATTCACTTAAAAATCTAGAAAAATTAATTGACTGCAACAGGAGATAAAATGACTTTTTGAGACTGACTTGCAGTGCAGCTCTGCTGAAGAGAAACAACAAACTATTTCAGCCTTCTCTCTCTGGTCTTACCTGTGGTCCAGCTCCTCTCTGTAGTCAGACCAGAGGACCAGACAACTTTAACCTGATCTAGCTGATCACAATGGAGGCTTGATGGCACTGAGTCCGACACCAGATGTGGATGAAAAGCCCTGATAGGCTATTGATTGGAGATGAATGAATCCTTTCAGCAGGAACCTGGAGGATGAATGACTCTCTATTTCTGTCTCCCTGTCGCTCTCTTTTTATCCTCTTTCTTTTTCATCATTTTGCTTTCCCCTGTCTCACTTTTCATCCTTCATTTCTCCCCTGCCGCTCTCTCTCCCTCCCACCTTCTTCTCATTCTCTTAGTATCCCTCTTTTTCTTTTCTTTTTCATCTCTGTCTCTTCCTCTTCTCCGCCTCCACCCTCCCTCCCTGTCAGTCTCCTGTTCTTCAGTAGAGTGTGTGTACTTGTAATCATTAGTTTCACTCTCTCTCCAGTCACATTTGCATTGGTAAGAACTCATTTAGCCGGCTGCATCTTCCAGCCAAATGTTAATAGCAGTCCTCAGCGTTTAAACGATTTCTTTTTTTCAGTGAAGCCGCTGCAATTATGCTGAAATAGACTGTAAAAGAATAATTGTGCCTCAGTAATCACTTTCTAAAAGAATTAGATGTGAAGGTGGAATTAAAGTTTAATTGGAACCTGTTAGTCGGGTCCGACTGTGTAAAGACTGCCAACTAATCAGGTATTGATCCATGTGTTCGGTCGTCCTCCATGGCTTCCACAGAGTTCAGCTGTGTAACTGTTGCTCCACCTAAAAAGCCTGTAAACACTATTGGGAATCTGTCGTGCTTCACCTGCAGGACACAGGCAGCGTCCTGCAGCCTGCTGCTGCTGTCAGCGCTGCTTTGGGCCCATTAGCTTCTTGTTAGGCCTCTCTGTCCGTCTGACATGTTATCAGGCTGCTGAAATTACCAGCCAGGCTCCGTATTCTCATGCAAATGATCCGCGCTCACTGCGGGCCTCGCACCGTAACAGTCTGCCTGTTACCTGTCTCTCCATTTGCCTTTCCATTCCTTTAAGCTGCCTGTCTGTCTTACTGCCTATCTGCCTTTTCTAGCTGTCTGTCTCTCTCTTTTTCCACCGCCCACCTTCCTCACTAACTGCCTGTCTCTCTCTTTAACGGCTTGTCTCTTCCTCTGCTTGGCTGGCCCTTTACTTTCCTTTCTGCCTGTCTGACTCTCCCTTCTTGTCCCTCTACCTGTCTCTCACTCTCTCTCTTTCTCCCTGCCTGTCTGTCAGGTGGAATATCAGTGCATTATTGATGATCTAAAAGTCTTTTCTTTAGTTATCCATCCATCCATCTGCTCCTTATAGTGATGCTGCTGAGCAGACCGGCCTCATGTCAGGCTCTGTTTCCCTTCAACAGTAAAGCAGGAGGAGAGCAGGTCAGGCTGCAGTCACATGATTGATGCCACAGGTCTAATAACTCTTAGAGAGTTTGAGGTGGAGTCTTTATTGGTAGAGTGGATGACTGAGGTATCAGGGATGTAGTGGAGGGTAAACACACCTAAACCTGGTTTACCTACTTTGCCCACTGTTTTGGGCTGACATGAATCCTATGAGATAAATTTAAGTTACATGAGGATAGGATTTAAGTCAAATACACATAAATAAATACCTTTCTAAAATTTCAATTGAGCTGTGTGTATATTTTCCTTATGATGATCACCAACTGGACATGATAGTTTACCCACTTTTTTATTTAACACTACATCACTGCAAGGTATTGTCTATGCACCAAATTTTGCAAAAAATAGCTTTGCCTCTCATTCACTTCAATTGAAAACCTGTGAAGGGTGAATAAAAAACATCATTTCAGTTACAAAGCAATTTCAGCTGAGACCAAGCCTTTACACAATTATAACCTGCATGACTAAATTTCAGAAATCAAAAGCAACAAATATGCCTGTTTATTTTATAGATTTTTGATATGTGAGAGCACATGTGCAATTTAGTTTTGCATTCCAACATTAGCATGCCAACTGTCTCACTGTTCCCTGATTGGTTAAGCCATAATGATAATTTGGTCCTCTGATTGACCGGCAGAGCAGTGATGTCACACTCCTGACCTGTCATTAACCTGTACCTTCCTCAGTGGGGAGTCAGATGTGTTTCATGATAGACACCAGGAGAGAGAAAACAGTGAGAGCCGCTTGATTCAAAGTGACAGCCGTGACAGAAAGTGTTGAGACGATCAGCCATCAGTTCACCTCAGACTCAATTCTGTCTGACAGGGTGGACACAGTAAATCTTTGTAACGCCTCTCGGTTTCTGTGTCGTTTCTCTCTGATCTCTTCTCTTTTCCTCTCCAGTCTGATCTTACAGTTTTTTTTATGATTGCTTACTGTAAGCACAATTTTGAAAACAGGGCTCATTTTCTCAAAACACTTAATACAATTCACAAAACCACACACCCAACGTGCAAAACACCTCATATATCCTGCAAAATGAAGCACTGCATTCAAAACTGCATAAACACTTATCAAAATCAAACTTTTGCACCAAATGGCACACACTTCATTCATATTACCAGATGTTTGTCCGACCAACTACACACTGTTGTGCTCAATCAAAAGCACTTTCATCTTTGGTGGGCTTTGTCATAATAATAGTTGTGTATGTAGGGAATTCTGCAGAGAGAGATCGTTCAAGTCTACAGAAATATGTGCAAAAACACAAATATACTCTTGAAACAAAACCTTTTTATTTTCCTCCACAACAAATCAGTGCAACATATGCACAGCACATACATTATACATTACAGTTGTGTGAACAAAAAATATGCTCTCTATCGAATACAGTAAACAGAGAAGAAAACTTTGAGGAAAATATATACAGAAAAAAAAAAGTAAAAAAACAAAAAAAAAAAAACAGAGGAAAGAAATTACTTAGGCTGCATCTCGCTGCCTAGCTGGGTCTGGCCACAGGCAATATCTTCCCTGGCTAGACATCGGGTCGTATCCAGCCCTGGACAGCACCCACATCAATATCATCACATGCCTCTTCCATTGCCTGCAGAAGAGGCATACACACATAGGGCTGACAGTCATACACCTTCTGCCGCCATGCCGAAAATAACTCTTCAATTGGATTGAAAAATGGAGAGTAGGGTGGAAGGTATTGAACAAGAAATTGTGGGTGGTCAACAAACCAGTTTTGGACCAGGGCTGCACGATGGAAGCTGACATTGTCCCATACTACAACATTATCTGTGCTGCTCTGCGTCATCCATGTGGTCCGCCGGTATCAAAATGTTGTGCAGTCTGTCCAAAGATGTGAGCATGTGGGCTGTGTTGTATGGCCCAAGGTTGGCATGGCGGTGGAGGACATGTGATGTGATGTGTTGTGATGTTGCCGCCACGTTGGCCAGGAACATCTACAATGGCTCTGTGACCAGTGATGTTCCTTCACCTTCTCCTGGTCTTCGTGAGGTTGAAGCCAGCCTCATCGATGAAAATAACCTCATGTGGGATCACATTAGCATCCATTTGAAAACAAAAAAAATATTTAAAAAATCAGTCAATATGGTGTAGTCCAGTACACTGTGAAAAAAGGCTGTACTGGGTGTAGTGTACTGTAGTCAATCTTGTACTTACATCTACATATTCATGTCTCAGATCTTTGATTCTTTCAGAATTTCTCTCAAAAGGCGCCCTGTAAAGCTGCTTCATGTGCACTTGGTTTCGGTGGAGAATACGGGCCAATGTGGACAGGCTGACTTGCCAGATGTTGAAAGTTGTGTTGTCCCTTATGATGTGGCTTTGAATCTCTCGGAGTCTAATTGCATGTATTTGCCAAAACCAAGTTGATTATTGCTGCTTCCTGTGCCTCATTGAACAGTCGAACCCTTCCACCATTATGTCTTCGTCTCTCTGTCCTTTAGAAAAAACAGAAATATAGTGATTGGTCAGTGTAGCCTGAAGAAGTTTTTTTCCCACAGTAAATTGTGCAGGATTCCTGTACAGTTATAGAGTGTATGACATGGCAGCCATTCATGAAGTAAATAGGTGTCACACAACAACTGATGTATACAGTATGATTTGTGGAGTCCTGAATTATGTAGAGTGAATGAAAATTTGGTTACGTACCTGTGCTCAAGTCTAAATGTCCGGATGACAGAGGCAACAGTAAATCGGCTCAAGTTGGGCTGGACTCTCTGTCCAGCCTCTCTCGTTATCAACCCATTCATCAGAAAGTTGTCTTCTTCCTTGTACTCTTCTTTGTCCTCGTCCTCCCCCTCCCCCTCCAGCTCTACCCCTCCCTCTCACTCTTCCTCCCCCTCTCACTCTCACCCTCCCTCTACCTCTTCCTCTCGCTGCTATGTTGGCTTCCATTGTTGTTGTAAAAGGTACTCACATGTGGTCTTTTTATAGTGCTTACATCCTGACTGATGAGTCCACAATTACTTAAGCAATGAGGTGTTTGGCCAGGTGGCACGTGTATTGGCCAGTTGGTCCATGGGTGTGGCATTTTGAATGGCAGTGTTTTGAAATGGCAATCAGCTTCCTGTGTCTTATGTAGAGAACCGTGTGCATGCAGTGTCTTACAAAAAGTACCATGTTGAATTGCAAATTGGGTGCAAAGCAGAAAATGTGTTTAGAGTTTTGGAGACTTGAGCTGAGGTTTTGCTCTCTGAGTGTCAGTTTCAATAATTGTGCTTTATGTGTCATTTTAGTGTGTTAGCAATTGAAAAAACTGTAATGAGTAAAGGGCAGTGTGGCTGCTCGCTTCTGTTCTGCTGTCAGCGGACGTGTCTGCTAGTCCCATACTTATTAGCTTTGGCCTTTAGCTCTTCTAAATATCAGGCTCCACCAGTCGCACAAATCCTGATGCAGTTTCACTGTGGCTGCTGGGTGTTTCTCCTCTGCCAGCCAACAAAATGAAAGTGAGGACACATAAGTGAGGACTTCAGATAGACCTAACAGTTATCCAGTTTGCTGTAGCGGGAACAAAAACTATACGACTGCTTGAATTTTACAGGGAAGTTAGCAGGCTTCTAGATCCCTAGGGTAGATTCAGGTAGCTATAGTGGGCCAAATGTATTACTTTTACTGTAATTGTGAACCTAGATCCCTCTGGATTTATAGATCCATTTGTTTCTAATACGTTTCGGTGGGGAAAATGTGAAATGCTAAATGTTTGTCTGATTCTCAGCATTTGTGTTTGTGCTCTTGGTAGTTTCCAATAAAAACAGTAAACAGAACTTTACTTGCTCTGGAGAGTTTCCCAACCCCAGTGTGACGTAACTTCAAAATGGCTACCATGGAAATAAGGGCTGATTGTCAAATCCAAAAACGCATATTGATAATCAGCCAAGGTCTACTGGCTGGTGGACAGAAATGTCGGTTTCCTGCTGTTGAAACAAAGACTAGACGACACCATTGGCAAAGTAATGTCAAGTGGCATTTAAGCTGTCTGTGTCTGTGTTTGTTCTTTTAATGCTTTCCAAGAGCTAGCTGACTTACTGCGTGTGTGTGTGTGTGTGTGTGTGTGGTTGTATGTGTGTGTGTGAGCGTGCACACTCTATTTTCCCCGCTCTCTCTCTTTCTCTGTGTATGTGTGTGTGTGTGTGTGTGTGTAGGTGTGTATGTGTGTGAGTGTGTGTGTGTGTGTGTGTGTGTGTGTGTGTGTGTGTGTGTTTGTGTGTATCTGTGCTCTCTGTTGGAGACTGGTCAGCATCCTCCTCCTTCAGAATCTGTCCATCTGGTGTTGGAGCTCTGAGGCGTCGCTTTGGCCTGACACAGCACTTTACACACATGCACACACACACACACACACACACACACAGTCCTAACCACCCAGCATGCCCACCTACCTCCTCCCTTACTCGTTGTCTCTGTATCTGCACACAAACACATTCAAACCTATTGACACTGAGCTTGTCAATAACTTAATCAATGACTTATCAATTACTTACACCACTGCTTTTTATTGATCATAGTATTTTGGGATAAGATACAATCCTTCTGTCATGCTGTACAACCGATCAATACATTGCATTCTAACCCCTTTATTGATGCTATTTTGCATAGGAAAGGATAACAACCAACTGAAATGAAGTATTTGTTTACATCTAATCAATATGTTTCACCACACCCCCTTTTATTTTCTATGGGAAAGGATCACAACCTACTGACCCAGAGTACAGCTAATCAATAAGTTGCAACACAGCCCTTCACTGATGATATTTTATATGGCGAAGTTTAAGGTTGTGGAGTAGTTTACTCCACAACCTCTTATCGATGCTCCTTTTTATGGGAAAGGATACAAACCTTGTGACATGCTGTAAAACTAATCAATGCATTACAAGTCAGCCCCTTATTGATGATATTTTGCATGGGAAATTATATCAACCTGCTGACATGCTTTATAGCTGATCAATACACAGCTTCCACTGTGCTGTTCTGTGCTGTTTCCTGGTTCATGAACTCAATCCAGTTTCAATAAAACATCTCAGCCCATTATTTTGTTTAGCGGTGTATTTTTCTTTTTCTAGCAGATAACTAGCCAAACGCAACGTCACGTTAACATATTTTCAGCAGCAGCTACAATGGATCTATAGCAGAAAATGTGATATAAAGCGATCTAAAACTTCAGCGGTGAACTTCAGGTTTTGGTGTCAGTCCCTCAGAATCAAAGAGCGAGGGCTTCTTTCTAGAGCCGCCATTTTGCACCGAGGTTCAACAATCATACAGGGAGAAATCCATCGTAGAAGAGGCAGAGAGACCAATTTCTCCACCAGCTGTAGCAGAAAATAGACCAGAATGCAATGCAGCCACACGACATGCGTTTGTGTGTTTGTGTTTGTGAGTGGTGCGACTGTCGTGGAAATCTAACAAAACACTGGACACATGCTGGCCTCTTTGTCAACATTGTTAAACACCTACATCTTCTAGAACAGATGACCTACTCCATACGGCTCCAAAAGGAAGTGGGTGATTTAGCCAATGAGACAGATCTTTCATAATTATTGTATGTATCGTGCGATATTTTATTTTAAAGTAGGCAAATTTGCCTTGATTTATTGATCACCCCATGACCTCATATTTGTTTGCTTTTTTTATTTTTTGTTTCTTGTTTTATTTTGCTTGTTGTCCTTATACTGTGAAAAATGTTCATAAATAAAAAGTTAAAAAAAAAAAAAAAAACACTGGACACATACACAAAATAAAAGCACAGACACTGACGGATTTGAAGATTGATGAGATTATTATTGATCAATAATAAGGAGACATAAACTCACACCCAAAGCTTACATCAGTATGTCTCAGTTCAAATCTTATATAGTTTTCTAAGAGACAAGGAAATGATCTGTTATTGGTCAATGCATATTTTCTTAAGTACTTTCAACCAATTGGCACAAAGCCATGAGAGAGGACATGCTCCGTTCATGCTCCCAGCTCATGCACATACATGAAGTCATGTTACAGGAAACCTTCAAAACAGGGCCTCAACATCTGTTTCCACTGAAATGTCTCTACCAGGGTCTCTTTGTTTCACAATATAGGTAAAAGGTATATCAGAACAAAATTAATAAATGATAAAACTAGATATTTGACTTACTTTACTTTCACACAACTTTCGCTTTTTCTCAACTTGAGAGGATCTTGCACTCTTGCTCTCATGATGCTTTCGCTATCGCTCTCTCCATCTACACATACTGAAGGCGACAAGTTCACATCCCTTTTCTTGGTGGGTGTCAAAAGGCATTCTGGGAAATATAGGAAATCACTAACTGAAGTAGAAGTAGACAAGGCAGGTTGAGGGAAAGTGGGTTCACCAAAAAAAAAGTAAATTGCAACATTTCATCACAAAATAACTCCTGGAATGCATTGAACATCACAGATTGATGATATCTAAAAGTGAATCCAAGCGTTTATAAGTGTGTGATTTGTGGTCTGTGGCTCTCCGGTTTGATTTTCTGACAAAATAGCACATGAATGAAATGCTGTTTAGCGGCCGACTTGGAAGTCCCAGGTGTCGGACCACCAGATGGACGAGGAATGATAGTTATGGCTACAAAACGAAAATGTGTGTATGCGATTGATCCTGCTTCAAGTGAGAAACTGCTGACCTGATCCCCTGAATACCAATGCAAGCTAAAAGTAATTTCCTTTCTGTGTTGTTTGTGCGTTTTGAAATAAATATAAAGCCCTATTAGTGACTGTTTGATATTATATGGACGTGTGCAGTATGCTGATAATTGGATTCTGCAGTTGAAGATATTGGTTGATGCTTACAGAGCTCCGTTTCCTGGCTTGATTCCCGGTTTGTAGTGGAGTGAATATTGTTGTGTTTTGCTTTGATGTTTTCTGAGTGTATGAGGATGGAATCACCTAAATTTACCTCCACCAATAAAGAGGAACAGAGGTTTTCAGAGGGCTATATGGGGAAACAAATTACACACTGTGTAATATAGCAATTTGGCTGCACTAAATTCTTTCAATTCTACACACTAAATAAAAATCCTAGCAGTGTTTTGGAATGAAACCGTTCATTTGTTCCAGCACTAAACACAACACTGTATCCTATTATAGCTACGGATATGGATTTAAAGCTTTTCAGTTTCCTTCGTTCTGGTTCCATAACAACAGAATGTGATTTTTTTGTCGAGAACTAAAGGTCAAGCAATACAATTTCTCTCTTTCTCTCTCTCTCTCTCTATCTCTCTCACACTCTCTCTCTCTCACGCTCTCTCTCTCTCTCTCTCTCTCTCTCTCTCTCTCTCTCTCTCTCTCTCTCTCTCTCTCTCTCACACACACACACACACACACAGGTGCCTCCAAAGCTTGTTTCATCTCATCCCATGTAATAAATCGCTTATGAATTCTGGTATTTCTCTCTCTCTTCCACCTTTTCCTCCTCTCTTTCTTACTCCTCCTCCTTTCTACTCTCTCCTCCCTCCATCACTCTTCCACCTCACTTCCTAAAAACAGGAAATTATCCTAGACACTGATTTTCTCAATTCAATTCAATGTGCTTTATTGGCATGAAAGTACAAAGACAATATTGCCAAAGCATCAAGATGAATATCAGTCTAGGTGTGCGTGTGTGTGTGTGAGTCAGTGCCTGGACAGAGGAGGATCTGGGTTGCTGCGTTTTCTGGTTTTCACTCTCTCTCTCTCTCTCTCTCTCCCGCTCTCTCTCTCTCTCTCTCCCTCCAGGAGCTGGAGGTTGGTCTCCTCTCTCCTCAGACAGGTATCAGTGGTTGGAGGTGGACCTGGGTGGGCGGATCCGAATCACCGCCGTCGCCACGCAGGGTCGCTACGGCAGCTCTGATTGGCTGACGGGCTACCTGCTGATGTTCAGCGACACGGGACACAACTGGAAACAGTACCGACAGGAAGACAGTATAGGGGTGAGTCTGCTGGAGTAAACAGTACCAACACAGTACCATTAAAACAATACCAGGAGGAAGACAGTATAGGTTAAAGTTAAAGCAGTACCATTGAAAACAGTACCACCAGGTAGTCAGAACAGGGTCTATTGTATTAAACAGAGTATGAAAACAGTACCACCTTAGGTACTGTTACATAAGGCACATAGGTATCAGATATTGTGGGTATGTTACACAGCAATAGAGCTAAAAACTGAACCACTCAAGTTCTTGACTTATATTAATTGGAGATAAAGCTCGTCTTCCGGGACTATCACAGTCATGTAGTGTCTGCAGGGAGCCGTCCAGCCTGCAGACATAAACACAGTCATCAGGAGCCTTCCACTCTTCATTAATAATGGATGGAGCGATGAGAGGAAGTTGGGCAGAGCTGCTGACTGGACGGAGCGGCTGCCAGACACCGATGGAGACGGAGAGGCGGCCGAGCGTCGCTCCGCCAGCTGAGACCGTGCGGTGCGGTCTGACACTAACATCCATGAGAGAATCCCTCCATGTGTCGGAGGAGGCAAAGTCACAGCTGTGGCCGCTTTTCTCTGTGTCTGAAACCCTCTCTGCCTTTTCTTTTTTACTTCTTCAAAATGTTTTTTTATTGCGTGTCTTCTTTAATAGTCAGTATATAGGGGAGAGTGACAAGGAGATGACATACAGTGTTGGTCATGGTAGAAACAGTGCATACTTTTGCCCACTTAGCGATGAGTGTCTTTTCCTTCCCAAAGGAGAACTGGCTGCTCTCCTTTAAAGTTGCACTTGGCAATTTCACATGTGAAATTGCCAAGTGCAGCAAATAACAGCAAATAGCAAATGCAGCAAATAGCAACAAAAACAGCAAATAGCAGCAAAAGACAACTATTTGAAATTTAAGGATGTCAATAACCATAAATTATGTAAAATGACGTCAGTAAACTGCACACAGTACATTAATGTTTACCCAACTGGAGGGAGGAAAAAAGATCTAATGTTGGTGGAGCGCTGCTCACTGCTGTTTAGGAGACAGTTTGGATTTGTGGAGATGATTTCCCACCAGTGTCCATAACCGACACCAGAATTTCATTCGGGAAATACAGTGAATCTACAGAGTTTCAATTATTGGAGATGGGATGCTTTGCTCTGTCAGACCCACTTTCTGGTTTAGACTGATAAGAAAGGTGTATTTTTATATAACGTTGCTGTCTGGTGAAAATTTGTCCAATGTCCAATTTTGGTTAGATTAGATTAGATTAGATGGACTTTATTATCCCGAACGAAATGTGTCTACACAACAGCGCCTGCTGTTTAAAATACACATTAAAATACACATAAATACATATAATCTTCTACAATTGCATTTGCCGGTCCATAAAACATAACTACATACCTACTGCATACATCCAATACATACATGCATGTCTATATACATCCTACTTACATTCATAAATTGGCATATGTTTGGGATTAGTTGTTGTTTAGAGCTTTGACTGACAGAGGGACAAAGGAGTGCTTGTGATTTTCATGTTTTGGCATCAAGTGAAGGATTGCATGCTCTTCTGTAGGTTGAGAATCTTTTCAAAACTCATTAGATAAACACAAAAATGCATGGTCATTCATGCAGACATTTTGGAGATTCAAGGCGATGCAAACAGCGATGAACATCTTGAATAGTGCAGCTTTAACCAGAACTGCTGTCATAAAGTTAGGAAGCTAAGTTGGCCTGTATAGGTCTCAGTTCAATTTAATGGAGAAGCAGTCAGCTGGGCAGCAGAGGCAGTCAGGCTTCACCTCCTCCTTCCTGCAGACACAACACTTCCCTTCAGTGTTTTGTGTCGTGTCGGACCTGTTCTTGTCCTCGTGTGGCTGTGGGACACGGTTTGGTTCACAGCCTCTGGAATACTAAGTAGTTTTGGTCTTGTTTGTGTCGGAAGCAAACACAACGCCTACATCCTGCCGGCAAAGTGAGCCGCTGCCAAATATGTTTGGGCGCCTCACCTGCTCGCTTCCACTGGATCTAACTCCAACACAACAAACAGAAAAACACAGTAAACTTTGCCAGTGTGGGCATGGACTCTTATCCAGGGTGAAAACACATTAGTTACAGCAGCGGTGCAGAAGAAGAGCCGCTGATTAGAAGCTGAGGAGAGGAATCCAGCTAATCTCAGTACTGAGGCTCGTCACTGACTCCTCGCAGCTTAAAAACGTGTTGATTTGACGCTCTGCATCAACCGAGCTGAAGCCGAGGCTCATTTCAAAGTGCTGCTGAACTTCCATGTATTAGTCAGCTCAGCTTAGCGGGTCGGTCGGAGAAGAAAGTTGATGTCAGAGCCGCTGGATCAGTCTCAACGTCTGGTGGAGGAGAAGAAGAGCAGGGAAGGACGACTGTTTTTCCTCTTTCTGTCTCTTTCTGTCTCACTCTCTCATCGTTCTCCTTTTTATTCTCTCTTTCTATCTGTTTCTTCTCAGCTTAGAGCGCTGAAGAGCAGGGAAGGAGGACAACTCTGTCTTCTATTTTTCTTTCTGTCTCTTCTCAACTTAGAGGGCCAAGGATGAGGGGAGGAATAACACAACTCTCACTCTGTTTTCTCTTTATTCTCTCTTTCTGTCTCTCCTTTCATCTTAAAGCCTGAGGATGCGGGGAAGTGTTACTCTCATCTTCTCTTCATTCTGTCTTTCTTTCTATCTCTCTCCACTCAGCTTAAGGGGTGAGGATGAGGGAATGAGTGTTACTCTCATTTTTCCTCTCCCTTTATTTCCTCTTTTCTACTTTTCTCTCTCTATCTTTTTGATTCTCTCTACTGTCTCTCTGTCCACCATTCCCTCTTCCTCTTCCTCTCTTGTTGCCTCTTACCTTTTCTCTCTCTGCCCATGCACTGTTAATCTATCTCTCTCTCTCTCTCTCTCTCTCTCTCACTCTCTGTTGAAGGATTTCTAACAGTAAATGAGATGCAGCTCTGTCCTCAGCCTCCTCAGCAGGAAACGCAGCACTTTGTTTCTCAGCATCAGCCGCTTTCACTCTATTAGATTATCACACAACCACACACACACACACACACACACACACACGCAATGTCACAGACAAATTGTTCACACAGACACATTTGGCATGTTTATACAGGCACTATAACACACACCGTTGAACACACATACATGAACACACATACCGTTGAACACACATACATGCACATACTGTAGACATACACATACATGTACACATACACATATACATGCACATATGCACATACACATGCATGTACAAAGTACACATTCCTATACACGCACACAAGCACATCCATACACTTGTACATATACATGTATATACACATACAGTACACAGACACATATATATACATACACATGCACATACACATGCGTACGTAAGGGATAATGCCCGACGAGGTGTCTCCGCGGAGGAGACCATGCCTCCCCGTCGTCCATTAATTCCTGATAATGGACAGCTCGAAGGGCATTATCCCGATTATATCATGGTCACTTGCCAAAGAAAGAAAATTAAGACCATTAATTTATATTTTGTGATTTTGTAATCAAAATCTAAAGTTTTTCACAAGCCGTAACTCAGTTTCCATGGTAACACCTGACGGTTTGACTAATACCTGGAACAATCATTACCGTCCCATAAGGTTCTTATGCAATGGAAACATTGTTCACTACTCCAGTAAATAGGATGAACCATAGATACGACTTGGCAACGGGAGATATTTCTAGTCCGCTCAGCTCATAGTACCCTTTGGCTCAGCTATGAGCCAGAAAGCTAATGTTATGCTAGCAACATTCAAAGTCAATAACATTGCGTACAGTTGACAAACAGTAAATATAATTTGACAGTATGTTTAACAACAAGACTAGCTAGCTATCCAGCCATGTCATTGTCCCCAAATCAATATCAAGATTTTCACGAACATACAAATTGTAAACGGAGGCTTTGACTGCGTCCCTGTTGCTATGGTTACTCATTTTAGATACAGGCTGATGCTACGTAGCTAGCGCATTAATTTAGAACGGTGAACAGACATTTTCACTGGAACTACTTAGTAGGTGTCCATTATCAGGAATTAATGGACACCCTGCAACCAATCAGAATCGAGTATTCACCCAGACCATGGTATAAATATACATATACACATACACACACACAAACACACACACACACACTTATGCATAGCGTTGTCAGTGAAAACTGACAACAACACTATGCGTATCTCCACAATGTCAGATTTCAGAAGCTAAGACAAGCGGCCATGTTTTTATCTTGTCAATCATGTATTCAGGGTTTCAAAGAGTTTCATCTGACCAAGAGTCATTGAACTTTCTCATGAATCCATTACAAGGTTTTCACCCGACAGCGATGATATCCTCATCTCTCAGTCAAACACAAGGCGTCATTTCAGGAGATCCAGCTCCGCTCTCTGAAGACTACAGAGGAATTAATAAGTTAATTATGTGTTTAAGCTTTATGCTGCAGTGGGAGCGCCAGTTAACCTGCGTGTCAACTTCAAAGGAAGGATGTAATTAGGATTGATAGACAGATGGGAGAGAGAGGAAGAGAGATGGAGAGGGGGAGAGAGAGAGAGAGAGAGAGAGATAGAGACCGACCCATCAGGCATTCAGCCCAGACAGAAAGAGACTGACATTACGTTCAATTCCCTCTTCATGCTCCAAATTTTTAGGAGGTTAATGAGTGAAAATCTCCACAGAGCAACAGCAAATATGTAAATCAGCAATAGCTCCAACTCGCTCATTTCCCATCTGATCGAGGAAACACGGCTCTTTCTACCCAGCACCCAGTAGCTGTTGCCCTCTAGGAATGAAGTGTAACTTCAATAAGAAGGTAGAGGGGAACAAGTTGACTCAGCTTGATTTTACACCAATAAACAAAATAGACTCCATATTCATGTCTGCTGGATAGATAGATAGATAGATAGATAGATAGATAGATAGATAGATAGATAGATAGATGGATGGATGGATAGATAGATAGATAGATAGATAGATAGATAGACAGACAGACAGACAGACAGACAGACAGAGTGTTAACATGTTTCTATGTGTCTGTGTGTTCCAGGTCTTTCCAGGTAACAGTAATGCAGACAGAGTGTTAACATGTTTCTATGTGTCTGTGTGCTCCAGGTCTTTCCAGGTAACAGTAATGCAGACAGATAGAGTGTTAACATGTTTCTATGTGTCTGTGTGTTCCAGGTCTTTCCAGGTAACAGTAATGCAGACAGTGTGGTTCAGTACAAGCTGCAGCAGCCGGTGATCGCTCGCTTCCTCCGCCTCATTCCTCTGGACTGGAATCCCAGCGGGCGGATCGGACTCAGACTAGAGACCTACGGCTGTCCTTACAGTAAGTCCTGTCTTCATCACCGGCCTCGCTCGGCCTCGCTGGACCTCGCTCCAGGCTTTTCTTCCAGATTCAAGACTGAGGCTTCCACTGCTGCTGGGATCACTTGGAAAGATGCTGAAGGCGCTTGTGGCCTTTTATCAGTTCAGTTTGTTATTGTGCTATAAGGGAAATTTGTTTTGCAGACAGGGTTGAAATTACAAACATAACAAATCACTGCATCTTATACAATATAGACAAAACTTCAGTTGACAAGAGCAGAGAGGGAATCAGCAGCTCGATGCAGTGCAAGTTTTTAAGCTACAACATTTAATTTACAAATTCAACAGTGTAATTGCAGTGGGGATAAATGAGTCTCTGGTTCATTTACTCTGGAGATTAGAGCTCTAAAGGGCATCAGCTCAAACTGCTCTCTAAGGAAGGGACCAGGTCCTGTCTCATGATGAGTGAGATTAGAGGGTTAGAGAGCCATAATTTGGGGTTTAACGCTGGCTTTTCGGTCTCCTGGCTCGCTTTAAAGCGGAGTACATCGCCATGGGAACACAACGGTGTCAGCTAACCTGCTCCGGAGCACGGCATGCTCAGTATATCGGATCCAAAAGCCAAAGAAATGGCTTCCCTACTCCTAGAGGATCTTTGGGACTTTTTTTAAGTAACCTTTATTGCAAAAATTCCATTTGCAAAACCCAATGAACAAAAACATTACATTCAAATTAATGAGACAAGAAAATAAAAGAACTGCACAGGGGGAAACTATTGCATTAACAGATAAGTAAGAAGGGCTGTTTGCAGGGCGACAGTGTTTAGAGACCAGCAGAAGAACCACTTTGCTAAACCTGATGATTTATTATATCAGATATAATGAATGTTTGTAGTGTTTCCGGCCATTTCCAGGCCCACTCTGGCTGTAAGAGGGCTTCTATTAAATAGCAAGTAGCTTACATTAGTTGACTATAGTTATAAATAATGAATGAAATTTACTGTTGCATATTAAGTGAGCTGAAATTCTTTCGTAGGATTCCAGAGAGTGATTGATGCAGTAGATTGCTTTGTGAATAGAAAATCTTTTCATCACCTCAATGTGACGGCACAATATTGTGTCAATGAAAAATATTCCTGCTGTGCCTTAATGATGAGGCGGTGATAAGCCTATTTACTTACACGTTTACACTATCTGTAATTTTCCTACAGCAATCCTCTCTAGCTTTTGGTAGCAACAACAGTGTTACCTTTTGCTGTAGCAATGTTTTTGTATTGCTCAAATTCTAGAATTATAATGCTTACTGCTTTGGATCTGTCTGGTCTGTCTGATAACTAGGATTGACAATGGTTGGTTTTGTGAAGCCACCTATACCCTGACTATGTTGAACTTGGTTTGTGAGACAGACCCCTGGGTACAGGGTAATGATGTTGTTTGTGTGTGTGTGTGTGTGTGTGTGTGTACTTACTTAAGTCACTTTCAGGGACACACACCAGACTTAAGACCAGTTGATTGGGGACGGCTTGTGCAATTGGGGACAAAAGCCGTGTCCCCAGTTGGTAACAAGCTGATTTCTGGGTCAGTGTTTGTGTGTGTATGTGTGTGTGTGTGTGTGTGTGTGTGTGCGTGTGTGTGCGTGTGTGTGCGTGTGTGTGCGTGCATGTGTCCAGGGACTTTCTCCTTTATCTTGTGGATGAGTTGAACTTGGTTTCCAGACTGTTTCCACCACTACCCTCTGCAGTGAGACATACTGATATACATGTTGACGTCAATGAATACTTTCTTTTATCGCCTTTTAATTTTTTCATATTTCACAATGCATACACAATATCACCGCAGGTATCAAAATAACCTTCACACTGCATCACACTATTTTTATTTTAAGCATAAAATATGCTGTTGTTAGTTTAATTTGTTCATACTCTGCTTTTACAACGGAACTAAACAAATCACATGTCACATCTATTCTTACCTGTTCAATTTATTCGTGGGTTTTTCATAATAGACCACAGACACTAAGAAACTTAGCAAAGGCTTACTGGCAACATTTTTTTGTCACACCTTCTATATTTTCATCTTTCACAGCTGATTTACACTGTCACCTTGTTATCACAACAGTGAAGACAAACGCGTATCACACTTTTTTTAATTAAACATATTGTAAGTTGAAATCATTCACTTCCTTTTTTCATACTTCACAACTTCACAACTTTGACTGCTGGCATTAACACTGTGAAAAAGTACATGCATCATAATTTTCTTATTTTAGCCATAAAACCTATAGAGTTATCAGTTTGATTTGTTCACTTTCTGCTCTGACAGTGGAAATCAACACATATCACACCTCTTCTTCTTTTAGTCATAAAAACATGTTGTGCTGTCAGTTTAATTTGCTCAGTGTTGTTTTCCTCTCCACTCTTGTCAGAAGAGTTTAGGATGAGCGTCTCTCACACACATTACACCTTCACTGAATATGACTCCTCTTCATCTGCCTCTGCTCTTCATGACTGAAGAAGATTCAAAAGGTGAAATCAATACAGATCATATCTTTCACCTGGAATCACCTGATCAGTCTACTTCATTGTTTTCTCTCCATATTTATTAGTGTGTATTATATTGTCCCCTATGCCAAAACATAAACACAGGAATTAGGAATTAGAGCCACTCATATACCTGTGTGTGCATATGTTCAAAGATATTTACCAAACTGCTATAGCTTTGCAGTTGTGTCACAAATCTCTGATCAGCCACATCTGGTGCATCTGGTGCCATCACGGTCCACTGGAGAACTGGATGTGCGTAAATAATTGCTAAATATAGTCTAGAAAAAGAGAGATACCTGAAAAAGATTGCTGTAATGTGGGTGCAGATCAATTCAGTAACGTTATAAGGAAAAGTTAATAGTCTGATAAGTTTAAGTTGTTTCCAACTGTAGGTCTTATGATGGGCTGAGATTATTTCACTTGCTTTCAGTGCAAATACAGATCATTATTTTAAGATGTTGTTGCCTGTGTCTGGAATTGAAATATGATTTGAATATGAGACTAAATGACTTGCCTAGTTGGAATTTTTTTTGCAGTGAGAGCAGACTGTCTAGTGGCAGATGCAATGGTACCATAGAAAACTAGTCAAAGCACAGTGTGTGTCATGATGATGTTGGACTGCATTGAACTGAAAACACTCATGGTGCTCACCACAAGGCTGCCGGTGCCTGTGGAAGGTGTTTTATGTACAATTTACTTAGTAGTAGTAGAGCAAGCATTAGCCAACATGCACTTTAAAAGTAGGTAGGTAGCAGCACAAGGCAACAAGTACTTTAAAATGAATGTAGCAGCACAAAGCACTTTCAAATCACAAAGCATATTCCTATCAACTGTGTTGACATGGCAATAAAGTATTGAATTACAATTTACAATTTCCCATTTGGCAGACGCTTTTATCCAAAGCGACGTACATATGAGATTTTAATACAACACAAGCAAGGATCTAGACAGGAGAGAACAATGAGAGTAAGTGTCATAAAGCTAAGTTCTGGTCCGACAGGACATAGGTGCTACGAGGCAGTGCATAGAGGCGATGCATAGAGGCGATGCATCGAGTTTTTTTTATTTTTTTAGATTACACAGTCCATCAGGTGAGAAGGTGTTCGCTAAAGATGTGCCGAAAACCAGAGAAAACAGTGAGGAAATATGAGGATTGGTTCTGCTTTGGTCTGTCAGTGTTATCTTCACCTCAGTATCTATTCTGTCTGGATTTCTCTCTTACCGCTTGTACTGGAGTCCAGAATATTCTCTTCTTGTTTATTTTCCATCAGTCCACCAAGTGGAGAGATGATTTATGATGAAACCATTTTGTTGCATCCCATAATAGCATGTTTGCTGTTGTCCCCTCTGGAAGAAGATGGATTAGGAGAAATATTCAAATGACTTGTTTTTGATAAATAGCCGCTGGCGGTTTGGAAATATTCTCAAGTTATCTAAGGACACAAGAAAACACTTTTGTGTGATATAATGTGTGACTGTTACATGCCTGTGATTTAGTGAAAACACACTGGTAACACACCTACATGTGTGTAGGTGTGCAAGTATACACAAATGTAGCTAACACACACACTGCTAACACACATACAGTAACACACACACTCTCTTGAATTGACTTACGTGATAAACTGTACAGTATATGAGAACCAAAAGTGTAGTGTAGCATGTACAGCAGAGTCCTGGCAGGTAAACCAGATGGAGAAACAGAGAGAATGGAAGACTTCACCAGAATGGACTGATATATTAAAAGTTCTCAGCTTCACACATTGAGGTCGACTTAGAGCCTCCGACTCTCGACCTGCTGCTCTGCAATCATCAGCAGGAACAACAGAATGTACTAATGCACTGGTTGAAGTGGCTTGGAGTGTGTGTGTGTGTGTGTGTGTATGTGTGTGTGCAGTATATGTGTGTGTGGCTTTGCATTAGGGAGTCAAAGGCTTGCTAAGCTCATTAAAAAACGTTCAGTCAGAGGAATTAGTTGTCCAGCTGAAAAGGAAATTGATGCTGCTACTCTTTTCAAATTCTCTTTTCAAGTTTAGTAGTGTTTTAGTTTGCAGTCTTCACCTCACCTCACCACTCCTGACCTGACCTCACCTCACCTCACCTCTCCTCACCCCTCCTCACCTCTCTTCACCTCTCCTCACCTCTCCCCACCCCTCCTCACCTCTCTTCACCCCTCCTCACCTCTCTTCACCTCTCCCCACCCCTCCTCACCTCTCTTCACCCCTCCTCACCTCTCCTCACCCCTCCTCACCTCTCCCCACCCCTCCTCTCCTCTCTTCACCCCTCCTCACCTCTCCTCACCCCTCCTCTCCTCTCCTCACCTCTCCTCACCCCTCCTCTCCTCTCCTCACCCCTCCTCACCTCTTCTCACCTCGGCCCTCTGCTCCTCTCCTCTTCCCAAATCCCCGACCGGAGCTAAGGTGCTGCTGCTACTTATTGATGTAACGGTCTAAACAGAATACAGATTCCGTCCACGCTGAGAGGTTTCTCGCTCAATATCAGTTCAACAAACAAGTTCTGATGCAACCAGAATATCGATAGCCTGGATGTGGGTGAGTGTGTGTGTGTGTGTTGGTGGAGGCGCAGAGGTAATTTAAGGACCAACATTGTTTAAATCTCAATAATATTTAGCAACACAGACAACACAGTCTCACAACATTTTGGGCAAAATGGCCACAAATTCTGAAAAGCAGATTACTTGTTGTGGACACAAATAATCTCAAGATTACTTCCTCTAACATTAAAGGATTATATGACAAATAGCACAAATTGAACACAGCATTTTCATGTGCTTGTCACGTGAAACAGTTAGCTAACAGTTAAGTTTAGGCAAGGAAAACAACTGCAGTTAAGGTTAGGGTGAAGGTTAGGTTTTGGTCCTGGCTAAATAAGCAAAACTTTCACTGGGGCAGTGGTGGCCTAAAGGGTAGAGAAGCAAGCTTGTGACCGGAAGGTCGTCGGTTCAGTCCCCCAGACCGGCAGGATAAATCTGGGTGGGGAAAGTGAAAAGCAGTGCTTGTCCCTCCCTCATTACCACCACTGAGCCCTTGAGCAAGGCCCTTAACCCCAACCGCTCCAGTGGAGCTGCTCAGTGGCCAGCAGATCAGACTGTGGTTGTACTGGTCAGCTTCCAGGTGTGAATGTGATCAGGGCGTTCCTCAAAAAGAGAGTATTGCTTTCAGTGAAACTCTCCCTGAATAAATAAAGAAAAAATAAATTAAAATTTCGCTCATGGTAGAAGTCGACAATTGAAACTAACATGTTAACATGAATTTGAGTATTTCATTGTGTTGTTTGACTTCAGTAGCATACTGTAACATGCTGACTTTATAACTGTATTGTTTAACACCAAAAGTATTTTCTGATCTTTATTTCCCATGTTGTTTAGATCTGTGTTTCTGACTCCACAGTAAAGTGCATCATTCTTATTTGACCACCATCCCTCTGTTGTGTTTTTCAGCCTCTGATGTGGCGAGCTTCGACGGCGGCAGCAGCGGTCTGCTCTACAGGTTGAGTCCCGGGCCAAGGCAGACGACCAGACAGATCGTCTCTCTGAAGTTTAAAACCCTGAGGAATTCTGGGATACTGCTGCATGCAGAGGGACAGGCAGGACTCAGCCTCACTCTGGAGTTAGAGAGAGGGAAGCTGCTGCTGCTGCTCAGACAAGGTACAACACATAATAGATACTGATATCTACTGATAGATACTGATATCTACTGATAGATACTGATATCTACTAATAGGTACTGCTATCTACTAGTAGAGACTGACATCTAAATACAGATATCTACTAATAAGTGCTGATATATACTGATATATACAGATATCTAGTAATAGATACTGATATCTACTAATAGATACTGATATCTACTGATAGATACTGATATCTACTAATAGGTACTGACAGGTACCAGACTGATATGTCCTGAAACGATCTGGTACCATCTTCAGATATTTATTATAAACTTATCACTGATATCACCATAAAGACACTTGCACTATCTCTCAATACATGCTGTTACTCCTAATTGTCACAAACAAAAAAGATTAGAGACCACGCATGATTCAAATACCCAAAAAAGTAAAGTATGGGATGTAAAAGTGAGTGGTGAATGCTCTGCTGTCACATATATTTTGGATTTGTGGATAATGTTCAGTATGCAGACATCTCCTGCTAAAATGATAATGTGTCACAGAAGCACATCTCTGACTGGGAACATCATCTCCATCTGTATCAGCCAGCTGACACTTTTCCTGTCATCTGGTGAAAACGTTCTGCTGAAATCTCCCTGTCAAAAAAGCATTATCAACTTTTCCTATTATTGGATTTGTGCAGCACTTTATGGGTATATTGGTACAAAGCATCTTTGTAAACCCTATTTAAGGTCTGCAACAATATAAAAGCCTCTGAAATAACTTTAGATTGGTTTTGGTTGGTTGGGTGAGATGGCCGGCACACACACCACAACTAAATTGGTTTAAGTCTTGGCTCACACTACACTGCTGCATCTCTCTCTAGTTACACCTATATATGATGGATGGGTCCCATTCACTATAGCATGTGCTAGGGCTGGACTCTGTAAAGCTTGATGCATGGCCTACATTCTGTGGGGAGCGTAACTGTGTGTGTGTGTGTGTGTGTGTGTGTAAAGGGGGTTAAGCCAGAGGCATTGTCAGGCTGAATCATCTCCATATGGCTCAGCTCTGATCAGACATCCCATCTGGCTGCTGAAGCACTCTACCTCTCGCTCTACCTCCATCCATCCATCTATCCCTCCCTCCTTTTCATCCCTCTCTCTACCTACTTCCATCTTTCCCTCCCTCTAACTATCGCCCCCTCTCCCTCTCCTGCTCCATTTCCCATCTCCCAGAACACTCCTTCCTTTATCACTTCTTCGTCTTTTCATCTTTTCCTCTATCTGCCTCACTGTCAGCTGCTTCTGTCAAAAGCTCTCCATCCCCGTATCCTTATCTTCCTTCATCCAACCCTCTCAACAGCTATTAGTGTTGTGTAGTGTAGGGAGTGTATATAGTGTAGTGTACTGTATATCTCCATTTTCCCGCTTCCCCTTCCTCTCTTTTTCTTCCATTTCCTCTCCCAGAGTGTAAAGTTGTGAAACTGTCAACTTATAGAAAGACTGTCACCTAAAAGAAAGGCTGTCACCTTAAAGAAAGACTGTGGTACCTTAAAGAGAGACTGTGTCACCTTAAAGAAAGACTTTGGCTCAGAGAGAGGAAATTAAAACCATCCATTGTAATGATGGAACAGAGATTGGGAGGCTCTCTGCTAATGCTGCTGCAGATCAACACAAAAAACAACAAGCAGTCATACTTAGTCATACTACTGCTTCTTTCTCTACCTCCTTTCTTCCCTCTCTACTTCTCTGCCTTTCCTCGCCTGATTCTCCTGTTCTATTTTCCTCCTTTTCTATTGTTATTACTATTTGTCACGGTTTGTCTCCCCACATCTCTTCCTCCGGCATTGTTTCCATATCAGAAGAGGCCATTTGCATTTTTCAGCTGCGCGCTCTTCATCTTTCTATCTCCTCTCTCTCTCTATCTCCCTGCCCTCCCCTCCCACCCCTTCTCTTTCACATCCTCATTATTTATCTTAAACTTTTGGATATGTCATTTGAATTCTTTGCCTACTTTTGGACGGTCATTTGCCTTTTTCACTTGGATGCCCTTCAGCTTTCTATCGCTCATTATTTCTTTCTCTGTGTCTCCATTTTCCTTTCTCTCTCGCCTTCTCTGTATATCTCTCTCTCCTTGGGTTTTGCAGGCTACAGATTGTGTAATTTAGTTCAATAGCTTTGAGCATCGATCCTGAGCCCCAGCATGGTCCGTTCTGCTGTACTAACACACCCGGGCCTGACCCCAAGCAGATGGAGTTTGCTTTATGAGGCAACTCTGTAACAGCCATGGACACAAATAGCAGAACTGTCCCAGTTCATGGGAAAAAAACCATCCATTGTTAAAATAATGATGGTATATTGATTTGTTGTCTAAACTCATGTACAGTTCAGTTTTGACATGTACTCTGTGAGTGTAACGGGAATTTGAATATCATGGAGTTCAGTTTCCAGGCTATGAGGCAAAACACTGTAACCATCATGTTGCAGTGGGTTCAAGTCTTATGGTGGGCTTAAGTCTGCAAAGCCAATGGTCTTAGTTAGCTGATCTTACCTATATGATGGTCTTAGCTGTCTGATCTTTTCAGACAGCTAAGACCAGTTGAGTTGAGTTTCAACACACATCGACTGTAATACATATACACACTCACTCACTACTGCACGCTCACTTTCCTTAAATGATTTTCAGCATCAGTTCTATTTTTATTTTATTACAATTAGTTTTTTGTATTATTCTTGTCCATTTAGATTTTATGTCATTTGTGTCATTGTTTGCCATTTTTATATTTTTATTTTTCCTCTATTTGTCTTTCATGGGATGAGATTATTTTTAAGACTTGCAGGGGTTTCTTTGTCTCGTTTGTAATTTTTTTCTTCTCTCTCTTCCCCTTGTTTTTAATGTTAGTAATGTAAACCTAAATGACCTTAGATGATTTTTTCAGGAAGTTCAGCCCTGCAAAAAGCAACTCCTAACAGCAGACAGTTTGCTCCACTCTGTCTGCCTGTTGTTGTCCAAACAGCTGGAGTAAACAGGCTGGCTGATTAAGATTTATGCCTGCTATCCAGAACCATCCCATCTCCTCTCTGCTTTACATTCATCAACATGTCGGTTTAGTATATTGTAACCCACTGGCTCATAATTCAGCCCAATTCTTTCCTGTCACTGGGGTAGATTTTGGAAGTAAATACACTGGGGGTCGGTGGGTCCTGCTCCAATGCATTCTGGGTAAGGAGTGTTGCTGACTTAATTAAGGTGGTGTCAGATAGGCAGACATTCTGTGAACACGCAGAACATTCTAGATCACCCAGAATACTCGAGAAACCATGGAACATTCTAGAACACCTCAAACATTGTAGAACATCCACAACATTCTGGAACCCCTGGAAATTTCTGGAACCTTTGGAACAATCCAGAACAGGTCAAACTGTTCTGTAACGCCTGGAACCTTCTACTGTAGAATAGGTACAGAAAGCATTTTAGACCTTGCAGACAACATTCTAGAACACCTCGAACACCCCAAACATGCTACAACATCTCAAACATTCTAGAAGACCCACGACATTCTAGAACACACAGAGCATTCTACAATACACAGAATATTCTAGAACCTCCAAAACACCTGTAACTGTAGACTCATACTAGACACACAGAGACAGTGTTTAACTCATAGTGAAAAGTAAAAGGTTCCCTCACCCCACCCTCCTTACAATGGGAGAAACAAACTTGAGAAAAGAAAAGATCTGATACAGTACTCTTAATGGACTATCAGTGTGCTAAAACCTTTGCTTTTGATGGCAGACGGCATTATGTGACATTATGAAATTGTTCACTTTGTACATTATGCTCAGGGCTGATTGTGTTGACAAAGCTTAAAACAATTACACCAGTCTGTTTCATGATAAGAGCTACCATTGTCTTCCTCAGTAATCAGATTCAGAGTCACAGTGAGCAGACATAATGGAATAGCAGACAGGATATGATAAGATGATACTGAAAAGCTAGATACATAAATAAATACTGGAAACTAATATTCAGCACCGACTCTGCAATGTTAAAACAAGCACATCCGATCTGACACCCTCAACTTGAATAAAAAATGCTGTAGTTTTTAGCAATTTAAGCTATTTTTTTTGTCTTTATTTATCCAGGGGTTTTACTGAGCAAGGATGAGAGGGAGAGTTCTTTGAGTATCAGTAGAGTGATTTTCTATTTGTTTGCCCTCAGACCTCTCATATTGATTCCAGATTGCTTTCCAGTCATTCAAGCAGTAATCAAATCATCCATCCTCTCTCTTTCTCTCTCTTTCTCTCTCTCTCTCTCTCTCTCTCTCTTGCGTGCTCTCTCTCTCTCTAAATAATATTGTTCCATTAATCCATCCCAATAAAGTGGTCTTATTTGTTTTTAAGTCTCACCATCCAACCTCTCATATTGATTGCCCCTGTTTCTATCCACTCATCCAGACTGTAATCAAATAAGTCATCACAATAAATGTGTTTACAGGACACACATTCCCTCTGTCATAAGCTCCACACTCCTGCTTTCTCTCTCTAGATGAAGTTGTTTCTCTCATCCAAGCTGTGATCAAATGTTTCATCTCACCAAATGGGTTGAAATACCAAACAGATATTTATCATATTGTTCATAATCTCCCTCTCTGTCTCTTGTTTTTCTCTCTCCGTCTCTTGTCTCTCTGAATTTGGAATTGTCTCTCTCTGAAGAATATCTAATACATTTTTAATGACTGGCTGTGTTCAGCTCCTTCTATAGTTCCTTCTCTCAGCAGAAAGTCTCTCTCCCAGTACTTTTGGGGATGCAGAAATGGATCTGCTAATTTGGACCTGCTGGTGTTCATCTATCATTAATGATGTCCCGCTATGTTTTCTCTGCAGTTTTTAGGATTAGGAATCTTCACATAATTATTTGGCTGCAGTTCTCTGTGCCAGTATGCAGATATTCAGTAGTCCCTAATGAGATGAGAGAGGGTGACCTCTGTGTGCTGCTCTCGGTGGGATACTGAGAAGATTAAAATATTCAGCCACAATGAAGAGGCTTACAATAGAATGGTGTACTGTTGGCATTAGGTCAGATAAACACACTAACAGGTTGGATAACCAGGAGAAAACAGACTAACTGGCCAGATAACTAGGATAAACCAAAGTCCCAGGCCAGATAACTAGGAGAAAAACAGACTAATCACTAAGCACTATATCCACTTTTTCACTCCTCTGTGCAACATGGTCTTGTCCATCCCAGAAGTATTCTGACTGATTGTTCTCCTCTTTCTTCTCCTTCCCTTACAATCCCTTTTCATCCTATCCTCCTCTTCCTCTTCCTTCTCCTCTTTCTATTCCTCGACTGCCCTCACCTCTTCCTTCATCATCGTCCCTCCTCCTAAACCCCTCTCTCTCCTCCTCTTACTCCTCCCTTTCTTCTATGACATTTTCATCATCCTCTCCTCCTCTCCCTCCTATACCTGCTCCCTCTCTTTCCCTTTCTTCCTCCTTGTATCCCCCCTCCTCTACCTTCTCTTCTCCCTCTTTGCCATCCTCCTACTTCTTATCACCCTCTTCCTCTCTTCATCTTCTTCCTCCTCCTCCTCCTTTTGCGTGCCACCCTCCCTCCTCCTCCTCTTCCTCCTCCTCCCTCCTCCTCTGTTCCAGGCAGGAGTTCGTCCTCTGAAGTCCAGCGTCTTGTCTCCCTCGGCAGCCTGCTGGACGACCAGCACTGGCACCAGGTAGCAGTGGAGCAGCTCAGCGCTCACCTCAACCTCACTGTGGACAAAAACACACAGCAGGTTCAAATCCCAGCCGAGTTCAGCCACTGGCACATCGAGCAGGTGGGGTGAAACACACTACACTGATACAAACACACACACCCACATATACATACACATATACAGACAAACATACACATTATGCTTTTCTTGGACTCTAAGTAACGTACAACCATGGGAAATTCAAAATTAGTTACTTTACATTACTGAAACATTGCAGTTTATATTGTATTTCTATCATTTCATGTAGCCTACCTGTGACCCTCCTGTGTTATTTCCCCATCCAGCTGAGTGTCGGGGCAGTCCAAGCCCTCGGCTCTCAGAAACCAGTCATCTCCAAGACGAACTTCCATGGCTGCCTGGAAAACCTGTTTTACAACGGCCTCAACCTGATAGACCTGGCTAAACAGAGCGACCACCAAGTTACTGTGATGGTAAGTTAATATACTGCTAACTATTGACCTAGCTAAAGAGAAAGACCACAAAGTTACTGTAATGGTAAGCTAATTTACCGGTAACTATTGACCTAGCTAAACAGAGTAACCACCAAGTTACTGGAATGGTTACTGGTAACTATTTATTTCCTGAACAACCACAAAGTTAATGTTATGTTAATTTACTTACTAACTTGACTTAACTTAGCTAAACATAATGACCACCAAGTTACTGTTGTGTTTACAGTCTTCAAACTATAGGACAGGTTACTTTAACGGTAAGTTAGCTTATTGGTAGCTAGCTAGAAAACTATGCTAACGCGAGGGACTTACTGAACAAAACGACCCCCAGGTTACTGTTGTTGGTAAGTTAGGTTGCAAAATCTCTATATTGACCTGATAGACTGAATTTAACACAGTTAATCTAATGGTAAGTTATTTAGCATGCTGTCTTGCACTATTGGTGTTGGAATCAATGAGGTTTCATATTGTCTCATTTACATTTTACATTTTAGGTGTTTAGCTTATCCAGAGTGACTTAATTACACTGAGTGCAACAGAAGATTAAACTTCAGTTTCTAGATTACCATCACTACAACCTACCAAATAGTAACGACTATAAGGGTCAGAGCCATAGTGCCATGAAAATATTCCCCTAACCCTAAAATTACAGCATATAATGTCTGTAGATCTCTCTGTAGTTTATGTAGTGAGTTATATCTGTGGTGAGACTACCGTCAGGGAGAGAACGACAGCTTTGTCTTTTTCAAGTTGAGCTCGAGGCTCTGTGCCTTCAGATCTAAGAGAGAATACATCATCAGTAGCTGGAGCAGGGCCACCTAAAATAAGACCTGCAGGATGAATTTGGCCCTCCACGAAATTCTTTTTGGCCCTCCAAAGGCTTCCAGAGATTGATAAAATATTCTGTTTGGTGTTTTTTGTGACTTGTTTATTACAAGGCATCTCACAAACACCATGAGGACATAGGAGCTAAGAATCCAGTACAGGAACAGGGAGCAGAAACAAGAATTCTTGGCAAAGCTGCTTAGAGATTGGCTTAAAGATTGTTAGAGGCTGCTTTATTATAGCACTGTAGCTCTTAAGGTGCTATCCACAAAGTTACAATCTGATTTGATACAGAGGCTAAATGTTACTTTATGTGGCTATGGAAGTTGGCCAAGATTGCAAAGAAAATAAGTGTGTGGGAGCGGGGAGTGAATTGATGTGTTTCAGTTCGTGGCTGTGTGTCTTTAAGGCTTCTGAGCATATTTAAGGTCACTTCTTACTTTGTTTTCCAAAGGTATCTGCCCACTCCACTAATTATTACCGTATATCATTTTAATTTGCTCTACACAGGGCTTTTAGATGTGATCTGTGTTCCCTGACCATTACGAAGATAGCAGATAGCTGATATTCCCTACTGAGAACCTGGACTGTAATGTATTGCTGCTGCAGCCTCAGCCATGGACCTGGTGTCATTACCACTGCTCAAAACAATGGACTGTAACAGAGATGTCTAGATAGTATTGGGCATATCCCCCACTTTCTCTCTATCTCTCTCTCTCTCACCTCCAGGCTGCTGGGTGACCTTGGTATTTTCAGTTTGCTTTCCTGGTGCTTATTCTAAGCCTGGCTGTTATCATTATGGTAATACCAGTGTCCTCTTTAAGGAGACTTGCTGATGAGATCTCTGTGACATCGGGTCACACCCACACACCCTCTGCAACTGATTAATATTCATGTTTTATGTTGTTTCATCTCTCTTGTAATCAATTTCTGTCCCACCTCTTCCCTCTCCACTCTATATTTCTCTCTCTCGCTCTCTCTCTTAGGGCAATGTGACCTTTTCATGTGCTGAGCCAGTTTCCGTTGCCGTGACGTTCACCGGCCCCCAGAGCTTCCTCCAGTTGCCGGGGGCGACAGCATCGTCGTCAGGGGGCGTGTCTGTGGGGCTTCAGTTCCGGACGTGGAACAAGGCGGGGCTGCTGCTCACCTTTGACCTCCCCCAGCAAGGGGGCGTGGTCTGGCTGTACCTGAGTGAGGCCAAGCTCCGCCTACAGATCCACAAGGCTGGCAGGGCGCTGCTGGAGCTCAGTGCAGGTCAGTCTAACCCCAGACCCAAAAACTCTAACAATTAATTCCTAACCCTTCACCTCTTACCCCTAACTCCTAACTGTTAACCTTTTCCCCTCACCTGCACTGCAAAAACTGACAAACCTGTTAATTTTGTATCCAGACTTACCAAGCTTATTTTAGATTTTTTTTTTTTTTGTGAAATCTGTCAGTGCAGTGAGATAATTTGACTAAAAATATCACAATAAGCTTGATGTGTCTGGAAACAAGTTAAAATCACTGGACAGCTTGTCATTTTTTGCAGTGTGCCTAACCCCTAACACTTCACCTCTACCCCCTAACCTTAACCCCTAAACCCATACAGATCTGCAAGACTGGCAGGGCCCTATTGGAGCTCAGTGCAGGTCAGTCTAACCCCTAACCTAAAACCCCTAAATCATAAATACTAGCCGCTAAGTCCTAGTCCTAACCTCATACAGATCGACAAAGATTAGACTTGGCACATTCGTTAGGCAGAGAAAGAAAGAAAGTAAGTACCAGGAGTGGGACTTGAACCCACGAGGACATGCTTCCATTGCATCTTGAGTGCAACACCTTAACCACTCGGCCATCCTGGTTCAATGAAAGCTCTTCTTAAAAGGTCAAAACCCAAGTCTGTGAAGATAAAGAGCTCAGCTGTTGTTTGTCTTTGAAGCTACTGCCTAATTACTTTATCAAGAGCTGAAAAAAGCATTTCAGTAAATGCAGGCATACAAGGATGTGTCATTAAATTATAGATCCGCCGTATAGATAGGCCGTTTTCATTTATGGGTCACTTTCACAGATGTGGATGAAGGTTAGACGTAAGAAAGAAGGATGGATGTAAGCTTTTTCTTTCAATGGAGATCTTCATTGATTAAAGTTTTTCTCTAGGACTAACACAGTTTCTTTAAAATTCACTAACCACTAAGTCCTAGGCGTAACCCCTAAGCAACAAAGCTTGAAGGACACAACTGGAGCTCAGTGCAGGTCAGTCACACAGAGGATCCAGGAAGTAAAGCTAAACACAGGGACTAAAATCTGTTCTTCCGGCACATTTGTAAGAAAGAAAAGATAAATACCAGGAGTGGGACTTGAACCCACGAGGACATACGTCCATTGCATCTTGAGTGCAACGCCTTAACCACTCGGCCATCCTGGTTGGATGAAACTCAGTCCTTAAAGATTGGACTCGTAGGGTTACTCATTGTGAGAAGATGAAAACGTGTACTTGTTGAAATCTAGGGAATCAGATGAATGTGTCATGAGTTTGTTTACATGTATATGTACATCAATTTTTCAAATATGACCCTTATCCAGGTCTTAGTCAGGATATAGAATTTACATAGAATAATCAGTACACCTGTAAACATGGAGATAATCTAAGATTGCATAGTTTTCCTGCTGTGTCCATTAGTAGCATGTTATTTTGATGCTCGTGACTCTATGGAATCACACGTGACATGGAAACAGCGCTTGCACTGTTCACCAAATCCAACAATAAACAGGATATGGTGTTTACATGCCGGGATATACCTTATATCCTTTATATATATATATATATATATATATATATATATGTTATTTAATGTCAGCATATCCCAGCTAGCATATTCAGGCTTTTCTTATTCGGGATATGGGCTTGTCCTGGTTATTGTAGACATGGAACACACAGAATATTTGAATATCTGGAATATAAACAGGATATTAATATGCATGTAAACACACTGTATGGGTGTGTTTTCTCAGGTTCTGGTCTGAATGATGGTCAGTGGCATTCGGTAGAGCTGAACTCCAGACGAGGTCGTCTCACCATCGCAGTGGACAAAGAGGAAGGAGGCACCGCTCACGCCAGCCCCTCATTTCCTGCCACCACAGGAAGTCGCCTCTTCTTTGGTGGTAAGAGTGGGACATGGATGTTGTTTACTGTTAAAGGTCAATGGTATCTTTGTTGGCAATTCAATTCTGTCGTGTCAGAAAACAATGTAGAGGCTGCTGAACACTAGACAATATACCAAACTTAAAATGGTTCTAGCATGCTGGAAATGTTTCACTATGGTTTAAATGTACAGGAGTTTGTTGAATTTGCCCTGAAACATATTAATATATGTATTAATATATTATTGATATATTAATATTAATATATTATATTAAATATCAATATATTAATATTTGCCACATCTTATATTCCACAGTGCACAGTACACTTGGTGTGGCCAGTTCTTACCTCTACAACTGTGTATTCACTGAACAAAATTCAGACCCAACTCATGGCTATAATTTAATAATCATGCTACTCTCATTCTTTCCACTTCTGCCGCCTCCTCTCTCTTTCTCCTCTCTTTCCTTTTTTTTTCTCAAGCTGTTCGCCTCTCTTCTCTCTCCCTTCTTTTATCTCCTCTTTGCCCTCCTGCTTCCTTTCCTCTCTTCTCTCTTCTTCTCTCTTCATTCTTTCTCTCCTCTCCTCTCCTCTCCTCTCCTCTCTGTGCTTCATTCTCCACTGGCTCTCTTTTGCCTCTTTTTTTTTTTTTAATCTCTCTCCTGTCTCCTCTCTGCTCAGCAATACTGCAGTCCAGGCATGTTCTTTAACTGCTTTAGGCTTTGTAACCTGCAGCACATACACACTCGCTCACAAACACACACATGCTCATATTGCCTGCACACACACACACACACACATCTATCCCCACACATTGTATTGATTAGAATGGGAGAAAAAGCTACTCCTGCAATCAGCGCCTGCCCTCCTATAGCATTATTCTAACCACTTAGGAATAAACAACACATGACAAATCACAGCTCTGCTCTCTACATGAATAATGGAACAAATTTGCCACAGCTGTTCTTTAACCCCTGTAGATAATAAGTTTTGATGCATACAGTAAATTACAGTGCGTTTTAATCCCTACAGTAAATCACATTAGGTTGTAACCTCTATAATAAATCATAGTGAGTTTTAATCCCTATGGTAAATCACTGTGCGGTATAACCCACTGTATAGTATATTTAGGTGTAAATGGAATAAATTATAGTACTTGATAGTGTGTCAGTGCATTGAATAGTGCTTGCTGTGTGTTACTAGCTCTGACTAGGGAATGATCTGGAGTCAAGTCATATATCAGATATTGCTTAGACAAAAATAATTGTGTTCAAATTCTCATTTCTCACTCCATCTTTAAAATAATTTCATCCATAAAACATTTGTATGGATACAGATATGCAGCACCTGTTGGTTTACCTCATTATCTGTTGTTTGATTGGCTGACTGCTGTCCTCCCTCTCCTCTCCAGGTTGTCCTCTTGATGACGACAGTCAGGAATGCAGAAACCCCTTTAACGTCTTCCAGGGCTGCATGCGTCTTCTGACTCTGGACAACCAACCGGTGGACCTGATCATGGTGCAGCAAAGACTGCTGGGAAACTACAGCCAGCTGCAGATCGACATGTGTGGCATCATTGACAGGTCAGTCCCCAAAAAACTGGATATTGAACCGACCATTAACCTTTTTTAGGCCTCCATTGCCGTTTGTTGAGATGTATCAACACAGGAAAACGTGCTATTGTTGTTCATAACACAGTTGAGATACACTTACCATGGTGTTCTCTCTGTTGTAGACACCACTTAACTTTAAGTATATACTTTCTCAATTTACTCCCTGTCATCAAAGCTGTCCTACCAGGAGTGGGATGTGAACCCATGTAACCATGTGTCCCTTGCATCTTGTCCGCAATGCCTTAACCACTTGGCCACCCTGGTCACTTACTTCCTGTAGTTTCGAGGCCAAAAACCAACACTGTGAAGATAAAGCTCTCTGCTGCGTTATCTGTCCAAGAAACCAATCAAGGGTAAAGAAATATGATCGCTGTAAGAGGCATCTGAACATCAAAACCCCTTAACCAGTCAGCTCTCTTATTTACATGAAAGGTTCAGTGTGAAAGGTCAAAGGTGAAGCTGTTAAAAAAAAAGAAAAAAGTTGTTATCCTGGTACAGAGGTGAAAATAAATGTGAAAAGAGATCTGGCCACACAAGGCAATTTGTCTCTGATGGAACCCACGACTTTAGAAATACTTATTCAAATGACACATATCCATTTTCACTTGGAGTCCAACATCTCATCACATAAAAGCCTCAGTTTGAAAGGTCAAAAAACATCCGTGTGTAGGAAAATATATACCTGAAGCTTGTGACTGACTTCTCTACTCTACTCTCCAGAGGTTGGCCAAACAAAGATCTATACCAGGAGTGGGACTTGAACCCATGAGGACTTATGTCCATTGCATCTTGAGTGCAACGCCTTAACCACATGGCCATCCTGGTCACTTGTTGTCTTTAGTTTGAGAGAACAAAAACCAACTGTGTAAAGATAAAGCACTCAAAATCTTTGAAGCTAGTGAAGAGAATAGAAATTCACTCCTCATTCTTGTACAAGTAGTGGGGTTTGAAACCATCAGGAAACATGTGCATTGGAGACAAACACTAATCCTTTCTGGTGCAGTTATTGTCGATTCTGAAGACACATTTAGAACATGTTTGAGGAACATTTATTTCTTTGCTATTTTTGAGCTGCATTGGTTGGCCAAAAAAAGATCTATACCAGGAGTGGGACTTGAACCCATGCGAACATGTGTCTATTGCATCTTGAGTGCAAAGCCTTAACCACTCAGCCATCAGCCATCAGCCAGCTTGGTTATTGTAATGCATTTCTTGAATGGCTAAAAAATACATCACTGTAAAGGTCTCTAATTCACCCAACCATTCATTTAATGAAAGTCAGTGAGCATGTTATTGCTGCACAAGGAGCAGGGTTTGAACATTTAGATCTTAATTACTGGAGGAAGCCAAGAGGTTGTATAACACATTATTTGACTTCAATCTGACACTTGATTTATGGCCTCTCCAAGTGGATTTGAATTCCAAAACACTGTTTAGCCATTTGGGGAAAATGTATTGACTGAAGTTCAACATTTTATATTCCTATAAGTTCTAGTCTGTAAAAGTGTTATCATTCTGTCAAACAAGGATGTAAGTTACATAAAACCATGAGTATTTCATTTGGGAAGAAAACTCAGGTGAAAAAGCTCCTCTCTTGTGGCTTATAAAGGGGAAATGCAATATGCAGTTTTCTAGCAGTGGTAAAATGGGTTGTTTGACAGACAGAGCAATAGCAGCACTGTTCTGTCAATCAAGAGTGTGTTGGTGGAACTTGCAGATGTTTTTTTCCATGATTGTTTTGTCATCCAACTTTTTGTTGTGGTGAAATGTGATTTTTCTTTGCTTTTCTTTTTTGGCAGAGTAATTTATTTGTGAGGTGAAGCGGGTGTTGGAGAGAGATTGCACCACCCAGGAGACACACACAAATACACACAAACAATCACAGCATTTCCCTTATGAAATATAGAATTATTGTTCAGTGGAGACCAGAGGTGTGAAATAACCACTGTGACAATCCTGTTTGTTTTGTTCTTACTGATAGCTGCCAAGTCAATTTTTCTTCTTGGTCTTTGGTCTGTTCTCACTGGAGCATGTTTTATTCTGACCAGTGTTTCTCTGCTTCTGCTGTTGTCCACGTTTGATCAAGCCTGCTTCGATCAGCTCTTTCATTAAATCATTATTGTCACCATCTTTATTGATTACCACTATTACCCCTATCTGTTGCTCTATTACCTTACCACAAAACCACACTGCAAACATCATGTAAGCGGAACGTTTTTGTTCCGTTGGAGTTTCGCCATCATTAGATCAGAATCAAACAGAATCGCAGTAATGAGTAAGTAGATGCTTACTGTTGCTTCCTCATCTTTTTTTACATTCTTCCTTGATATGTCACGTTAGATTATTTCACCTGTGCCACTAGTATGCACTCAAATTATCATAGTGATAAACAAAAAATAAAAAAAGGCATAACAGTTTTCTTTGTCATCAGTTTCTATTTATTTGTATTTTATTGACATCTGCGCCTAGGCTACTCTTCATCAGCATGACCTGACCCAAAAAATTGGGCTGAAGCGTATTGTGCAGCGCTGCTTCTGGGACACTGTTCCTCGCATCACGCGTGCTATGCTTTTGGTGTGGTTTCGGGGTTACACTCTCTGTGGATCAATGGGTAGAGCATAGTGTCAACACTGCCACAGAATCCCTCTAGAGACATGCATGTGAAAATCTATATGCACAAATGGTACTGAGTGGTGCTTTGGATAAAATTGTCAATCAAATGGCATTATGTTAATGTAATCTCTACTGCAGCAATCTCTGACAGAGAAAGACACTAAAATAGCACTAGCAAATAGAACACACTAAAATAGCAGCACAATTAATGGGACAATTATAACAATTATAAACTCTCTTCTAAGCCTTAACCAACAGACACACACACACAAACACACACACACACACACATACACCCTAACCCATTCAACCAATCACGCATCCTCGCCACGGAGGGAGAATCTGCTCCAGTGGTTTTAATTAAATCTCTTCCTGTTTCTACATTGATCAGATTATTATTCAGCAGAATAAAGTTCCTCCACAGATCTGACTGCTCACTGGAACAGAACAACAAAATCCTGCTGCCGTTTCCCAGTAAAAATCAGAAATCCTCCTGTATGTTCCCTCGCTGTAACTCTGTTGAAGAAACTGTGGGTCCATTGGACATAAAGTTAGATGCTTCCCTATGCTGGTCTTACTGCAGAGAAGGTTATTTCTTCTGCAGATGTGTGTGTGTTTCATTGTTGTTACCAATACCAAACAGCATTATTAGCCAAAGCAAATTAGCCATGAATGTAGTATCAGCTAAATGCCAAAAGTGTCAATGTAAATCTAGGTGTCAGGGTGTGTGAGTGTGTTTGCATGGGTGTTTCATTGCTGTTACCAACATTAAAGTAATAATTTGTGACATTTTCATAAAAATAAATGATGTCACAGTCCCACCCACATGGTTTGATTGTCAGGTGATCTCTGGGAAGTGCAGTGCAGAAACACCACAGCAATGAGCGCTTAGCAACAAAGATGGAAACAAAACCCCAAAAAATTCTTGCGGATTACCACTTTAAAACCAAGAATCATATTTGTTAATATTTCTGATGAAGGACAAACGTCATCGCTGACACACTGGGTTCATTACATCAACTTTATAACCCTGAACTTGAGGAATACTCTCCCTGAACCTCTACCACACACACTTAACACCAAAAGCAGTGGCAGGTTAGGGCGATAATGTGAATTTAAAGTGAATGATAAGTTCTGTATCTATGAGTCCCCAGCTTACATTTAGATTAAAGCAATATAGAGATAAATGGAGGTAAAAATGTCACTGTAGCAGGCAGCCAGGCTGCTGAGTCAGGGGTTTTATCTGACGGAGGGGCAGATTCTGTATAGTCATCTCTTTCCTCTTCAGTATGTACTCCTGCACACACAAGTATACACACACCTACGAAAACATGCATTTCTAAATATATACACAGACAGAAACATACACGTGCAGACTCTCCCAGTATGTCAAACCAACACACACACACACACACACACACATACATCTACCTGTCATATCTCCATGTTGCGTCTGTCAGCCAGCGGCTCTACCACTGGGATACAAAATGTTTGTCCCTCACAGGGATTTGGCTCAGAGCACAGGAGAGGACACACACACACACACACACACACACACACACACACCTATCATACCCTTGTTGCATCAGTCTGTCAGCTAGCTAGAATTAAGGAGTGAAGGGAGTAAGGACATTATTTATTCATTATGTGTGTGTGTGTGTGTGTGTGTGTGTCAAGTAACTTCTACCCAGTACCTTTTACTCTATGTTTAAACTGAGCTACCTTTCACTTCTACTCAAGTAGAATTTCAGCAAAGTGACAGTACTTCTACTGCTTCCACCCCTGGATTCATGTGAGCAGCTTCTTCAAACAGTCTGACAGCACTTTAGAGCAGCAGCATGGTTCAACATCAGAGAAGATCTGGTGCTGATGAGAAGAGAGAGGATGTTCTCCATCTGTCAGGGGAAAACCTGCTCTTTTTAGGGCATGAAATGATAAAAAGAAATATGCAAAGAAAGAAAGCCGTGAAGTAGTGATTCTTTTTTATCTTCCTGGGTAAAGGTGAGAGGTGGTTCAGCTGAATCAGTCAACATTGCTTGTTTGTTGAGTTGTTTCAGAGATGTTTTTCAAATCAACAACCTCCCACAACATGTTATGAGCTCCTCCTCCTGACATTAAGAATAAAAGACTTTTTGTTTTCAGTGCTTGTTTTACTCCTGACCCTCCTACGCTCCTGTTTAGCAGAATATTAAGGTGTGCCGATGGCCGTGAAATAAACAACATCCTTGAGAAAACGCTTTTCCTTCATGAAATGGAAAATTAAACATAAAAAGACGGTCATTTTGAAGTAGTTTTCTCTCTTTTTGATGGGTGAGTGGGAGTTTCAGAGCTTTTTTTTTTTTTTTTTTTTCGGTTTTTCTTTCAGTCCTCAGTGTCAACAGAAGGAGCCTGGTGGTTAGAAAGACTGTCCTGTTACCCAAAGGTCACAGGTTTGATCCTGTGGCAGCCAGTGTGTCCATCAGCAGCTGTCTGTCCTGCCACAGTGTCCTTTGGTTCAAAACACTGAAGCTGCTCACTCACTGTAAGAGTAGCAGAGAATAAACTAAAATAACAGATGAAAGGACTTTTTGGAGCCGACTGCCTTTGTCCTCTCTGAGAGTTATTTAGCAGCAGATCCAGAAGAAGAAGAAGAATTGTTTCCAAATGTTCAAGCTGCTGCACCAAACAAATAGATTTTTCAAATCAGCCCTCTCAGAATACACTTTTAAATTCACTCAATTTGTGCTCCTCTTGACAGTTAAATTAAATCAATTTTTTTTTCGCTTCAAGTCTTATTTTTATTCCAGTCTCTTTCACTCCTGTCCATCAGAATATTCGGTGCTGAAGGACTGTTGATTGAGATTGAAATAACATCCTTGAGAAACTTTGATTAACTTTTGAAAGACTAAGTGCATTCTCTTACTCTCTCTCTCTCCCTCTCTCTCTGTCTCTCTATCTGCATGTTTCTCTCTCTCTCTCGCTCTCTCTCTCTCTCTCCCTCTCTCTCAGGTGTTCTCCCAGTCACTGTGAACATGGCGGCAGCTGCAGTCAGTCCTGGACCGTCTTCCACTGTAACTGCTCTGACAGCGGCTACAGCGGAGCGACCTGCCACAGCTGTAAGTCACCTGTCAGTCAAACAGCGTCACATGACCACTTAAGAGAGGGGCAAGAGGCATAGACAGAGAGAGAGGGAGGGAGAGAGAGAGAGAGAGGAGTAGCGTAGTAGTAGAGTGTAGCCTCTCTGTGCTGCAGATTGAGTGTGGTGTTGTTTCTTGTTCAGGCTGCAGCCATACCTGTTTACTGTTTACTGTTTACAGCCTGTTTACTGTTCTCTAATAAGCCGACTCCTTTGTGAGCTTCATGTAATGTCTTTTTTGCTTGTGGAGAACATTACAGTATTTAAAAACTGTTTCTGGGTAAGTCATATCATAGAGATTAAGCTGTAGCTGTGACCAAACTGCCAAGTATTGGATGGATCCAAGCAGGATTCATTCAAGCTCAGATCTTAACTGGTTCACTGCCTGTTCCTTCTATTCAAACCCATGAGAGAAAAACAGGAGAGATTCCCACATCGTTCACCTCTGGATTTGTTTTTATTGCTGATGTTTCTGTGAAAAATCTTCTGTGTCCACGTTGAGGGAATGTGTTGAGGAACGCTGTGGAGAATAAGAAAAATAAACAGCTGAATAGAGTGTGGGAATGTTTGTTTTGCCTTTTGGATATGGATTTGACTTTAAGCGCTTGATGCTTTGACTGCAGAGGAGGAGGCAGTGGTGTGTGTGTGCGTGTGTGTGTGTGATAGAGCGAGAGACTGGAGGTAGAAAGGGCGAGGGGGGAGCAGTAAAGGTATATACTGTGTTTTTTATTTATTGAGTCTGTCTATAATGTATAATACATTACAGGAATACAGTATTCCTATAGGAAACAGTTGGATCAATCTTTACTTTATGGATGTTGCTGTAGTAATAAAACCCTGGAGGATATGAGACGGAGATATAATGCAGATACAAATGTATGAAGCAGTAAAACCTTGAATAATGTCTGTCAGCTGATGTGTTGATGTTGTTATTATTATTGATAATTGTATTGATCTCATTGTTTCGTCCCAGCTGTGTACCAGCAGTCCTGTGAGGCGTACAAACACCAAGGAAACACATCAGGACATTATTATATCGACGTGGACGGCAGCGGACCAATCAAACCACAGCTAGTCTACTGCAACATGACCGGTAACACACACACACACACACACACACACACACACACACACACACACACACACACACACACACTGGAGGACAGGAGGAGTTCCCGGTAACAACCATTTATTCCTCCTTCACTCCTTCTTCTTTCTCATCCTCCCATCATCACTCAGCACTTTGCATCATTAACATTTACATAATTGTGAATGATTGTTTCCTCTCTTCCCCCTCCACTCTCTTTCTCTCTCTCTCTCTCTCTCTCTCTCTCTCTCTTCCTGTCTGTTTGTGTTTCAGCGTTTCAAATCATTTATATAATTGTATAAACGTGAATAATGATGATACTCTCTTCCTTCTGTTTCTCTCTCCTCCTTTGCTCTAGTCTATTTCACTCTTCTCTCTTTTCCTTTTCTTTTTGGCTATGTGTCACTGCTTTACAACATTTGCATAATTGTATAAATACGAATGGTGATGATAATCTCTTCCTCCCCTCTCTTCTCTCTTGTCTATCTTGCTCCCTCCTTCTCTCTCAGTTTCAGTTTCAGTTTCAACTTGCTTTATTGGCATGACATGTAAATACATTAGAGGGGAAAATAGTAGATGAAGGAAGAAGAAAGAGAATGATAACATTAAAATCTGGTAATGACAGTAAAAGTAAAGTGAAATGAACATAAAAAATATAATCAAATGATTAAATATACAACCCCAATAGAAAAGGCATATGCATGAATTCCAAATACAATGACATGAGAACAAAATATTTCAGAGTTTTGAAACAGCTATTACAGGCTTAATGACCCTTATTTCCTCTCTTTCTCTCTCCCCCTCTCTCTCTCTCTCTCTCTCTCTCTCTCTCTCTCTCTCTCCACCAGAGGAGCAGACCTGGATGGTGATCCAGCACAACAACACAGATCTGACCAGAGTTCGACCGTCGCCGGGCGGAAACCAGCATTCAGCCCACTTTGACTACTCATCTGAAGACGAGCAGCTATTGGCCGTCATCGGCCAATCAGATTACTGCGAACAGGAACTGTCCTACCACTGCAGGAAGTCCCGCCTCCTCAACACACCAGGTGAGGCCTGTTGTTATTTTAGCCTTTATTTATGCAGGGAATTTTTGCTGCATATATCCTCATATATCCTCTTTTCCAGCAACACTGTGATTTCATTCATCCAGTCTTCTACTGTTGGTCACTGAGCAGCTGCACTGGAGCAGTTGGTGATAAAGTGTCTTGCTAAAGGACAAATTGAAGGTAGTTGTTGAGGGAGTGGACAGTACTCACTCTCTTGGCCCAGATTTTCCCAACCTGGGATTCAAACCTGCAACCCTCCAGTCACAAGCCACAATCTATATTTCATTTTTCAGAATATAGAACGTACAAACTTCTAAGTAAACTTAACACTGAAAAAATACAAGGTGCAGTACAGACATTTAATTAAGATAATTTGGACCAAATCACTTAATCATATCTGTTTCATACCTTTCCATTGTTGACAAAGGCAAACGTTACAGTGTTGTTAATGCAAGGCTGCCAAATTTTCAGAAAGCTGTCATATTTCTTCCTTAAAATATATGTAATTTTCTTCACATTTTGTTCACATCTATTTATTTCTGAGATTCCCCTTCAGAGTTCTGAGAATATTAGTGAAACTATACCTATAACACAGAACTCAGGATCCTGTGGAAAGTGAGTGTCAATCATTTTAGAAAGGGTGTTGCAAGCCCTCTTCTCTAACCTGAAACCCCTTGACCTGTTTTCTGTGCCACAAAGCTCATGACTAGCTTTTCATCTCAGCTCTAAAATCCCCTCTGTTGTAGTGAGTGACCAGTGGGGCATTGGTCGATCGTTAATCTTACTCATGCTTTATAATCTTCATTGTTCATTAATCTTAATAGGACTCTCTCAGGTCTGTGAGTAAGCAGGATACGGCTTCCCAGTCTGAGACAGCAGACTGTCCATCATCTGTCTGGTTTCAGCAGAGAGAGACAGCAGGGAAACTGAGACAGAGCTGATCAACAAGACAGAGGAGACATTTGCATTGGACAGCAGTGAGACAGACGACAGCACCTGTCTGTGTTGAAATACAGACACACAGACAGGAGATAGACAGACAGATGCATGGGATCAGACAGTAGATAGATGGAGGAAAGAAGGGAGGGAAGTGTAGAAGAGGTGAGGAAGGACTGATGGATATGTAGATGGCTGAATGGATTAACATTTTACATTCTAGGCATTTAGCCGATACTTTCATCCAGAGCAACTTCCAATGGTTGCAACAGTTGTATAAGCTTCAGTGCGTAGAGAATCAATATTTTGGAGCATTCTGACAATATCTATGACCGTAGGATGATGAGAAATTCGAGGAAAAGACATAAAATAAAATCTATGTAGAGAGGTGGATTTGATTTTTGTGGATGGACGAAAGGAGGGAAAGTGGGAGGAAGACAGAGGAAGATCTTTAGTAGCTCTCTCTCTCCGTCTTGCTCTCTGGGAAAATAAAGAAGCGCTGACTCTACAGAAGTCTTTCCAATCATCCTCTCACAATCCTCTCCAACTACTCACACTCGCATTGTTGTAGGAGACATTTTTATTGCGTGGTATCAATGTTCTGTCCAAAAGTGTATTCAGTGTCAGGGTAAGAAGTTGGAAACATCTAGTTCAATCTGCCTGAGAGATATTTGTTTGCTGCCTCAGAGATAAAGCTGAGAGACACTCACATTTCGTATTTTGCTTTTGTGTATTATCGTTCTTGGGTCAATAATGAAGTATATTCAACCCAAGCTTAATTTGCATGTGCTGTTTCAATAGGAGATCATGTGACGTCCTAACAAGCTCCTGTATTTAAAGGGATGATGGGACGGTCCCAAGCACACCTGACGAAGGCCAAATAGATAGAACTGTCATTGTTTTCCACAATAATACATTAGGTTGAGCAAGAATGTTGTGCTACTTTTAGTTTTACGGTTTAATCTTTGTCTGACACCAGAGAAAAAGGTGGATGTTCATATTTCCTTGACTTACTCAACAAAAATCTTTACAAGCAGCACTCAGCTATTTTCTCGCAATGCAGTTCATCTTAGTTCACCACCTCATGTCTTGTTCCCAAAGAGAGTGAATCTGTGCAAGTGTGAAAGATTGAAAACACACTGTTCACACTGTTGTTAGTACAGATGATTGAAGTAGATCCTCTGTGTTGGTTTAACAGGCTGAGGCAGACTGAACAAGATGTTTCCAGAGATGAAACAGTGGTACCCTGTTGAAGAAAGTTAAGGGGTTTGTTTGCTTGTGTGTGTGTGTGTGTGTGTGTGTTCCAGAGGGCTCTCCATTCAGCTGGTGGCTGGGTGGTCCAGGTCCTGGTCGTCTCCAGACTTATTGGGGCGGAGCGCAGCCAGGCAGCCAGCAGTGTTCCTGCGGCCTGCAGGGAAACTGTCTGGACCCACAGCACTACTGCAACTGTGACGCCAACCGCATGGAGTGGTACTGAACCTTATTAACCCATAGAAATGTTTATCATCATCAACAAGTAAAGCCACAAGGAAACAGCATTTTGATGGTGCCTTACTTCTGTAATTCAACATATTTCCAGTTGAAACAGGATATTGGGAAAAGATGTAATGCATGAGGGAAAGTGGGCAAACAAAGGCAAATACGGAGGTGAAATACTTGGTTTTCACATGGTTTTCACTGCTGTAACATGTCACTTCGAAAGTTGTGACGTTGCAGGTTTTATATGATGGTATTATTGGCCATTATTTGTAATGCTGTAACCACTCAAAATGATCTGTTTCCTAGGAAGTAAAAGTACTGGGATTTTGATATAAAAATACAAGAAAATAGTGATTTTGTAATGTTTTTTGCCATTTATTGTTAAATAGGTGTATATTATGATGCATGAAGGAGAATTAGCTAACAAGGTGAAAAACTAATTTTTCTGGGGTCTGGGGTTTTCTGGGGTTTACTAATTCTATTGTAACTTTAATAGACTTTATTAGTCTCTTGTTAGTGCCTTCATTTGGGTTGGCATAGGAACAAATTTGTTTTTTTTAATCCTTAAATACAGCCAGGACACAATTTCTTATGAAAGGACAATTAATATGACTGAATGCTTTCTACCAGCATCTACACTCTACACTTTGACCAAATCAACTGGGCAGAAATGAGTGGAGGAAAAAAACCCTTCCTCATGTTGTAACAAAATCCTGTCACGCCTCACTTCCTTTCTTCTCTCCTCTCCCAGTCCAAACTGTTCAACACTGACTACTATTTTTACAGACTGGAGACTGGAGACTGGAGTGCTGCATATACTATATATGTATATATATATATATATATATCCTGGATGTATTTTTTTTTACAGAATTTCCCTTAGTAACAAGACTGACAGGTGGATTATCAGGTGCATGAAGCTGAATGTAGATGCAGGTGGACTGAGGCACTCCCTGTCTGTTATGCTCTTTTGGAAATAGCTGTTCCAAAAACTGGCGACACCCAACACCAGATGGACTGTTGGGTGTCAGGACGGCTATAATAAGGTCTCAGAATGAGCTTCTCCCCAAACGATTGCGCCTCCACACTGCACCGTTGCGTCAGCTTATAACAATATTTTATATTTTTATAGTGAGTGAGTGATGTAACCTGTAAATATACAAACTGGTAAATTTCTGCAAGAAAACGAGCACAGACTGTGGTTTGTGATTTGTATATTCTTCTATTTCTGTTCCAATTCTCAATATAGTTAAAACATGGTTCTTGATGTGTTCTTCTTCTTCTTCTTGTTCTTCTTGTTCTTCTTCTTCTTCTTCTTCCTCTTCTCCTTCTTCTTGTTCTTGTTCTTGTTGTTCTTGTTCTTGTTCTTCTTTTTCTTCTTCTTCTTCTTCTTCTTCTTCTTCTTCTTCTTCTTCTTCTTCTTCTTCTCCTCTTTCTCCTCCAGGGCTAATGACTCGGGCCTGCTCACCCATAAGGAGAGCCTCCCAGTCCGGTCTGTGGTGCTGGGTGACATCCAGAGGCCAGGGTCAGAGGCCGCCTACAGGGTGGGACCCCTCCGTTGTCATGGAGACAGTAAGTCCGATCAATGCTGACATGATATGAATCTTCCTGTTATGGAAAATACTGTCACTTCTTCATGGTTCTGTCCAGCTGCACTGCTGACCTGCTGGCTCCAGTCAGATCAACTGACTGGGTTAAAACAACATCCAACCAATCAGCCTTCAGTTTCAGTAATTATTTCACGCGACATGGAAATAAAGTTTAAAACACATGAACATAAAATCACAGGAGTCTTTGAGGTTTTCATTCCACCTACCAATAAGCTGATTAAGTCTTGTATTTTCTTCCGCATCCAGTAATCAATTACCATTAGAATTTCTGTTGCCAAACTGTTGCCAAAACATTATTCCTTGTATGTTTTACTCTGATATTTGCTTTTAATTAACTGCAATATAATACAGAACAAATCAAAGTAACAATCTTTTCTTTCCTCTTTTTAATTATTCACAATTACAGCCCTTAGTTACCTGTGTAAATTAATAAATGAATGCTCAGCATGATAAATCAATATGGCATGGCATAGCTGGACTAATTAGCTGAACGGTCGGCTCATTTGTTTGCTACGTGATTTTCATTAAAAGCTCTTTACAGTGAGTTTTCACTTTGTGTCGCCCATGCAGAGAACTTCTGGAACGCTGCGTTTTTCGACAAGGAGACGTCGTACCTCCACTTCCCCACCTTCCACGGAGAGCTGAGCGCAGATATCTCCTTCCTGTTTAAAACCACCGCCTCCTCCGGCGTCTTCCTGGAAAACCTTGGCATCAGAGACTTCATCCGGATCGAACTGAGCTGTGAGTAAAACCTGCAGGTCAAAGATTTAATCCAGATCGAACTGAGCTGTAAGGACAGTAAAACCTGGAGTTTATGGGCTTAATCTGGATTGAATTGAGCTGTAAATAAAACCTGGAGGTTAAAGGCTTAATCCTGATCAAACTCAGTTTAAAGGGAATGTTGAATACCTGTAATGACTGGTGGGGTTTGTTTTGCTCTACTGCACAGTACTTCAAGAGGAGTTTTACTGTTTGGAGCAAGAGAACCAGGCTCTACTCCTATTCACTTTGGGTTTCTACTTTGTTTACTTGGACAAATCTTTCTGTTTCAGCTCCCTGTTTTTTGCTTGGCTTCTCTACCTTTTGGTCAGCATTAATGGGCGCCCATGGTGTGTGTCACTGAGAATATGACAGTAATAACCAAGGGGGTGTTTTTTTACTTTATGGGCACCATGGTATTGTGACATTTAGAATATAGCAGAAATACCCAAGAGAGCATTCTTTACTGTGTTTATGCTTATTTTTATAGATTTTTTTTGTTGTATCTGATTTTTAGGGGCATTTTGGTCCTTTTATGAAACTATGAAATATTGCATTTGCATTGCATATTGGCAAATAAACACTCAGTTTGTACCACTAAGATTTGTTTTAACTGCTGGAAACTGGCGGCAAGCCTCACAGAAGAGGATGAGGTTTTATGATATCGGTTGTTTTATTTTTTATTGACACTGTAGTTTGTGAGCCGGTATTTTCTTCTACTACTTTAAATGTGATGCCAATATTTTCTACTGCCTCAGGCTGCATGCTCGGTTCTTTTCTGATAAAAAAAACGCTCCATTTTCCTCGCCCAGAATGCACTGGTCATAGCCTCCCACAAATCAGCTACGGTGGCCCACGGGGGACAGTAGTAGTCGCATTCAGGCGTGATTAGTTGACAACACAGCAAATAAAATGTGAACAGGGTGAAATGCAAAAAATTAATGGGGGATTTTTTTGCCCCCACATTTTTAATTTCACAGGCATTTTATAAACCCTCAAGGGCATTTTTGCTCTGCGCCCCCAGTAATTTCTCTCCCTGGTATGAGGCGTACATTTATGGGCGCCCACAGTGTGTGTCATGTAGAATATGGCAGTAATAACCAAGAGGGTGTTATTGAGTTTATGGGTGCCATAGTATTGTGGCTGTTGGAGGTGTATATTTATGTGCAACCACAGTGTGTGTCATATAAAATATAGCAGTAATACCCAAGAGGGCATCCTTGTGCTTATGGGTGTGACAGTGATGCAGCAAGGTGTGAGGCGAACATTTATGGGACTGTGGTGTGTGTCATTTAGAAAGCCTCGTGTAGATGCTTTGAATCAGTCTTTAGACTTATCTATCATTGCCAACTTGCCTTTTTGAAGCTTTTTCACCAGTTTTGTTTGGTTTAGTTGTCTGTTTGGGCGGCTCCTTTTTGTGTTGTGTTGCATTTTGGAGCAATGTTTCCTTTAAAATAGCATTTGAAGCGACACACACAGCATCTGATCCAGAGACGCTGCTGCTCCAACAGCCTCCTCGCTCTCCTCAGGGAAATCATTGCCAGTCTGGTTGTTTTAGCTCCAGCACGGTGCAGAATACGGCTGTTCTGATGCCGACCGGTTCAGATCGTTCTGTAGCAGCGTGGCTCGGCCTGAGAGCGGTTTCAAAATGAAGTTCCTGTAGGATGCTGGGATATTGTTTCATCTGGCTCTGTACTCCCATGGTAATACATCCTCACATTGCACCGCCGCAACATGAAGGATGAGAGTTTGTTTCGCTCTCCTAAATCCTCTGCTGCTGCTGAAGTGAACATGATGAACATGATGAGGATGTTGCAAGCCGAGCAGACAGGCTGAGAGGGGAGCAAATACAGATTCTGTCCAGTCCATTCACATTCGTGGCAATGGTTTATAGGAGGATTCTGGGAGCTGTGTGAATCTTTGAAGCTAAGGAGTGAGGATTCATAGTGAAAGCTGCAGTATTTTCATGTAAAAAAACTTCAGAATGAAATCCAAACAGCAGTGAGCAGCGCTCCGTCCAGAGAAAGCTCACCAACGTTAGATCTTTTCCTCTCTTGTCTCTTTCCTTTGGTATAAAATCATCACAGACCGGCCGAGTTTCTGGGTATTGAAGTTCAAACCATTTAAAACAGTTAACCTCTCATTGCCATTTGGAGCCACAAACGTGCAAAATTTCCTTGTGCAGCTTCAAGATAACATTTTCGCAATGATACAACTGTTCCTTCTTTTTTATTTATTTTCTCAAATGCTGTGGAACGTCATGAAGTTTGAAAGCACGCAAGAATAGAGGAGTGAAGCGTCTCACCCTCAGCTGACTGACCTGAATTTGCCTCCTTGATTGATCATGGTTATGTGGGAAAAACATTTGTTGTGACGGCTCAATTAAGGTTTAGTATTATCTGAATCTTTAGTCTGATTCATGTGAGATTAGGGAATCAAATATGACTTAAGACAATAAAATGTCACAGTGTCATCAGGTGACAGAATAATTTCAGCATGTCAGGGTGTTTGTTAATAAGCCAGCTATTATTTGGCAAACAAATGGTAAAATGTCTAACACACTTTGCTGGTATGACAGTCACATGCTCATCCAAATGTGACAGTACACTAATTCTGTATTTTCTCTTTTTTCTTTCCTCTGCCACATCCCTCCATTCCCTTTCTCCTCCCCCAGCCTCCACTGAGGTGCTCTTCTCCTTCGATGTGGGTAACGGGCCTCTGGAGGTTCGCGTGGCGTCGGGCGTCCCGCTGAACGACGACCGGTGGCATCGAGTCCGAGCCGAGCGGAACGTGAAGGAGGCGTCGCTCCGCCTCGACGAACTTCCCGCCGCCACGCAGGAGGCTCCCGCTGACGGACACTTCCATCTGCAGCTCAACAGCCAGCTGTTCATAGGTGGGGAGCGAGTGTGTGTGTGTGTGTGTGTGTGTGTGTGTGTGCGTGTGTGTGTGTGTGTGTGTGTGTGTGGTTGAGATACAGCACTTTCACTTTTAATTCATGGATTTTCTGTGTTTGTGATCTTGTATTTCTATAGTTATGAGGAGAAAATGTCCTCACAAGGATAGAAAGATGAGGAAAATCCTCTTAATGTGTGGACACTTTGCCTGTCCACTCTTCTTAAAGCGGCTGTTTCAGGATTAGGATTTGGGTGTGTGTGTGTGTGTGTGTGTGTGTGTGTGTGTGTGTGTGTGTGTGTGTGTTATGGTCCAATAGCTTGGATAGCATGTGCTAGTGCTTTTTTTTCTCATTTGAACCCATATAAGTCCAATGTAGAAGTTTTTATTTTCCTTGTCCAGTGTGAAATATTCTGATCGTGGCTTAACTAGCTCATATCATTTTGAAGTTTATTCTTCATCACAATATCTGAAATGACAGCTGGTCCATGACTACATAAAGTCTGTGGTCATATGTGTGTCAGGACTGAACAAAACTTTTTCAGACATTTTATGTGATTCCCAAACTCGACCTGGAAATGATCAAATTAATTCTTCCTACTTTTCCAGGCTTTTCAGGCCTGCAGAAGAAACACTGTTTATTGAGCAAGTGCACAAAGCCAATCTAGCTTCTAAAAAGCAACAGATGATTAAACACTTGGAGGTTGCAAGCTTAGTCCTCCATGACAAAACTGTTTCAGTGAATAAAGTTGCAAGGATAGAGATTGATTGGCAAATGTTATCCATCCACACTGTCCTTCAGTCTCTCCATCTAAACATTCACTTCATTCATACATTTAACCAGTTACATTAACAACAGGATTGTCCTTCATTCTTTCCATCTTCACTAGTGTTTCTTCTTTGGTAACACTGCTGCTTCATTTGACTTTTGATTCCACATCTGCTCTAAACATGAAGACTGCACTTTGTTGTGTTTTAGGGGGAAAATCAGCTCAGTTATACTGTCATATTAGTTTCACATTTTCTCTATCAGCTTTGATACACCTCCTGGAATGAATACAGAAGAAATACTTTATTCATTCTTGGGGGAAAACTTTATTAATCTTTGCAAACATTCATTTTGATCACACATCAAATCACTGAAACCTGGTAAAAGACTCTGGTTCAATCTTTCCATCTACATATTCACTTCATCCACACAATCAATCTGTTAAACCAGTATGTCAGCACTGTGGAGGAAAACAATGGATCCTCTCCCTATTGATTATAATAATAATGATTAAATTTGTAATTCACTTTTCTTAACAAAGTTACAAAGTGTCAGGAACAAAATCAACATATTAACAACTATTCAGCTATAATACAGGGAAGACTTCTAGTGCTGGCTCCATTAAGGCCAATGCAGTGGAACAGAAACAGCAGAAAATATTACAGCAACAATACAAATATGCAACAAAGATAATAACTATATAGACCACACAACAGTTTACATTTTCATATGAATAAACGTCTGTTTGGATACTCTCTATTACTGACTGATATAACTAAATAGTGATTCAACCTATATCCATGCTCCGCCCACACTGTTTGATTGACAGGTGATCTCTGGGAAGTGCAGTGCAGAAACACCACAGTGAGGCTGAGCGACAAACATGGAGAAGAAACAAATACAATGTAAAAATCTGATTTTCACACATTGCTGCTTTAATAACTCCTGTCTACTTGAGCTCACACAACTCAGCAGTGCCTCCAAAAAAAAGCCAAAGTCCAGGATAGAGAGGCTGAGTGAATGTGGTCTGGACTCTGTGGAGGAGAGTCATGGTTTCAGAGACGCTGTAGAAGGACAGAATACCTGCTCTGTGATCCAGGTACACTCCTACTCTGGAGGGCAGAGGGCCTGGGATGGGAGTGTTGATATTGTTATGTACGAATTCATAACTATTGTTGTAATAATATAATGCCCAAGACTTGTCATTATTTCCAAATCCACATTCATCCCCTGTTCTGCTAATATCCTTATATGAGACTGCTATTGAAACTAGTGTCCCCCTCCAATCCACCTCCCAGTAACAACGTCCAGTCAGACCCTCTCTACTCAGGACCTGAGACCTGTCAATGAATCTGTCTGAGTGACTATAATATAACTGTTCGTCTCCCATAGTTGTTGCTTTTCTGTTCCCCTCAGATAATGACAGGTCTGTGTGTGCTGTGTTTGGATCCAGTGTGATTTGACGTGAATATTTTAAGAATTCAGCTCTGGTCTTGGGCTCTCTTGGTTGTGACAGTAAAACATCCACTTCAGTCACTGTCCCTGAGATCTTAGTCCATTCCTCTGTAAGAATGCCCTGTAGTTTATCTCTGACCTCTGACACAGCTGCAGTCACATCCTCAAAGTAGCGCAGAGGATGGATATTGGTGCTGGGTGAGTCTGTAGATTCACTGAGACATGACAGCGAGGAGTAAGTCTGTAGAAAATGGGTGTGATCCTCTGTATGTGAGAGCTGCTCCAGCTCAGCATCTTTCCTCCTCAGCTCAGCGATCTCCTGCTTCAGTTTCTCCTGAAGTTCTTCGGCCCGACTCGCTTCCGCTTTCTGCTGGGATCTGATCTGCTTCTTCACCTCAGAGCTTCTTTTCTCAATGAGACGGACAAGCTCAGTGAAGATCTTCTCGCTGTCCTCCACTGCTTTATCAGCAGAGAGATTGATAGTCTTCACCTCCTGTTGAAGCACCTTCACGTCTTTCTTTCTCTTCTGGATTCTCTGCTGGATTTTTTGCCGACTCACCCCGAGCTCTTTCTGCCTCTCAGTCCTTTCTGCTGCAGTTGAGACTGTGTCGTGGCCTTTATGTTCATCCATGGAGCAGAGATAACAGATACACTGCTGATCAGTACGGCAGAAAATCTTCATCACCTCGTCATGACAAGAGCAGAAGTTCTCCTGAAGCTTCATGGTGGCTTTGACCAGCTTGTGTTTCTTTAATGGAGCTGCATCATAGTGAGGCCGGAGGTGCTGCTCACAGTAAGAGGCCAGACACACCAGACAGGACTTGAGGGCTTTCAGCTTTCTCCCAGTGCAGACATCACAGGCCACATCTCCAGGTCCGGCATAGCAGCGGTCAGGAGGAGCAGCTTGGAGTCCTGTCTTCTTCAGTTCCTCCACCAACTCTGCTAACATGGTACTTTTCCCCAGGACAGGCCTTGGTGTGAAGGTCTGTCTGCACTGGGGGCAGCTGTGGATTTTCTTCTGATCCTCTTCATCCCAGCAGCTTTTAATACAGCTCATGCAGTAGCTGTGCCCACAGGGAATAGTCACCGGATCCTTCAGTAGATCCACACAGATCGAACAGCAGAATTTTGCCCCGTCCAGCTGAATTCCTTGCTGCGCCATTTCACTTCTCAGTAACAGTGTGTCAGATAGTTTCACTTCCCCTCAACAGAAAACAAGTTGTGCTCCGATCCAAACCAAAAATCTGTTCCTTTTCTTCATGTTCATTTGCTGATCTGCAGTGAATGGGCTTGTCAGCTCTTGCACTTCACAACATGTTGTTCACACCCATCTTTAAACTGACAGATCTGTGAAAGGGGAGGGAACAGGAAATATCTGGACTGAGTGTAACTGGCTGTGTTTGAGACCAGGGAGAAGAGGGAGGGGTTATCAGGCTTTGCTTTATTCCAGGAAGAGGAGCGGTTTGAAAGAGGAAGTGTGTGTTTAGCTCTTGTTTACAATATGAAGTGAAGATCATGATAAATACATAAGGAATAGTTACATTTAGGATTAATCTCTCTCGTCCCTTATTCCCCCCTCACTTGCGGAAAATTGAACAGTAAAACTTTTTTGAATGGTTCTCTCTCTCTCTCTCTCTCTCTCTCTCTCTCTCTCTCTCTCTCTCTCTGTGTGTGTCTCTCTCTCTCTCTCTCTCTTTCTCTCTCTCTCTCTCTCTTCAGTGGTGTAAAAATGTCCTGCCCCAGAAGTACTGTTACTTTGCTGATATTTTACTTCAGTAGAAGTAAAAGTTAAAATCTACTTTAGTAAAAGTAAAAATTGTCTAATTTAAAATGTCCTCAGAGTAAAAGTTCCTGAGTTCCTCTTTAGAACAGAGAACGTTGTTAGCTGTGACCTTTTCCATGTGATTCTAAAAGGAGAGAGGACAGAGTTCAGACCCGATTCTTTTCACTGGAAAAATTGGAAACGACAAAATAAAGTGCAGAAACAACATTTCCCAATTAGTACTGTAGTGCTGGTGATAACAGCTGTGAGGTCCTTTCCTCTTTGTTTTCTCTCAAAACGTCTGACTGGTTCAAAATCTCACCGCCGCTTCTCTCTGTCTCTCTCTCTCTCTCTCTCTCTCTCTCTCTCTCTCTCACACACACACACACACTTTCCCTATCTCTTATCTCAGCAGTAGCCTGTGTCTGCAGCTCCTCCTCAAATCAGCAGCTGATCACAGAAGTTTAAGATTTTTTTTTCTCTCTGCTTCCCACTGTAGTTCACATCAGACGGTTTCATATGAAACACGGAACTGTGCAGCGCTGCTTCTGTTATTCAGGACTTTGGTACAAATCTACACAGGAGCCAATGGAGCATATTCCCTGTAAAAGCAGGCAGCAGTAATTATTACTTTTTGCGTCTTTTAAAGGTCAAGGGTCATGACTAGCTTCTAGATGAAATATTCATAAAATATAAAATGCTACCTGTAAAGCCTACTAAAGGATCTACAGTTCATCTCTTTGCAGTAATTTCAGGACTTTATAGAGCAGTATAGTTGGAGGTCTAATGCCTCTTCCTCCACTGCCCTATAAACCATATTAGACAGGGATTGGAAAAAATATTCTGGCTATTCCACATGTGCTAATCTGTTATTGACTAATTCCCACCTGCCACTGAGCTGTGTTGGATATGGAGGAGCTGAGTCGACACATTTATTCTACAGTGGGTCTAATACTGCTCCTCTTCCTCCTGATAGACTGGAAGTGAATCCCCAGATAAAGGAAAGTTTGGTAATCTGTAGAAGGTAGCATAGCCAGTCCAGAGTCCTATATATACAGTATATCAATGTTAGGCTGGGATTGAATCCTCAGAAAAAGGCTAAAAATATTCTGGGTTTTTTACATGTGCTAAGCCGTCTGCTCAGCAGTATTGGATATGGAGGAGCTGAGTCGACATGTCTATTCTATAGGAGGTCTAACACCTCTTCCTGCACAGTGTTTACTCCTGATAGACCAGGATCCAAGACCCAAGACAGTATAGTTAGGATGTCTGACACCTCTTCACCTAGAGTCCTATATATTTCCCCATTAGGCTGGGATTGACTCCTTGGAAAAAAGGAAATACATTTTCTGGCTATTTTACATGTGCTAAACTGCTATTGGCTGAATGCCATCATCTGCTCAGCAGTATTGGATATGTAGGAGCTGAGTCGATGGTTTCTGAACACTGAACAATACTCACACTCAATAAATCACCATGCATCAGGGAACAGTGATAGCATGCATCATGCAGCGTTCTTTGTTTGTGTGTGGTGTGTTTTCTTGCAGCTATCTGTAATTAATCTGTAAACAAACCTAAACCTATATTCATTAGTTACACATCAGTTAGTTAAGAACCTCTCTAATTCATATAAAGTTAATCAATACTACAGTCCTGTTTAACTCTGTTTATCTCAACTGCATCAGTTCAATACTACAGGCTTCTCTGATTCTCTGTTTAACCTCTCACTCTGCCTTCAGACTGAAGGAGAAGAAAAAAAACAGAAAATCCATCCTTTATTATCAGGCGCTATCATTCTGCAAATATTATGGATATCACTTCATATCAGTAAACACACATTCTGGAGGGAAAATCACCAACAAACCAACAATCACTGATGAGATTGGACGGAAGCAGTGGCAGGGAAATAGAGGTGAATATTGATTGGCTGAATGTGTTTAGCCAATAATCCGCTCTGAATAGCCGGCAGGTTTTGACCGTCAGCCTAAACCCGTATATGTTTATCTCAGACTTATCAGCACACTGGAATAATGCAGATGGATTTATGTGTTTGCATGGAGATGTGCTGGTGTTATTTGCTAGATTGGCTTGGGAATGGATGTTTGTACGAGAATATTTGACTTGGCTGTTTTTGATTTGATGTACAGGAATGCATCAAGTGTGAGACCTGGGCAGCAGTTTGTTCCAGTGGTTGGAAAAACCAAATGATAGTCAACCAATGAGTGATGAGTTCTGTTAAAGTGTCCTTGAGCGAGACACTGAACCCTCTACCTGCTATTGTAAGGTGCACTAAATGTAAATGTAAGGTGCACTTTTATCTCAATATGTACATGTACTGATAAGCCATAATATTAGCTCAGCTTCTATGCAATCACAAGCAACAATATTGCCATACAAGCTATCTTACTATGCACAGTATATTCATGAGCCATAATCCTGCCTTGACAAATTCATAAGGCAAAATATTCTGTTGTTTGGATTTGTAAACCATGGCATTAGCTTGTTTGAATTCATAAACTATATTACCACATACAGTGTATTTATGAGACTTGCACAGATTTATAAGACAGCGCACTCCATTGTTTGAATTAATAAAGCACAATGTTGGCTTGTATGAATTTATAAGCTATAATTCCATGTACGGTGTATTTATGAGCCACAATCTTGCCTTGCACAGATTTATAGGCAATGAATTCCATTGTTTTGATTAATAAGCCATATTATTGCCTCGCATGGATTTATAAGCGATAGCATTGTTCAAGTTGAAATTCCTTTATCACCATTTATGCTGTAGGTTTTAAAAATCCATACGCTGCAATTTGGAGTGAGGAATTTTTTGCATTCATTGCAAGATTTGCTCATAACCTGTTGTACTGTCTCGTTTATAAAGATAAGCTTTAGATTATTGGTGCTGAATCGGCATCCGTGTTGACTGATGCTGCATGATGACAGTTTGTTTTCTCCTCTGGGCCGGTGTGTGGTGCGTTCACACACAGTATGAGCATGTAGTTTAATTTGACACCCACTGTATGCATCCTGCCTTTGAGGATTCCTTTGATCTCCACTTCATCAATCCTTCAAATCGCAGTGGAATCGACATCAAATCGTCCTATAGTATGTAATGTAAGCAGCTTCCTGACAAACAAGATTAACGTACAGATATGTTTCCCTTCTCCTGTGTGCAGCATCAGCAAACATATGGTGATTCGTTTTGTCGCTCCACACGGCACTTACTCCGCCTTTGATGACTGGTTTGATCTCCACTACACAAATCTCTGCTACAGAATTGCCTTTTGCTGCACTGTCAGATGGTCCCATATGTGTTTTATCACACAATATCCTGATCTCATGTTGAGAGACTGTAATCCTCTTCTCAGAGCCGAGGCTGTGCTGCTGGATATGTGGTTGAAGCCCTCACTGCTCCAGAGGTTTCTGCTGATAACTTCCCTGCTTCGAGTTTAGTCTCTCCTCCCTTGTTTTGCTTTCTTGCTCTGCGGTCGAGTTTCTCTGCATTTTCAGTCACACACACTCACTGCCTTTGATGATTGCTTTGATCTCCACTTCACTAATCTCAAGTATTGTTTTCCATACTCTTTCATGTGGTTTCATATGTGTTTTAGTTCACAGTCTCATGTTGGGACACTAATCGTCTCGTTAGAGCTGAGGTTGTGCTGTTGGATATGTGGTTGAAACTCTCACTGCTCTGGAAGGTTCCACTGATAACTTTGCTCCCTTGGTCAGAGGTGGAGTTCATCTACATTCTGACTCTTTGATGTTTGCTTTGATCTCCGCTTCACAAATCCCTCATTATGCTATTCATAGTCATACGGTCCCAGAAGCGTTTTTTGTAAGCAGTGTCTTCAGCTCATGTTGAGGGACTGTAATTTGTTTTGATAGAGCTGAAGTTGTGCTGCTGGGTATGTGGTTGAAACTCTCTCGAAGGTTCTGCTGATAACTTCCCTGTTAGGAGGGTTTGTTCTCTCACAGCCTTTCCCTTTCTATGTTCTGTTCCTTTTGTCAGAGGTGGTGTTCCTCAGGGATCTGTCTTCGGTCCCTGTTGGAGTCAATGGCAGTCGTCGTCTCACTGCTATGAATAATTGCTTAAAGATTACCAGTTCTCAGGAGGACAGATTCTCATCTCTGAATTAGAGTCATTACATTGCAATCAACACCAGCTTTGACAGAGTATTATTAATAGAATAATGAGCTAAAATTGTCAGTGTTAATTTAACTCTCACTAAATATTAAAATCACGACTTCCCGTGTTTATATGAGTCCCATCAGCACTTATTAACACTCAAAATATTACTGTGATTCATTCAGCTTATTCAAAGTACTCTTTGTCAGTGTGTCAGAAAAACTTAAGAGGAAATTTTCATATCTGCACAATTTTTGTGCCCCTTTTGTGTTGCCAATCTAGCTCAATAATTTCACTGCTTGTACCACAGAGAGGGGACTGGAATAGAGTGTTACAAAGCTCAGTGATTTATTGGTGTGAAAAGCTGCTGCTGCTGCTGAACAATAGGAAGTTGTCAGGTGCAAACTCTGAGAGCAAAGTGTTGCCAAGTCTGAACTCTGAGCACAATGAGAATTTCGATCTGTGATCTCTGCAGAAATAGGAGGTTGTCAGGTTTGTACTCTGTGAACTCTGAGTGCGTGGGTCTGTAGGCACATATGAGACTATGTACGTGTGCATTCATTGTATTGTTTCATTGCCTTCTGATGTATTGCTATGATATAAAAACTCTATGAAAAATTGTAGGTGTAGTATTGGACAAGGTTTCACACAGTCAGACATACAGCCAGACAGACAGTCAGACAGTAATTCATTCATACCACCCACTTATCCAGTCAACAGCCAGAGTGATGCCAGACAGATAGTCAGACAGACAGCTGATAAAAGTTAGCTCTCCGTAAGTATTTTCCACCGACAACTTCCTGCCTCATTGCTGTTTCATCAGCCTGTCATTTCATACAAAGAGTGTTGACAATGTCGTGCTTCTGGGGGAGCAGAGACGACGTGGATCTGCAATGGATGACAGGAGGAAGAGAAATGAAAAACTAGACAGAGAGAATACATAGCGCAGACAGAGAGAATTATACACACACAAAGAAATAGAGGGAGGGGGAGTGGGATGGAGAAGACGGAGTGTGTGTTGGTGTTTTGAAGTAATGTCTGTGTGAATATTACATCTGTTGCGTTGGAGCTGTAGCTTTGGTCCTTACACTCCTTAATTGCTTGTGATGCTAGCGATATAGGAATTTAAGTAATAATCCACAACATTTTCAACTACTCTCTATCGCAAACTGATTGCAATTCAACCTATATCCAGTTCATCAAAGCTTTTACATTTGCTGTTCTAAACACCTGGTGTCTGGTAGCTCTTTCCTGGGAAAAATCCTTTGCCACACAGGAAGTATTTCTGGCAGCAGCAACTGTGTTTTTTTGGGAATAAATAGAAGAAGAACTGGGTAGTTAGCATGAGCAGTGACAAAGAAACAGAAACTACAGAAACTCAAACTTCATTAACAGAAAATCCAAGGAAAAAGATTATGGAAGCAAGATATATATAAGGTTTCCTTGTGGCTTTAATAAAAGACTAGCCAAACGCCTGAAATGTAATGTGAGTGTCATGTGATGTCTTAACGTTGTCAGGAGGCACGGCGTCCCGGCAGAAGGGTTTTCGGGGGTGTATCCGCTCCCTGCAGCTGAACGGCGTCACCCTGGACCTGGAGCAGCGGGCTCAGATCACCCCCGGGGTTCGGCCCGGCTGCCCGGGACACTGCAGCAGCTACGGCTCGCTCTGCCACAACCAGGGCCGCTGTGTGGAGAGAGCCAGCGGCTTCTACTGCGACTGTGGCCTGTCAGCCTACACTGGAGCCTTCTGCCACAGAGGTGCACACACACACACACACACACACACACACACACACACACACTGGAGCCTTCTGCCACAGAGGTGCACACACACACACACACACACACCCACACATACACACACACACACACTGGAGCCTTCTGCCACAGAGGTGCACACACACACACACACACACACACACACACACACACACACACACACTGGAGCCTTCTGCCAGAGAGGTGCACACACACACACACACACACACACACACACACACACACACACACACTGGAGCCTTCTGCCACAGAGGTGCACACACACACACACACACACACACGCACACACACACACACTGGAGCCTTCTGCCACAGAGGTGCACACACACACACACACACACACACACACACACACACACTGGAGCCTTCTGCCACAGAGGTGCACACACACACACACACACACACACACACACACTGGAGCCTTCTGCCACAGAGGTGCACACATACACACACACACACACACACACACACACTGGAGCCTTCTGCCACAGAGGTGCACACACACACACACACACACACACACACGCACGCTGGAGGCTACTGCCATAGAGGTGCACACACACACACACACACACACACGCACACTGGAGCCTTCTGCCATAGAGGTTCACACACTGGAGCCTTCTGCCACAGAGGTACACACACACACACACACACACACACACACACACACACACACTGGAGCCTTCTGCCATAGAGGTTCACACACTGGAGCCTTCTGCCATAGAGGTGCACACACACACACACACACACTGGAGCCATCTGCCACAGAGGTACACACACACACACACACACACACATACACACACACACTCTCTGGAGCCTTCTGCTACAGAGGTATACACACACACACTCTTTCAGCTACTTTGGCAGATAAACTCATTCACTTACTGTATTACACACTCACTTATTGTTTTGCCAGTTCTGTCGTATTATAAAAGTCAATTTGTCAAGTAACTGTACAACTGTTAATGTAACAACGTCTCATTAATGTAATATAAGTAAAAAACGTTTTTCCTCTAAATGTAATAATTATTACATCACTGGGTCTTAGTGCCTTGACATTTAATTTTTTTTTTAAATGTAATCCATTTACAATGATCACCATAGACCTCTTCATACATATTCATCCCATAGCACTGTAGATCACGACCAAAATGCTGAATGGATGATATTCGTGTATTGGATTTTGATTTGGGATATTGTAGTAAAACCCAATGGAAAATGTATTACGTTAACAGGATTATTACCCTATTAACTCCAAATTGTTACTGTGTTAATGGTTTATTATGTTAATGGAATGATATTACAGTGGCTGTTGCAAAATGGCAGGGGGGATTTTGAAAGAAGCTAGATGAAAAAGTGACTTTCCTGTCCAGCTTCTACACTCAGCACCACATCCATGTTGTACAAGCAGACAACAGTAAGCTGCAGTGTCTAAGAGTTTTAGTTCTGTGTGGAAACTCAGCAAAGACCTTAAAAAGTTGAATCCATTTAAAGGGCTGATCCCATAATTTATTTCCCTTTCCCTCAGACAACATGGTGTTGACTAATGATGCCACATGGCTTGACCTCTCTGCAGGAGAGCTGTCGAACCGCTTTACAACACGCTGCACTGTGTCACATCACGCCTCACCATCCACCCCCCTGCTGCTTTGCATTTAGTCGGCTCATATATCTCCTCAACCAAGGTTAAAGCTGTTTGGATATTATCTGTCGGCCCACGGCTCCTTCAGGAGGAGAACGGAGCAGCGGAGAGTCCTTCACTCTGTAGATATTAGAGCGACCCTGAACCTCTGTCTCTCTATAAAGATGACTTCTAAACAGCCATTTACAGTGTGAGCTTCATGCCAAGGCAAGTCAGATTTATCTATATAGGGATTTTAATATAAAAGATTCTCACAAAGTGCTTTACAGACCTCAAAGGACGTAAATACACATAAAAACTGCAGATAATGAAACAAGGGAAAATAAGAATGAGACAGAACAAGTTCTTCACAAACTCCAAGAGATGGGGCCAGAGCTTGTGTGTGCGTGTGTGTGTGTGTGTGTGTGTGTGTGTGTGGATTCATATGTTTATCTGCTGCTGTCTAAAGGTTAAGAATCTAGATTAGTCCAGAGAATCCTCTTACTGCACTTAACACACATCAACAAGCATCTAGAGCTGCCATGTGACATCAAGGGTGTGATGCAAAGAGAGTCTGATGGGTATTTGAGTCTCTTTTAGCCATTCTGTTTGATGTGTAAGTCATCACAGTAACAATGAGTCATCACACTGAGCCAACACATCAGCAGGGCTTTATATGTGGGTTCAATATGTGAGTTCAGCAATCTTTACTTTTTTCAAAAGGACCCTCTTAGCCCTCTTCCCATCTATTATAGATATCTACTGTACTTATCTGCAGCATCATGCTACATCAAGGGCTTGATGCACAGAAAGTGTGTTTAAATCTGTTTGATGTCTTAGTGAATCATCATATGAATACTTCAGCTCCATGACGCACTATACCTGTGTTCAATATTTAACAAGTTCAGCTCTGTTTCCTGCTGGAAAATCACAGAGACGACTCTGGTGCTGACATCAAAACTCTAAAAAACTATAATAGCCAAAATAACAGCCATAAAAGCTATAATTAGGAGCCAGGTTTCATGTTCTTATTTTTCATTTTTTCTTTGCTGTCTGTTGGTATTTTGAGGATAGCTTTGTTTTCTCTAGCAATCTAACTAAGCAGTGCAAAGTTGCTGTAAATATTATACTGAGCAGCAGCTTCCCTGGGAAATTTGTTATATTGTTGAAACAGTGCAGAGTTACTGTAAATATATGTATTGTGCTACGCCTGGGAACATAATTATTCACTTCCTGGCAATATTCAACATTGCAGGAAAAATATGGATATGTTAATATAAAGTGAAATGAAGTGTTTATGCAGGAGGATAAAAACTCTCCAAGCAATCTACCAACAAAACAAAACAAAAAAGGCCTTTTTGATATAATTAGGGCTGGGAACCACTGGAATTTTGTTAATTCTGCTGCCGGTTTGAATTCCTGATGTTCAGTACTAGACTAGTTCTAAAACGATATATGAAATGGAGAATTATTTTCTGTAGAATCATCTAACGCTCAGTTGATGTTCAGCATATAAATAATCATAAAGTAGTAGAGATTCTACCAATGCCAGTTCATACTTCAAAATATTACTAAAATCGTTGTAAAAAGATGTAGTGCAGTGTGCAGCTCTAAATAAAGTGGGTGGCAGGATGGGTGGCAGGTTCCTGTAATGGTTAGAGAGTGTTGCCTGTAACCAGAAGTTCACAGGTTCAATCCCTGCAAGTAAACTAAATCCCAGCCAGTATGTATATCTGCAACTACGCATCTTGCCCAAGTGCCCTTCAGCAAGAATCCCCGAATTTGTGCCTGCTCACCCATTCACTGTAAGTCGCTCTGAATAAGTGCATCAGCTCAATGCCTAAAATGCAGAATATAAATATGCTTCAGATACAAGGAAGAGGAATTTCTCCAGTTTCTAATGAACCTCTTTGTTGTTTCCTGTCCTCCAGAGGTGCCAGCCAATTTCAAAACTGTACAAACAGCAACACAAGAAATCAATGGCAACACTCTTCTGAAAATATCAAAATGTATTTATTTGGCTATTGCATCTTACAAGGTTAAAAGGGTTTGGATGTTTGGATGTGTTTTTAATCTTGCAAGATGTAATAGCCAAAAAATAATAGCTTTTTTATGCCGTATTTTCAGAAAAGAGAGTCGCCTTGGATTCTTTTATTTATCCTTGTTTTGCCAGAGTTGCCCCATTTCTCCAAAGAGCGCCTCTCATTTCTACACTCTCCAAGCAAAAAGCAGCGTTCCTTTCCCTTGACTATTTTTGTGCAAACAGCGTTTTTGATATTGGTAATTAAAAACATCTGCCATCTCTCCAGTTTGTAATGAGCCTCTCTGTTGTCGCCTCCCTTCCCTCAGAGGTGTCAGCCAGCTTCAGAATTGTACATTTATTTATATGGGTAATTCACATGATACCGCTACCTCCAGTTTGTAATGAGCCTCTCTGTTGCCGCCTCCCTTCCCTCAGAGGTTTCAGCCAGCTTCAAGGCGGAGACGTCGGTCAGCTACACCTTCAAGGAGCCGTACGAGTTGAGCAGGAACAGCAGCGCTCTGCCCTCCTCCATCTACTCTGACATGACGCTGAGAGGAGAAAACATCTCCCTGAGCTTCAGGACGGGCCAGAGTCCGGCTCTGCTGCTCTACGTCGGCTCCTACTACAGAGAATACCTGGCCCTGCTCATCAACAAGCATGGTGAGGAGGGGAGGGGGGGGGGCTTTTATTTTGAAGGAGTTTTTCACAAGGTTGTTCAAGCTTGAGGTTGAGTGCCTTGTTTTTATTTAAATCTTCTTCTACACATCTCCTACCTCTTTGTTGACCTCCTCTTATCTCCTCTCTCCTCTCCTTCTCTCCTCTCCTCTCCTCTCCTCTCCTCGTGTGTCCTCTTTCCACACCATCTTTACTCACTTAATCTTATCTTTCTTTCCCTTTTCCTCTGATTCCTCTCTCCTCTTCCTCTCCTCTTCCTCTTCCTCTCCTCTCCTCTCCTCTCCTCTCCTCTCCTTTCTTCTCCTCTCCTCTCCTTCAAACATGAGTTTGACTGTCTTCTATTATTTATAAAAAGCTTCTCACACACCTCTCCTCCTCTTTGTCTCCTAGTTTTCCACTCATAATCCACCTTCTATACATCTCTTTCTCCAATTCCCTCCACGTCTCTTGCTCATCTTGTCCTATCCCTTCTGTTCCATCTAATTACATCCCTTTGGCTTCTTTTCTTTCTCTTTTTTCCCCTTTCCTTTTTTGTAATTTCTTCTCCATTCATATAATTTTTATCCACTTTGTTCAAACTGGAGATTAAGAATCTTGTTAAGAGATTTTCTTTTACACCACACTCCCTCTTCCTCTCACAACTTTCTCCAATTACTTGGCTCTCTTCTTCTACTCTTTCAGCACCATCTCTCCTCACTTCATCTGATCTCTCCTCCCCTTTTCCCTCTGATTCCTTTCCTCCTCTTCCTCCCCTCCTCCTCCTCTCCTCTGCTCTGCAGCTTTACCAGATCCATTAGGATTAGTCAGATTCTTACTCTCTCTGGATTCGGCCCGTCAGCCTCTGCTGCCTCTCGATCCGTCCAGCCTGGCCGGCTATTATGTCTTGTCTCAGGCTGAAAGAAACTGTTCTCTGGTCTTATCCTTGGTCTTATCACTAAAACCTCAGGAGTGATGCTTAGGGAATAACAGTTCGGTTGGTCACAAATGGGTGGCAAGTCACTCTACTGCTGATAAAAACAATAGAAAATTTGCTGATGTGTTTTATAAACTTCTGAGTCTAATAATCACGTTGTGAGTTCAGCTTTTAAGAGTAGCAGGAGGTAATTTGAATCTAAAATGACATTTTCAGCAGTGAAACTTAATGGAAGTAGCACTTTGCAGCTAGATTAGCCGTAAATGGATTTTCCTGGTCTTAATGACTCAGAGAAAGCTGACGGACAGCCGGGCATTAGGGTTGCCAGGCTGATCGAGTAGTCGCAAGGTAAGTGCACTTATACTGAAGTGTCTAATTAAATCCCTGAGAGCTTTCTCTTGTTGGCTTATTTCTTCTTCCTCCTTCCCTCTGATGCAGTTCCACCTCTTCAGCCCAAACACTGAAACTCTCCGCCAATCACTTCAAGATTTCATACATTCATCATCAGAATCAGTAGTTAGCTAGATGAACTATGAAACCAAATAGTTATTCAATTATTTATTAGTATGTGTGCCTTTGTAAGAAAAATATGAATTTATTGAGTTGTAATCATGAGGTTTTTATATGGGATTAAGTATTTTACTTTTGGTTGAAGTGATAATTTGCATGCAGAGCAAAATAATAAATGTTTTTGAAAGACGATGTGTGATTTCTTATCCCTTTCATCTGTAAAGTCTGAAGACATCACAGGGATTTCATCAAATCCGAATATTAGGAAAAGTAATTAGATTTAGAGTGGTGTTATTGATAGGGAATTAGCACTAATCCTCTTAATATTGAAAGCTTTATTAATTCAGCTACTGCTCATTGAGATTCAGATTTATTATTGAAGTGGTAAATGCATGTTTATGGAGATAAGTTATGATAAGAGGAGAAGACCAGGACAATTTACAATATATATACTGTATATATTGTACAATTAATAACGTGTGCTAATGGTTTGTTCTCCTATTATAATGTTTTGTCTTTCTGAATGTTTACCTGCCTTTTTCTGTGAGCAGGTCACATAAAGTAACACCGTGTTTTGATGTTTTGTGTGTGTGTATGTGTGTGTGTGTGTGTGTGTGTGTGTGTGTGTGAAGATAAGCTGGAGGTCAGATACAAGCTGGACAGCAGCAGAGATGCTGAGGTGTTGAGGAGCAGAGTGAGGAGTCTGGCCAACGGACAGCTACACACTGTTACCATCAGGAGACTGGCAGACACTGTCTCTGTCCAGGTAACACACACACACACACACACACACACACACACATTACACACACTCTGTACAGTTATAAGTTACACAGGTTAACCAAAGTTTACTGGTTGTTTTGCCTTTTTTGGGTGCAGTGTTTAAGTTTGTGAACAGACCCAAGCAGCTAAGGGCAGATTGTCTGAGAATCCTTGTTCCATAATGCCAGTTTGTTTCATGATCATGATTGGTCAAAGGAGCAACCTATCTCAAAGATAAACACTTTACTCTTTACTGATACAAATGACACACACACACACACACACACACACCTCCCTGTGTGCAGCATGGTACAACACTGTGTTGTTCCTCTCAGCCATAATAAAGCCTCAGTCAGCACTTCCCTCTCACCTCAGCCACCAGCAGCTGCTGTCCTGGATGCAGCTACGGCAGGGCAGCAGGGACAAACTACAGACAGCAACAGCAACCAGCCCTGGATGAAATATGAAGTGTCTTAATCTTATTTAGATCTTCTGAATCTCTATCCTGTTAACAACGGCCTCAGATGATGTATGAGATGAAACCTCATCTAACCTGGATCCAGCAGCCTGACTGACTGTGTAATTATCAGCAGCCTCGGGTGAAATACAAGGTGACCTCATCTTGTGTGGATCCAACCCTGGTTCCCTGTACTGTGTAAGCCTCCAGTGAAATATGAGTTGCTCCTCATCTTGCCTGTTTCCATCACCTTGAATCATTATATTGTCAGCAACAGACTCTGAACGGCAACTGGAGTTTCATGCTGTTTCCTGACGTCCAGCAGCCTCTCTGTCTTCATATTCTGTGACTCCACACTACTCCCAGAGTGGACAACATCATCTACTCCCATTAGCAGATGTCCCACTGAAAAATGACTTTCTGAAACCCAAATCCCTTTGGGCCACCAATACACTGTGTCCTCTGTCTCTATACTTCTATCAGAGGCCAGTCTGCAGTGTTTTCCTCCAAGGCCTTCATCTTCTTCTTCAGCTCACAACTTGTTCCAGTTAGTTCACTTTGTTCAGACACTCAGGGAGATCATAACAACATGAAGAAATCTATTCCCACATGCTATATACAGTATATCCATTTTAGGAAAAACAAAAACATTACATGAAGTTTAGCTTTCAATATCTCTAGAATATACAGTATGTCTGTAAAAGTGTTTGTCAACCAACAACTTACAATAAATATATTTTAACTTCCTATCATCTACCATAAATTCAAGGTCCATAATTATGGTAGATTATATTTTGTTTAGGTGTAGGAGTAGGTTTCAGACTTTTCGAATGATGGGGATCTTCCTTTAGAAAGAAACTCTATACATGGATCTGTTGGTTTTCAGTAGAAATTTTATTTAGCTAGAAAGTGTTTCACCTCCACAGGAGTTCAGGAGCAGTGAACATTAGCTGCCCTGAGCATCTGATGTTATCAAGTTAGACATTCAGCCGTTTTTTCACAGATCTCAATATCATAACTGTAATCAGGATTTTTTTTTTTTTTTAAGAGTATGACCCCAAATGCAGTAAGTGAGTGAGACATACAGGTCAGTGGAGTGGCCAGTATTGGCTGTGGACCATACAGAGTCAAACGGCACAAAAAAGAAAAAAAATGTTTTACCAAAGTGAATTTTCTCTAAGCTTTGGTGTTGAATGGAATTTAAAAACTGAAGCGTGGATTGGAACCTCAGCTCAGGGTCTGACTGGCTTTCCTCTCTCTGTTTAACTGCCTGCTTTCTTCTCCTCAGCCGTGTGCCGAGTCTCTCTGCAGAGCAGCTCTCATTAAAATAATCTCCAGGGGAGAATTTCACTCTAGATCACTGAAGGCTTGTCATTGAAAGTGCGGAGTCTGACTCTCGTTTCTCCTGCTGAGCTGATGAGATCAAACATGAAGGGAAACTCTCCAATACTACTCTTTCAATTCAACATTTGAAGAGTTCAGTTCCAAATTGAGATATTCACTGTTTTGAAATAGTAACCCCTACTCTGACAAAATGAGTGCGGGCTTGTAAGTAAAAGTCATTATTGAGTAATCTTTGAAGTTATTAGCTATCTTTAACCCTTTACGTACAAAATAGTAGCATTTTAGAGGATGTAATGGTCTGTGTTTTCTTTTTTTGTTCTGAGGAATGAACATCTAGATAAGAATTATTTTTTTAAATATCTAGCATTTTAGAATGAAACTGTACGTTGCGATCCAGCCAGAACTTCCTCAGAGTATTAAATGTCCATAGAAAGATCAATGTGTAGAAATGCATTAAGTACTTAAGTAAGTGCTTACTTAAGTTAAGGTATGACACAGGCAGAAATTGCAACAATAATCAGTTAATTCAGGATCTCGAGACAACCACATTTTGTTATCTCATGGTAATAAGACTGTGATATTGAGATAACAGGAGTAAAATAAAAATGAATCACGGCTGCTCTTAGCTTCCATACAAAAGACTATATACAGTATCTTGTAAAACATAGCTACCTGAAACTTACTACTCTGATTCTTTTCCCAGAAATTGGACTCTCTTTGAAGCAGAGGTCTTCAGATGATTCATTACTTAAATAAGAATGATGCATAATTTGCTTTACTTTCATGCCAGCAATCATTTTGTTAGAGAAGGTGCCAATTTCTTCAAATGGTGCATATCTCAATTTAGACTGAGACTCTTGAAATATAATTATAAATTGAAATCAAATACAGTGTCATCATAGAAATACCAGAAAATACCAAAAGATATTGTACATCAGGTAAAGAAAGTGCTTACATTGAGATTTTGGAGTCACTCTCTCCTTTCTCCTGCTGAATTATTCTTAGTGTTTACAGAGCTGCTCTGCATGTACGGAGATTTATTCCTAAATAAATGAAATATCCCTTAACTGAAAATGTTACTTCTGCTTTGACAAAATAATTACTTGCATGAAACTCACCAGGGATTATTACTGAACTTATTAGTCATCTTGCGACCTTTTCTTATAAAACAGTAACATTTTAGATTATATAACAAGATGTACTTTTGAACTATTGAGCCCTTAACATCAGGTAACAATGTTTTCCTTAAATTAATTTTGGAATAAAACTCTGTGTTCTTTCAGATCGACCAAAACGCCAGAGAAGACTTCAACCTGACATCTGATGGAGAATTCAACGCCATCAAGTCACTGGTTCTGGGCAGAGTGCAAGGTGAGTGAGGAGGCAGTAAAAGCAGAGTCAAGGCCTTTCTAGTTACACAGCACTCAGACAGACTCATTTGAATAACAGCACTGTGATGTTTGACCTCATCTGATGACCTGCGACACTGAACTAGCACTTTCTAAAGAAATCAAAAGAAACTAGAAGGGCACTCGGAGAGCGCAGACCTCCGCCAAGGTTCGTGCTATTATTGCTTGTTTGTGAGTCGGATCCGGATCCGCTCCAAAATGTAATGGGTTCTTCCTTGGCCCATGCTACACCCTTCCATGAAGTTTCATGAAAATTGGGCCAGTAGTTTTTCCATAATCCTGCTAACAGACAAACAGACAAACAAACAAACAAACGGCACCGAAAACATAACCTCCTTGGCGGAGGTAATAATAAATACAGGGGGGGGGTCATGGTAATCCAGGAAGTCAGACTGTCCAGTCCAGCCTCTATATACCTTCACATATCTCCTCACCCTCTCTATAGGACTGAACAGCACAAATGCCATTTGATGTACACATTTTAACCCCTCGCACCCTGAGTTTCCCCTTAAATTCCCTCTTAACTAGCTACAAAGTTAGAAAAAACATTTTTCTCCATACTGTACGACAATGTCACATCCATCTTCTGTATCAGCTCGTTCCAACGCTTCATTGTAGCTACAGCTGCTTATATTGAGTGAAATATTCAAATCCAAGATGCCATTTTTTATGGCTGCACCATTACATCAAATGGAAAAAGTCTAGATGTTTGTGCACCATTTTATACACATGTTCCTGTTATTCAGCGTGACATATTTGGTATCTTTGGAAAACTTGGATACCTAGAATTTAAACCTTGGAAACCTAGAATTTAAAATAAAGTTTTGTGGGTTTGAGCAAATCCTGGCTGAGAAACGTGTTTGTAACGATGGCCCTGCATGAGGGACTTTAGGGTAGAAGTGGTTTTAAGCATGAGTGCTCCCTATGGGAATTGAACCCTTAACTTTGGGTGTGTTAATGCCATGCTTTGCCCATTGAGCCATGCACTGCTGGAGTGCCTGTTAAAGGGATAGGGACCTGTAACAGGGTGAGACTGTAATTGGCTCTGTTATGACTTATTCATGTTCTCTTTGAACAGCGCCGTCAGAGAGTCAGACTGAGATATAAGTTGTTAATAACATGAGGGGCTGAGTGGCCCGAGGCTGCAGGCTCAACTCCCTGACCAGGGACAGCTACAGAGACTGCAGTGTCACTTTAAAAGGAAACACTAACTCCTCTTAGTAAAAATTTTGTCTGACAATTTGCATCAGCTTTTTAGAGACACCCAGCATGTAATTATATCTTACGTAATATACAATGTAGTGTTAGTGTTAGTGTTGCAGTAGGTTTAGACTGATACATTGGTTTGTCAATATTGGACTGAGATTGGCCTTTTATTAAAAATCAGATATCAGTCAGTATTTTCCACTGTCGATGTGATGGATATGATGAGACTTTTAGTGTCCCATGGTCGAATTGCGGGTTGAGGGTTTTCCACCCCTTCCACATGCCAAGGAAAGCATTCTGGGGGAAACACTGGATAATTGTAATTGTTTGGAAATTTGTGGCTTGAAAATGGTCAAATTTATAGGCACAAAATATTAGCTATCGTCAGCTACAATCCAAAAAATATTGGTATCGGTATTGGCCATCACAAACCCATATTACTGATTGGTAATTTCAAACAGTTTAACCAACCATACAATATTAAAATTCATGTTTCAGGCACACATGGCACATCTGATACAAATAGTTTCCTCATGTTTTTTTGGTATAAAGCTGCAGCATGGTGTAACACAGCATAGTGTAACTCAGTATATCTGGACCCGGGTCATGTCAGCATGTGACCCGTCCTCCACTCTGTCAAACCAGAGGAGACGGAGAGTCAGATCATGAGCAGAAAAACGGCAGGAAAGTGGATTTTCTGTCGTTCGGTGCCAAGCCTGTCATCCATCAGACTAACTAATGGAGCTGGAAGGAATACAGAAACTGAGAGAGAGAGAGAGAGAGAGAGAGGGAGGGAGAGAGAGAGAGGGAGGGAGAGAAAAAGAGAGAAAAAGAGAAAGAGAGAGATTTTAAACCAGACTAACTAATGGAGCTGGAAGGAATACAGAAACTGAGAGAGAGAGAGAGAGAGAGAGAGAGAGAGAGCTGTCCTGGTAAACCAACAGTCTCCTCTCAGTCTCCTGAACAGCCACTGCTGCAGCTGGTTACAGCCGTAATGTTGAGTTTCACAGCTGCTGTTTACACTGCTGTGGAGGAGTAGAGGTGAATAATGAAGGGATGTAAGTCAATAAAATGAACAGATAGGGACAAGCGTAAGCATCTGTCTTGTGGAGTGATAGACACAGACTGGAGGCTGAATCAATGACAGCCAGTTTACAGTAATGAGGGTGTGTGTGTGTGTGTGTGTGGGTGTGATTCTTTAGTATTGGATGATGGATTATGGCACCTGAGTTGATGCCAGTCCGTCTCCTGCTACTACTGTCCCACTCTGGAGGAAATAGAGAAATCTATAGCAGAGATATACAGTATAATGAATGGATCGTGGTGTGTGTGTGTGTGTGTGTGTGTGTGTGTGTGTGTGTGTGTGTGTGTGTGTGTACTTACTGTGACACACAGGCTGGAGGCTTAATCGATGGAAGTCAATCTACTGCCACTACTGTCCCAGTCTGAGGGATAATAGGGAAATCTGTAGCAGAGTCAATAAACCTGTTAATTTATGTCATGTTATTTATTGAGCTAAATTGTGGCAGGGTGGACTAGTGGTTAGAGAGATTGTACTGTAACCCAAAGATCACAGGTTTAATACCCACATTACAGCCATGTGTGTCGCTGAAGTGTCCTTGAGCGAAACACTGAAGCCCTACTTGCTCACTCATTGTAAATCGCTCTGGATAACGGGTGAAAACATCAGCTAAATGACAAAAAATGTAATCATGCCTCTTTCTTTTCAGGGAATCAGTTGATGAATGTTTCACTCACCAGCTTCTCTGTCTCTCCCTCAAGTACATTTATTGGCATGAATGGAAGAAAACCAATTTTGCCAAAGCATGTCAGTATATCAGAAAGCGTTTAGTCCAGGAATACAAGAGCTGAATTAGTAGAAGAAATGAAGAAATCCAACTACAGAGCTTAATGTAACAGGCATTACATTACATTATGCTGCTACTCTATAGAAACAAGCAGAAAATTTTAATCAGGAGTAAATTAAATAAATCACTTTCTGAGTTTGTAGCATGCTGAGAATTTTCCACTTTAAGTTTCATGACATTGGAGAGAAGAGAAAAAATCAGGGTAGTATTTGATTCTTATTTCCACAATGTTGACACAGTCTCTCTCTCTCTCTCTCTCTCTCTCTCTCTCTCTCTCTCTCTCTCTCTCTCTCTCTCTCTCTCTCTTTCTCTCTCTCTCTCTCCCTCCCTCCCTCCAGACTCTGATGACTTGGATCCAGATCTGGCCCGGTTGTCCTCTCTAGGTTTTGCAGGCTGTCTGTCAGTGGTTCAGTTTAACTCCATCTGTCCTCTGAAAGCGGCTCTGCTCCACCCGGGCAGCAGTCCTGTCCTCATCACCGGCCCGCTGGTCCAGTCCAACTGCGGCTCCTCCACTCCAGCCAATCCCTACGCAGCAGAAAACACACACCACCTATCAGGTAAGAGGGGAGGAGTCAGGTTTGTCAGTTTGGGTTTACAAATTGAAAATCAAGGATGCATTATTGGCATGATATGTCAAGAATTAGCAATATTGTAGGAGTGATTTACAATACATTTAAAATTGACTTACTAGGTGGTTGGTTTTCTAGGTTCTTTAGGTTGGTTTTCTAGGAGTTTTAGGTTTATCACTTAGGTTTGCCATTACGTTTTCAAATGATTAGAGGTGTTGTTTCTATTTTCTTTTTTCTGGTAGGAATAGAGCTGAAATGTCTCATGGTAATCCTAAATTAAATTTGTTTTTGCCCATTTTCTTTTAGCATAACTGCAGTTCCATGCATTCAATCAGTCCTAGAACATACTAGGCAAAGTAAATGGCTAATCTAAAAGCTGTTTGCCTTTTGAAATTTAAGAACAGTCCGATCAAGTCAAAAGTACAAGACTGTGTACATAGCAGCCTTAGCCCAGAACTGGACAACAGAATACATAAAAACCCCAAGAAGCCACAGTCAGTGCGGGTGACAGGGGCAACGATGGTGCAATGCTGTGAGCCAGATTGCAAGTTCTTATTTTTGGCTCGACTTGACAAGCCTTGTTCATTATCCAGCCTCCACATAGTATAGCATGACAACCCACACTGCTCAACATGTTTGGATTTGTCATGATTTTTGCCTTTGCTAACACTTTTGTCAACTTCCTTTAAAGGAGGCCGCTAGAGCTGTTGGCGTACAAACTGAGCAAAAGGACACAGATTTCTTCTGATCACGTGATTGGTCGGGAGCTAGCAATGCTTGTGGTTATTACAGTTGTTGTCATGGAAATGTCAATACCTGACGGTGAAAAAGCAAAAAAGCATATTTCTCAAAACAGACTGTATTCGATGGCAATTACTGTCACACAATGAAATGTTTTCCTACCCAGTAGAGGACTCTTCACCTGCTTGATACCGTTATTACCTTTAATTACCGTTAATTATCATTACCGTTAATTGTCACTAATAGAATTACATTGAGTGGTTGGTTAACGTGGGAAGAATTCTTGCAGAACCATGGAACCACAGCATATTCCAGCTTTATGTTTCTGCTTTTAAAATCAATAGCAATCTCTGACAGCTAACTCGCTAGTGATGCTACTAGTCTCTCTTAGTGCCTGTTAATCAAGAAGAGACATCCAAATATGTAAAAGTTGACATGGCTAACATCATGACAGCTTAACAAAAATACAATTAGATGTTTAAATGTGGTTCACCGACAATCTAAAAATACACGTTTTGGATGGGACTCTATGAGCAGCATTTTATTTCCTATTGTCTTTCTCCATTTCTGTGTATCTTTTCTGGATGAGAGCTGCCTTTCAAACTCATAAAGAGCCTCTTAAGTACATACAGCATCCTCGTTGTTAAGGAGACTAAAGACAATGTGGCCGATGAGTTAATTAATTTGGACCAGACAGTTTCCACTGGCATATCTTTCCTCGAGGGCCGTCCTCATGCAGCTCCATGCTGCTTTAATAGTCTTTTGGAGAGGTGCTGTGGTATTCAATGGGCCCCATCTGCTCTGAATGATGATGCTATGATCTTGTCTCTGGGTTTCTCTCCTGTCTCTCTCTTTCCACTCTACTCTGTTTATCTTTTTCAACTTCTCTCATTTTCTCTCTTCTCACTTTTCCTCTCATTTCTCTCCTCTCTTTTCTCTTGGGCTCTTTTGCTTTTCATTTTTGCTCTTCTATCTTTCTCCTTCACCTTCTCTTTCTCTGCTGTAGACCAGTCTGGTTCAGTGGGTTCAGGTCAACCTTTAGTCAATGCCATCAGGACTGACTCGGCTCTGATTGGAGGTACTGAACTGTTTCACCATGTTTCACTGTACTGTAACAGGAACTTGTTTCACCATGTTTTACTGTCATAATACCAGTTTACCACAACAGGAACTCGTTTCACCTTGTTTTAAGATTTTTATTGTCATATTACCAAATCTACTGGTAACTATTCCTTACTGTAGTGTAAGTATTGTAACAAGAACCTGATTTATCATGTTTCACTCTCTTGAGGCCAGAACTGTTAACTGATAACTCCATATTGGAAATGATGCAAATGAACAGGATGTAGAACAGATTATTAATAATAATGACGTGGTGTTTTGTTTTTTTTAACAAAGTGTCTAAGATCAAGTTTATAGATGCACACAGATGTTGTGTATATTCCAAGCAGACCAAAGTGATGTGAGGCAAGAGTCCATTTAAAACCCATTTAAAACTTTGTTCCTCTACCAGCACAGATTGATTCAAAGTGAAGACTGAAAAGGTTCAATCTATAAGAGTGCAGAGAGAAAAAAATTGAGGCACAGTGAAAAGTCATTTAAAACTGTCCATTAAATCAGCCTGATTCTGTGTTTCACTGTGTTTCACTGCACAAAGGGCAGCTCACCTAATTAAACCTCTGCAGAAATTACTTGCTGATGAAACAACTTTTTTTTTGCTGTTATCTTCAAGTGCATGGTCATTTTATAATGTAATGTACTATTAAATTGATTCCAGCAGTATTTTGGAATTCCAATTAGATGAAACTTGCTCTCATAATAATGAAATGTGCTGAACAGAACAGAAGAGTCCAGTGCCGTCCAAAGATTTAAAATGCTGTTTAATGCATTAAAGTTAAATTAGTAAGATCATCAAAATGCTAGGAAATGAAATGACAGACCCTGGAGGGAAGAGATGGGTAGAAATTTTGTTCTGACTTCATAGTAGCTTCATAAACCCTCTGAAAAACTTGACTGTTGCAAATTTTGTATATAGAAAAACTATGTCAGCAACACAAGTTCCAGAGGATGAACACACATAAAAATATGACAAAAGACAATTTTCTGCTATCTTTTTATTTTAAACTTCCTCTGCCTCCCAGGTGTGATAGCGGTGGTGATCTTTGTGATCGTGTCTGTCCTGGCGATAACGGCCAGATTCCTCTACCGGAGGAAAGAGACGTATCAGAACCAGGAAGTGAAGGGAGTGAAACCCGACGAAAGCCCCGAGTTCCCCTTCACCGGCGGCCAGGCCGACTCCCACGACGTCTCCGGGGAAAACCCGAAGGAGTATTTCATTTAAGCGGAGCCCCGGTCCTCCGGACGAGCCGAGGAGACGGACAGCCTCCCGCCTCAGGACCTCACTCTGCACTCTGAGCCGCTCACACACTCAGCTGGCAGCAGAGGCTCCACAGGAACAAGAACTATTCACACCGTTTTGTCTTTCGGTTGCTTTTACTGTAAATACTGTAAATACTGCTACAAACGAGAAAAAGTGTTGGACTTATAAGGTGTTGATACTTTCAGAAACTGTAAATATTCAAAAAATGTAAATGTTGAATTCATGTCTTTATAACAATCTCTGGCTAATGTCAATCTGTCATATTGAAAATGTTAGAAATACAGTAATTATTGGAGGTATTGGTATTTTTCATGGAGTGTGGTTCAGAGGATTCAAACACAACTTTCTTCTATGAAACTAGATGCCTAGTCTGCAGTCTGGATTGACTTTTAAGCATTTTTCTAAGAGAATGATGAATGCTTGAGTGTTTGCTTCACTGAAAGTAGAGATGTCTGAGCCATAATTAAGCTACTGGTGGACTGACATGGGCATTCAATTTACACTTGCTTTCTTTTCTTCCTTTTCACCTTTCTTTCTTTCTTTCTTTCTTTCTTTCTTTCTTCTCTAAAAATAAAAGCACAGCAAAAGCAGGGAACCAGAGCACATCCATGAGAGTTGAATGTTTCTAGTTTTCTATAGTTTGTGCTGTTCTCTCAAAAGCCTTCATAAGTTATTCACTTTGCTTTTTCTTTGCATCGTGACTTAAATAAAAGTTTTCTGTTCCACACCGCCTGCCGCCTGCTGGGAGTTTCCTCCAGCAGCTCTCTAAACGTCTCTGAACAGTAAAGCTTTTAACACAGACGGCAGCAGCGACTCTGTAACACTGTGACTGTCTGTCACCTCCTTCACTCCACACAGGCATTTAATGAGTTTTAGAAATGCTAATCTGCGTTGGTCTGACAGGTGGATTGTGATTCACTGGAAGCAGAGATATGATCCAAAATCAAAAGAGAGATAATCAGAGACATGGATATGATGACAGCCTCTCTGATATTAATACTTGAAAATAAAGCAAATCCCTGCATGTCTTTTCTGCTCATCCGTAAACAGTGCTGCTGATAGAGAGAGGATGAGGAGCAGGAAGAGGATCAACAGCAGCTGTTTATCAAACACACACCACTGTCTCTCTGCTAGACCCCAAAGCACAGATGGGATTTTAATGAGAAAAGTTATAAAAACTTCAAAGTGCATTATTCATCTCTTTGTGTGTTTGTGATTTTTTTTTTACTTCTCCACAGCAAGCCAGTCATTCTTTTATTTGTTTCTGTCATAGCTTTGTCATCACAGAGTTGATACCATGGTGAAGAAGCAGTAGCCATCATACAGTCTCACCGTTGTACATCTCTCTTGCATCAGTTCTGCAGTAATACTGCAGCAGCTGCTTGCTCCTCAAATGTGAGGTAGATCTGAACAGGTAACCTTGCCAGCCAGGTGATCTTACAAATCGGTCACCATCCTGTATACAAGGTTGCTCCATAAGCAAATTTCATCTCTACGAAGCTAAAGGGTCATAACTGTATAAGAGGAAAACAGAAAACATGACTTCATTATCTTCATCTTCATTATCTCCTATCCTGACAAAAGTATTCTCGGTGCAGAAGTGGATGAGATATTGTTTAGTAGCACCTATAGGTCTAATTTTTGTTAAAATGAAATCTAAACTTAATGAAGGCTCATGAAGTTTGGCCTTTGAAAAACACAAACAATGGTTACTGCTGTAAGGTCTGTAAGAGAAAATTTGTGTCTCAACCAACCAGGTCATACCATGTAACTAAAAAAAGACAAAAAATCCAAATGAAATCCGGCTGAAATGAAGGCATGAAGACTTAGTTATGGTGAACCTTCAGGCTCGACCCAGTGTTACTATGATGGAGCCCTGTCATCTGTCAAACCATTAACAGTAGACAGATGGAGAATATCACAGCAGTTTTATATTTGAACCTGCTTATGCCATTCTGCATACTGAAAATCACATTGAATCTTAAATTTGAGGAGTCAGTATTTTGGCTGACAGTGGTTTGGTTTCTTTTCTGACAATGCACCAGTTTTGGAGCTGAACTGAACAGTTATCAGTGTAACTATGATGATGTAATGGTACAGTTTTGGTGATTGGTGAATAACAGTCATGTTAGTGAGTTTGAGTGACATGCCATAAAAAATATACAGATTTTAACTATATTCAGGTTGTTTGGTTACCTACAAAATCCTGTTTGATGAAAATAAAAATGTGCTTTTTCAGAGGTTGAGTATGATTTTCATTGTGCTTGGGGGATTTGGGGGGCTGTATGGATGAATGAATGAGTGCTAACACATACTCCATACATTCATTGTTCCACAGTTGGAGCTTAATGTAGCTGTCGGGTGAAAACCTCGTATCTCCAAAATGTCAACATTTCAGTAACAGCTTTTAGATTGAGCGCCATGCATTTTTGAGTTCATCCAATGGGGTTTTCTCAATCCATGTAATCCTCCAACTGAAGATAAAACATGAAAATTGGCGTTACAAGGTTCCACATGACAGCAGCATTATGAACCAATTTGTACTTCAGTTAAATTTCCATACTTGGTTGATGGACTTATGGAAAGCTGACATATTAGCCAACACATCCAAGTCTTGTTGGAGATAAAAACCCACTATTGTGGCAGACAAAAGGTGGAAAAATATAATTTAGAAACCACTGAGCTCTTTTGTTTCTCTGTTAAATGGAGCTGATACAAATTATTTCCTCTAAACAGCAGGTATAATTAACATAAATTTACATACTATTGTTGCTCCTTCACAACTTTCTGCGGGAGAGTTTCTTTTCATTCACTACATGACATTTCTGACGGCTGGTAATGTGCGTCAGTCTGCAGTCCGGAGATAAAGGAAATATGTAAAGCTGTGAAGCATCCAGGAGCTGCAGATGTCAGACTGATTCTCTTTGAAGACTCACTTAGCCTTTCTTCGAGTTTAAACAGCCAGCGCCCAAGGTTACAAGCTGATTCAACAGCCTGAGATCACTGATCCCCGCTTGATTCAATTAGATGTCCTCTTATTGGTTGTGATCAGAGACGAGATCTGAGGCCGATGACTGACAACTTCAGCATCAGTGGTGAGATCAAAACAGCAAAGTTGACTCCAGCATCATTAGGATCAACTAATATCTGTTGCAAACCAGAATTTAAATGAGATACAGATTCAATCCCATCTTTCAGCAGGACAGTATACAGCTCTACTTTACATGTTTGATGAGGATGATAAATGACACTGGGATGCAGCCTCATCTCTTCCACTCTGCTGTCAGCTGACGAGTTTCAGTTTCTAGTTGTAAATCTTCTCCTTGAATATGACAGATCAGCTCCGTCTACAAGGCAGCAGCCACGATGGATCCTGATGTCCACAACTCTGAACCTGAGTGAACCAGGCCGGCACCCTGCTGGGATCATGGAGCCTTGATCTTTGTCAGTGTTGCTACTCTTTTATCTTTCTGCATCAGGAGCCATGATGGGTGCTCTTCCCTTCCTACATGTTGTGAATCTGCTTCTTGAATATAACTGGTCAGCATGTCAACTCCAATGATGTACAGACTGGAGGTTTAGTTCTACAAACATTTCCTTGGGACAGAGCTGCTCTGGAGGCAGAAATAATCTGATTGGTTGAGTTAAACCTCAATGGGTGGAGCCAAGGAACAGTTTTTCTGGCTAAGTAGATTACATTAGACTGAAGTCCAGTGAAAAAGGCAAGAGGTAAGAGAGGAAGGTAATATTATGAAGCCTAGCGCTCTGCTACTAACGGAAAACATGCAATATAGCTAAGTTATCAATGTTAGCTAGTTAGCCTAGCTGATGCTCAAACTACTCATACTAGCCTAGAGCTAGCTAGATAAGATAGTTAGCTAGCATGCTGACTTTCCAACACCATGGTCATGATGAATGTCATTACCCGATCTGAGTCGCGCCTGCACGCTGCCGCTGCCCGATCTAAGTCAACCGTATGTCGCGCATGCGCCATTTTACAACATTTTACCACTGTTTTGTTATTAGTTGCTGTAACGTCATAATTTCCCTTCGGGGATGAATAAAATACCTATCTTATCTTATGTTAAAATCTTCTTTAAATTTGGCTAGATTGCTTTACTGGCTAGACTCCAGCATCTGCTTATTCACATGAAACCTACTATACTTCGCTTTTTTTTTTTTTTTCTTTGCTGACTTGCGAAATACGATCGACTTCTCGTTTACTTTCAAGACTCATACCCAAATACATAATGTTTTGACACCATGGCGAAACATCAAATGTACATTTGGGACAGTCAATAATAGTATATGATTGGAAACAAAGTAGTATCCAGTTATGGAATTATATTTATCACCACTTTGGCTGATGTGATGTGAAACATGATGGATTTGTTTGCTACATCAGTTAACTAGCCAACTCGGTAACATTAGCGATGAATATAAAATGGCCATGGCAACATAAAAGCCTATAGCTGGCTAGTGAGTCCGCGTCAACCTTAATGCTATTCAAGTGCGAGACGATTACATTTGTCTTTCCAATTGAAGATACACATTAATCTGTGGTAGTGACAGAGCTAATGGCCGAAATTTAAAGAGGGGTTGTCTGTGCTGTAAACCATTTACACATGCATGACTCACATACGGTTGACTTAGATCGGGCAGCGACAGCGCACATGCGCGACTCAGATCGGGTAGTGACAGTCCAATTATATTTTATTATTCATGTTTTGTAACGTTAAATAAATATCAGTATCTTTATGCTATCAACTGCCACTAGCTGCTTAAAGATATTGTTGATGCAATTTCAGAGCATTAGCGCAAATTAAGAAACAGTAACATTAGCTAGTAAACCAAATAACAAATTACCATTGGTGTCATTGCCAAGGTAGAACATGTTTGAAACTCAAGGTCAAACTAAGGTGTGGACTTTCCATCTGCTACAATAAATGTTCTGTTGCAGACTTACAGTAACAGTTTGTCTCCAGGTACTGCTCACATGCATGGCTCTGACGTATCTGACTTTTCATACTTCAAAGTGTAGAACTAAAACTCCAATCTGGTTTTAATGCAATGCAGTGTGATGGTTACAGTAACGAAGCAGAGTGAAGGAGGCCTGAAACCTGCTGAGATCCTGGAGTCTTGATCTTCGTCAGGGCTTTCTCTCTCTTTCTTCTCTCTCTCTCTCTCTCTCTCTCTCTCTCTCCCTCTCCCGCTGCTCTCCATCAGATGATGCAGGTCACGGGTGGTTGGTTCACCCAGCAGGAGGAACCCAAGCCTCTCTCAGCAGCTCCTCAGGGGGGAAACAGGAGGAACAGACGCCTCCTGCAGACTGACAACCAGTCGCTGCCTCTACAGGTTTCATTTGAGGCTTACTATGTATTAAATTCATAGAAATGATGGTAATTTAAAGATTAAGATCTTCTGTTGTACCGTTCAGTGAGTTCAGAGAAAAAAACTCAATGAATTCTTTGAATTAAGCAGAATAATTGAACTCATAGCAACAGTGAAGTGTTTTTAAATGGGGCACATTTTCAACGGATGCTGGAATAATTTGTGAATAATGATGTGCAGTCTCACACATTTTCTTTTAAATAGTAATTTAAAGATTAAGATCTGTTTTTCATTCAGTGTGTTTGAAGAAGAATGAACAGAATAAATAATCATTTTGAAAGCGGCATACAGCCACTGGTGCTGTAATAATATGGTCTTATATGGATCCTCCAGTCTACTGTAAATGCTGAAGGATTTTATATTAGTCCCTTGAAGTCTGAGAAAACAAACCTCTGTGTATTAATTGCAACCCAGTGCTCACTGTTTTCTCCTGTTTTAACAGTATTACAGTTCACAATGATTCCCCATGTTGTCACGCTGACAGGATATTGTAAGGCAGAAGTCCTAAGAAGTTGGCTTCAGTGAAAGCAGTGATTTCATCTGTGGGCCCTTCAGAGCCTGATTTACTGTCTGTCAAAGCCTCCTTTACACTCACTGTCATTTTCTCAATAGCTATTATCATCTCAGTATAATTGCCGAGGTCACATGATTCAACATTACCATAATAACATCATAGATCATGATGATTCTTACATGCAGGTGGGGATACAGTATGCATCTAAAGCTCGGTGTAGAATGATGATTGAATTTAATCTGCTGCTCGGTGAAGACAGGTGTCAAGCTTTATGAATAAACAGACCCACACACGAACTGATTAACACATCTGATGATGGATAGATGAAACAGGAGGGATGAGAGGAGAGTGAGATGATGCTGTCCTGTCAGAGAGATGAAACATGACCAACCAGTGTAGTGAATGAGGTGGGTGGGGGGTTACAGGCTAATCGTCGTACTGTGTTGTCATGCATACTGTAGGTGGGCTGCATAATTACCAGTGGCCCGCTATGTGAATAGTAATGAGATGGGACTGCAGCAGCTCATTGCTAACCAGCTCCACAACTGATGATAAACGACACCCATGATCATAGAAAATCGTTGAGACATTTATTGATGCTTAAAGACGTCTTGATTGCTACCGTTCGCTGCGTCGCCTCAAGCTCCCGCCCTCCCACCTATCAGATGAGCTGACAGGATGTACAGTACACTGAATATAAAAAAATATTAGGGACACTTCTTCTTCTCATGGAGTACACTGATGAGGTGGATCCAGCTAAAAGCCATTATCCCTTATTGATTTCTCTTATTAAAACTATATTGACCACAAAGGAGGAGATGTAGATAAAGAGAAGCAGACAAGTTCGAGGAGGAGTTTGAAGCTTTGAGACAAATGAGGTGTGGATTGTGCAAAAGGGGCTGCAACTCAATATCAGGAAGATGTACCTAATAGTTTGTACATTCAGTGTAAATTAGTTCTGTTTCAATGATGACAGAGCGCAATGCAGATAAGAGGAGTCACCAGCATGGGGTCAGAACTCTGGGTCTTTCTCAATATGCGTTCTTGTGTGTTTTTGTGTTCTCTATGACGCATTTGACATATTATCTAATGGTGTGATTCCAAAACAAAAGAACGTTGAGGACGGATAAAAATCAGAGAAATGTACTTGCCAACGAAGGAAGCATGAGATGCTGACTTGGCTGATGAGAAAGAATTGGAAACCCCAAGATTCATTATAAGAACGACGCATTCAAAGCTACTAGAAAAAATTAGTGTTTTATTATAAATATTTGTGGTTAACTATCTTTTTCAGCTGTGGTTCTATGTGTTTGCTTGCTTGCTTACTTGTTTAGATATTATATATACTGTATATAATATACATACATTCTTTGGTTACTGCATATATATACGTATATTTTATGTATATTCTTGGCTATTTCTGTGGATATTATCATGTATGATGGAGGAAATTAGTATAATTATCTAATTCCTTTGTGTCTGAATTCTGCTGGTTCATGTCTATAATGATCATGGGATTCCTGGGTAGCAGGGGGGTGGGGTTGGGAGGAATGGGTGGGTTGTATTGGTAGTTTTGTTAATGTTTGCTTGCTGTTTTTGTGTCTGTTTTTGTGTTTTTATCGATGTACACTGCCTTGGTCCATCATGTTAGGGGCTAGAGGGTGGGGGTGGAGTGGGTTGGTGGGAGGGCAACAAGGGAATCCGGGGAGGGGGGGGGGGGGGGGATCTGTTGTAGTATACTTTGCTTTGTTTGCCTTGTGTCACTTTTGTGACTGTGATGGTGCTCCCCCTTCCTTATATACACAATAAATAATTGATCACAAAAAAAAAGAACGACGCATATGGATGACGTTCTCCCCAAGAAAATTTGGGAAGTTGCAACGACTTGCTGTTCTTGGATTTGAGAAACATCTTCTGCGAGAGTTGACTTTAGCTCATGACAACTTGTGACAACCTGTTTGGCTGTGGTTGTCCGGGGAGACAGAGACAGCGGTGGGATGAAGGAGGGGCTCATCTCATCATACAGCAGTCACAGGAACAGCGGAGCCTTTTGTCTGGTTCAGCGGAGGTCCTGGACTCTTTGTCATGACGCTCCGCTGGAAGGAAAAGATCTCGACTCACACAGCAGGCCGCTGGTGATTATCCAGCCCACCTACTGTTTATAATCTGCTGGGCTGGGGAGATGTTTCTCATTGTAGAGCTGGAATTCAATCAGATCAGTGATTAGATAGCAGAAATTATCCTGCTAATTATCCAGCCCACCCGCAGCATGTAGGAGAGGAGGACAGAGTCAGTCCACTATCGCTCCCCTTCTCTCCTCATTCCTCTGTTCCTCTCATCTCTCTTCCCTCTCCTCTCCTCTCATCGCTCCTGTTTCATTCATCTGCTGAAGATCTAACAGACGCACTTCATTCATGTGTCAGCATGTTAATTCACAACACTCAGGAAACCCGACACCTGCCTCGACTGAGCAGCTCATTACAGTCAATTAACATTCAGCAGTGTGACATCTGTGTGAAATCTGAGCCCCTGAAAATATTGGAGGTGAGAACTAATCTGAATGTGACTAAAGTTCATACAATCTATTGATGTAACCAATCAAAACTGCTACAGTTGAAGCTATGGAGTCTGGGACTTGTAGTTTACGATTGTATGGCAGACATCACAATCTGTTATTATGTGTTGTACCATATATCAACACACAAATAAGGAAAATACTGCAATGATGCAGTACTTGGTTTACATGAAGTTCAACTAAACCAACAAAGTACAACTAATTACTATTTACAGTGAAATGCCTTCAAGACTGAAATGTCAGATTGAAATGTACTGAAAATGATTGTTAAACAGAAAGGTTTCTATTTTCCTTCATGCTGTTCACAGTGGATCTCTGCATGGTCTTACACTGGAATGACTGATGGCTGTCACCTGGCTCTGCTGGACTGGTACGCTCAAACCTTTAAACAGGAAAACAGATGGAAGGCACAGAGAGAGATGTCAGGTGACGTTAAGAGAAGAGAAGAGAAAACAAGATTAGACAAGACAAGGCAAGACAGGAGGAGGTAGGACAAGGCAAGAGGAAATGAGAGAAGGCAAGTAAAGAGAAAGTTTAATAGTGCAGATCTTCTCTGGAAAGTTTAATAGAGCAGATCTCTTCTGTGTCTGCTGGGAATATTTATCAGATTGCACTACAGTCTCACCACCTTGGCTTGAGAGCACCTTGACTCCTACTACCTTTACCTCTTAATAGCAGATAACAGTGGGCTAATCTCTAATGGAAAAACAACACTGAGCTAATCTGTGATGGAGAAATAACAGCTGTGGAGGACAACTTTTAAAACATGGCTGCCTGGAGACGACAGGTACTTTTAAAGGATTATCCTCACACTCCTCACCTGCTCTCTCCTAAACATTTCCAGCGTCTCCTCTGTCTGCCTCCACCAAGAGGAGTCGGCGTTCGTCCTGATACGTATCGGTTATCACGGCCGAGCCACCTTCGGGCCTCGCTACCCAATAATAAATTGATTTCCTCCAAACATTTTTCAGTATCACCTCGGCATTCTCTTATCAGGCTGGTAGATAGCTGTGAGGAAGAGGAAGAGTCTGCAGGCCTTCGACACGGCGGCATCCAGACGACCTCGACTATTAATTAAGACCAGCGTTTCTGTCTCCCCCCCCGCCAGCTTTAAACCCCTCTGATAAGCAGGTAAAGACTTAAATCTGATAGGAGGAGAGACATAGATCATTTGGATTTGCTGCTCTGCTGATTACATCTTCAGCGTTATGCAGAGGAGGCTCCATAAATAACAGCGATCTGGCAGACACACCTCATGTTTATTGATGTTCTACGTCCAAACAGTTATAGGATTTTTCCTTTGTATCAGTAGCTTCCTGCACCTGTATTGGCCCTGCTAAGGTTATGGGACAGTATCAGCACCCTTTGGTTTTCGTTTTCCACTGTAATACTGAGCAGGTGTAGTCTTGTTTGCATGCACAGACCAACATGTAACCCTGTAGTAGCCTATGCTTTGTATGTGGGCCAGCGCCTCAGCAGTACACTTCAGTCATGTCATTGAACACAACTATGAGCAAAATATAATGTAAATGTAGCCACAAACTGCGATTGAGGGTCCATACACTTTGAAAATACAGACAAAAAGTTTTGTGAAGATTGGACACACCATTGATTAGTTATGGTTGATTTTGTGTTAGCGTGTGTCTTTTGCCATCATTTGAATGTGGCTATATTGTTCATCGCACATTGTTCAAGTTATTCACAATGGCTAAACTTTCTATTGGAAAATATGCCTCTTGTTCTTGGCAGTTTATGACTTGGGAAAAGCACACAAGAAAGACGCCTTACTTTCTGAGGCAAACACCACTGTTAGCTTCTTTGAAGAGAAAATAACGGAAGGGAAAATTATTATAATACTGCAGCATATGATTGAAAGCACTAACTTTATAGAACTGAATAGTTCTCTCTATTAAAGAGTAAATCAATTCTAAATCACATGGGGCAGAAAATTGCTGATACACTGCTCTCTGTGGGTTGAAACTTTAAAGACGTTGCACTTGTCAAGTTTAGTCATGTTCATTTATATAGTCCTTTATCACAAGCATACACCAACACCATACTGCACACTACACACACTCACACTTATGGGTAATTTAGAGTCTCCAATCCACCTGACCTGCATGTCTCTGGACAGTGGGAGGAAACCCACGCAAACACAAGGAGACAGTACAGTTCACACACAAAGGACTGGGGTGGAGATTTGAACCTATATATTCTTGCTGTGAGGAAACAGTAGCCAAATAACCACTGAGTCACTGTGCTAACCCCTAAGCCACAGCAAACAAGCTCTAAACTTGCTTGATTTTAGTATAAAAATTCATATCATGCACCCACTCCTCTCTAAGGGAAATAACATGAGTTGAACATTGATAAGCATCCAGTCCTGTCATTTCTCTGTCAGGGAAATAATATAAAACGAAACTTCAGAGAGATATGAAAATCATCTGAGACCTCTGCTTTAAATTATACGCTTCAACCTCTATTTTTCTCCAGGTCTTCCATAAGCTGTTGCACTGTCGGCAATATTATGAGGCTTTCTCTGTCATTTACCCCATGGCACGCCTCCCATCACATACACCTACATGCTGACATTTACACTAGTCTCCGTGTTTGTTGTTATCTCACACAGAGACGGTAAGCCATATTCAGCCCAGCAGCTCACCTCCTCATTCTCTCTCAAATTACAGTCTCTGCTCCTCTGCCCCCTTTTCCATCTTCAATTTATTATTATAATTATTAGTTTTTGGCCTACTATCTCTCACTCTTTGTCTGTCTGTTTCTCTCTCTCTTTCTTGTATTTTCATCTTCTTCAACTTGTTTTTTTTTTTTTTTTGCCCTGCTGCCTGTCACTGTCTCTCTTTTTCCCTCTCTCTCTACTTTCAATCTTCAATTTTCTTGCCAAACCTCAATTTTTCTTGCATGATGATTTCGTGAGACTACAAGGGACTCCCAAGCCGATATGAAATGGCAATCACAGTAGCAACAATACTGAATACTGATCAATTTACCTTCTCTGTTTAGTTGAGATGAAAGGCAGGGAAACAGAAAGATGTTTTGACAGTAGCTTGGTGGTGTATTAGTGTGTGGATAGACAGCATTAGTGTGAAATCTGTCCTGTGATGTGTGTTTTGTTGCCGGCTAAGACGTTCAGAAAACAGTTTTATTAAGCTAAAGCTCCAGAGGGAAGCTGCTCTGTCAATACGGTCACAGATTTAATCCTCTAGTAAACAGATTGTTCCGTTATCACTGTGAAATACGTCAATTTCTCTGATCCTGAAGCCTCTAACTGGGGGTTTGAGTGCTTTTTTTTCCTGCTTAAGACCAGCGGCGGCTCTGGATGGTTGAGACAGTAACATCTTCGAAACCAAAAGGTGTTAAAGCTGCACTAGGCAAGATTGTTTTATAAAAATCCAGCTGTCTTATCAAAGTGGAGCTGCAGTACAGAAGAACGTCCCATCAACACTAATTGAGACGTCATATAGATTCACCCTGTTTACCCAAATTAAATTCTGGTGTTGGGTCACAAATCAAAACTTAAGAGCAAAATATTTTCCTCACTTGTCTCTTTGATTTCCTTGTATCACAGACCGGCTAGGTTGGTAAACATGAGCGTGTTGTTTGCAGTTTACTGACATCACATTACAGGGTTTATGGCAAATGAAGTCCTTAAATTTTAAACAGTTACCTCTCACTGCCATTCGGCGCTGTCAGTGTGTGAAATTACCTGGCACATCTTTAAGAGACACTTGTTTCTCTGAAATGTTATAAGCCATTTTAAATGGTTGACATTTGGAAAAATCTATAAAGAAAGGCTGTAAAATATAGCAACGAGCTGACATTTACAGTGTAGCAGCTTCTTTTCTTCCATGGTTAGTCAACCAGTAAAAATGTGTGTTGCTACAGTAAGTTGCGATCAAATGTTAATTAGTGCTAGAGAAAAAAAATCATTTTGAGCATAGCAACAAAGACATATAATAAGCTGCTTCTCTGCCCACGCTGCTGAACCCTGGAGGAATACTTGCTGTAAAGATACACTTGGGTGATGTTAGGCGATCATTAGAGCTTATGCCATTTCAAACTGTTTGCTGTGGGAGAAAATGTATTTACAGTATAGCAACAAACTGATATAGGAGCTGCATTTCTTCCCAGTTTGGTAAAGCTACAGTTAGGTTGATTATGGTGCTGGAGGAATCATTAGTACCAACCCTGCCATGCAGTGTGAGTGGACACAACAACCTGAATGTATTCACCAACATGGAAGGCAAGAAAAATGCCTCCAAGTGATGAATTAAACATAGCACCAGGTAAAAATATATTAGTGGTTACGGAGGGAATATGAATAATGTATTTACAAATGGATGTATTTAAAACCGAGATAGGTTTGCTGTGTTTGTGTGTTTGTTCAGACAGGCAGCACCGGAGCCGAGGCGGAGCTGACAGCTACAGTTTAATTTCCCCACCAGGCAGATTTGGCCCAGTGGAAATGAGGGGTTTAGAAAAGCATTTCCATCTCTGCAGGATAGATATCACATGTGCAAAGAAAATGTTAGCTCAGTGAACAATGCGTTAGCACAGGTATCTGACAGGGTTCGCCTCAAACCAAACATCCCGATTATTGTATAGAATATTAGTCACACATCAGGAGGCTAACCTGTTGTTGGTTGTTTAATAATAACATCAATCTCTCAACAAAACGAGACTGGAATATCAATCTTTGTGTTACATGGAGACACTGAACACTGTTTGGGTATTAGCAGCACCAGGCAGCACTTCAATTTCAACATCAGGTGGATTTGGTCCTTTCAATATGAGGCTGTCTGAGAGCATTCCCATCCCAGCAGGTTATAGTGTATAGAGGGCTTTCAGATGACATAATGCATCCTCTGGCGGCCATGTTGGAGGTCCTCAGCTTTTGGGCAAGAACAGCTGTGAACAGAGCTTGTGTTTCTAAACATACAATTGTATGAAGGTATTATTGTTACACATTGGAATTTACACTCAGAAACTCAGACACGTGACCTAGATTTGGCCTAAATTTGAATTCACAGAAAATATTCAGAAATGTGCAAGTCAATATTTGGATGATTGGAGTAGAAGCTGCAATCATGTCATATAATATTTGCTTGAATGTATTTTTTCTTGAATATATTTTTCGAGTACAAATACAACTCAGTGAGTACAACTTCTCGAATCTGCTGTTGCAACCTCTCAGATGCCTTTCAGTTGCCTTATTTATCAGCATTGTAGAATATCACTTAATACCATTTGAATATCAGTAGCAGTCACTGGAAAATTTGGCATACAAATGATTCACCAAGCGCACTTCATTTCAATAAAATCTCAACTTTTATAGTTGGTTCACCGGCTGTTCTCCTATACTGTCCCTGTCAGTCCTCTCCCTTAATGCCCACCACAATGTTGGGGAATACCCGGTGAACCAACTATAAAAGCTAGACAGCTTTTGACACTCTGGGTTCAAGAGTGAGGCCCACTTTCCATTTTTGGGTTGCAAGTAAGTTCTGAAAGCCAACATCCCAAGCAAAGACTGAAAAGCACTGAGAAAATACCCTCTGAACCAGAATGACCCAGTGGCTCAAAGTGCTGCACAGCTACTGGAAGGTTTTGAGGTTCTGGGGTCAAGGGATAGGCCCAGTTTCCACTCCAAAGCCAACAGCACGAGTAAAGATTGAAAAACAAGAAGTTGTACTCAGTAGATGTATGACCCAGTGGCTCAAAGACCTGGGTTCCAAAGCTCTCTGGCTGTGTGGTCAAGCCTGAGTAACATAGTACATTTTGAAAGCCAGCGTCCTGAATAAATGTGAAAAGCTCTGAGCGAGCACTTTGACCCAGTGCCTTAAAGAGCTAGACAGCCACCCGAAGTGGTTGAGGTTGAAGGTTCAAGTCTGACTGACTTAAAGAACTTTGAAAACCAGCATCCCAAGTAAAGTTTGAAAAATGTTGAGAAAAAAGGCTCCAAACCGGTATGACCGAGTGGCTCAAATAGTCAGGTGGTTACTTGCATGATTTGAGGTTGTGGGTTCAAGGCCAAGTGAATGTTTTGCACCAGTTTGACCCAGTGGCTTAAAGAGCTGCATGGCTGCATGAAGGTTCAAACCAGAGTATGTGAGACACTTTTAAAACCCGACATCTCAAGTGAAGATTGAAAAGTGTAGTATGACCTAGTGGCTAAAAGCACTGAACGGCTACACAAACATTTTGAGGGTCTGGGTTCAAGCCTGAGCCACTTAGTAAATTTTGAAAGCCGACACCTAGAGGAAAGACGCTCAGAGGAGAGCTGGAAGTGTGAAGGAGACCTGGTGGCGTGACGTCTTGGTTAACACACGCTCTGGATATGTCTGAGGGTGGCTGGTTCGATTCCCTCTCCATTGCTAGTAACTGGAGCACAAAAAAACTGTTCCCTCTGACCTTCCACAGAGCTATAATCAGATGGTTGTAGAAGAGGAAATTTTACCAACAAGGTTTTTAGAAATGTTCGGCCTGAAATCGTCCCAAAGTATAAGCTGTGCAAATGTTGAGTCTGATTTGACATAGTATGATTGTCTAGATCTTGTTGATTGATTTACCATTTGTCTCTCAGTATCTGTATCCTATTTAATTGTCTGTAGGAGCCGCTATGTATTACATTCCTGACAGCAGCCCAGTCTGTTGGACTGTATTTCTTTGGCCTATAGGAGCGAGTATATGTGCTCTGTTAGCCAGTGTCTTTACCAGTCATGTCAAAGACACTGCACAGCGGTTTTAGCAAGAGCCTTTCTACCCCCATCAGGAATTAAACCAACACACCAACACCAGCAGTTCTTCCAACTGAGCTAATTCTGAGTTTTAAGATGTCTGTTTATCATCGTATTTCTACTAGTGTTCACACTACTGGTAACAATAATGTGGAAGCACATAGTGACAGGGCTGGGACTCACTGAGCTATAGTCAAGGACTGCTTGTGTTTCATTCATCAGCTTATTTATGTATGTGTTCAAATTACAGATGGTAAGAGTGTGTCATTGTGTTTGAGCAACATGTACTGCTTGTACATAACATTTATCAACTTATATTTAATCAGTTTTCTGAACATGAAAACACAAAAGGAGTTGAGGTTTGAACCAGCATCCCATGGTGCATCACATCTACCTGTTGATCTCATTGTTGATTCAATGTTAAATTATTGATTGAATTTGTTTGAATTGAAATAACATTGATTTTTGTGCCGGTGTCAAAACATTTTCAATGTTGTATCAACATTATTCCAAGGTGTAAAACTGAATCAATGCTATATTTCAACATTGATTCAGTTGTTAGTTGTGTTGATGCATTGGCGTTGATTACATTATTTTGCTATCGTTTTCTGTCACAGTAACCTGAAACAAATTCATCAGACTATTCACATCCACACCACACTAATCTTTTTCAAGTATCTCTCTTTTTCTGGCCCAGTTATTGTTTAGCCATTACTTGTGCACCAAATATCTTTATTGTCAAACATACATTAATTCTCACAGACAGAGACTGCCTTGTTAGGTTATTTAATGATGTTAAATGTTCAGAAAAATAAGCTTGTAATATCAATATGTGTCTTTACATGACAGCACCATACATATAGATCAATGGAAACCATCTCTTTTGATGTTGTGTTCCAGCTCTATTATAGTCTCCACCCACACTGTGTTCTTACATGTAATCACATTTGTCCTCTTAATCATATTCACCATACACAGCAGGCTGCACCATATTAAACCATGTTAAACCTACACCGCTGACAGAGTATCTGTGTATCCGTCAGTGAATCTAGTTTAGAGTCCCAGCTCCATCATGATCACCACCCACACTGGGTTTTACATGGAACCAGACTGTAATCACATCCATATTCAAATCCCACTCTGGATCCAGACTGACAGCGGGCGGCCGGCCGGTCCGGCTGAGTGTTAAAGGTCCTCCGCTCCTCTGTGTGATTATTCAGTCTCTATTCATGAAACGCATCAGTAACGCCGGTTACAGCCCAAGGTCAGAGCCCAGTGATGGATTATTAGTTTACGAGGCTTTGAACTGTGTGAGACAGTGACAGATTTCACTAAATCGAGGAAAGGCGGTTTTCTCTGGGATCTTTGAAGCCTCAGAGCGGCCGGATGAAAAATGGCCTGTGTGTTTTCCTGAGTGGGAAGCTGAAGCAGATCAGGAGCAGCAGCACTTTGACCATCATGGTCAACAAATGTAGAGGGATTTGTCTTGGTGACACTGGTGCAGAGACACATGGATAACTTACAGAGTTTTACAGTACATGCTGACAGATACTGTATGGTGGAGGAACAGCAGGACCTCACATACAGGACAAGATATATGACAGACAAGCAGAATGTAGTGGAGGGTAAACCCACCTCTTTTAGGATGACATTAATCTTTATGACATAAATTCATACTATACAGCATAGTAAATAGTATCAAGCTGATGTAAGTCATATGAGAATAGGGTTTTTAAGGGGAAAAGGCATTTGAAGAATCATCATCACTTCAATGAATTATTTTCTGAAAGTACAATTGATTTTTCGTCATATTGGAGGTGGTTTATCTTTATTTTAATCACTGACTGGAGGCCATAGTTTACCCACCTTCTTACTTACCATTACATTGGTGTATAAAACAGACAGTTAACTTTACCTGATATTCTACATATAAACATTCAGATATACTGTATGGTTGGATGTTGTGATGTGGACCCTGACCTGTAAACTTGTAGATTAAATGTGCTGATCTGGGTCTCACACTGAGAATCTAACCCATTGTTAAAAAAAAAAAAACCCACAACCTCCAAACTTGTATAGAACTTAGATTTCTTGCTTGTTTCCATGAATGAGCCTATAGGCAAAATGGCTGTATTCATCAATTCTGAAATATTCATTCACATTCACATTTGCATTGAAATAATTCACACAAAAAACATTACAAATCCCCCTGTAAATTGCCAACTTGTTATTCAGCAGAATGAAATGGGAAAACGCACACTGATATTATCCACTGAGAAAAAGTCTAACTGATATGCAAATGGTCACATTTTGTATGACATTTTTGCTAATTTATGTTAATAGATTTTTTTTTTCCTATTCATCTGTGTTGCCTGAATAGAAACAGGTGAATTGTTGCCAATAAGGAGGATTTCAGTGTGTAAGAATAGCAAATCCCATTTCATTCATGTTTCATGGGTGTTTGTCCGCCTTGTTTTGGATGCTGAACACTCAGAGCGCTGATGCGTCTCTTCCACAGTGATTCTACTTTGTGTTGCCCTTTTCCCACCACCTAATAATCAATCATTCAGCCTAGTTTAATCAAAAAATCGATTTTGATTCTTGTCTGTGCTGCTCTTCGCTCTCAACTACATAACCATCCGTTCAGCCTTGTTTTGTTTGAAGAGCGTCTCAGATCTCTGGGGATTCACCTTGGAAGGAAAACAACAACCTGGTTTTTGCTGTGGGCTTTTTATGTTCAGTCACGGTTCGGCTGAACACACACCTACACAATAAAGCGGCTTGTTACGGCAAACCTCCGCCGTGTCTCCTTGTGCGCTGGCCTTGCTGCGGTTTGGGTTTGTTGTTTTCCACGCCGGTCTCAGGAGCTTTGGCGAGAGCTGGCACCGCTCAGCGCTCCTCAGGGCTTTTCACAGCTCTAAAAACAGTTTGATACGAACATAAAACCCACTGCAACACCAGAAATGGAAGAATATTGGGTTTCTAGAAAGTTCTGTGGTTGTAAACGTTAAGGGATTTTAGCTTCACTAACTTGTCTTAAACGAAAACTCTGTAATATGGTACAAGATGGAGAATGTCTGCAGAGATGCTACAATTCCTACAACATCTCTAATAGTTTATTGATCATTTACATAGAAATACACACTCTCTCTCTCTCCCTCTCTCTCTCACACACACACGCACACACAGAGACACACCTTCAGGTCCTAGAAAAGTGGGTTTGGTTTGCTGAAGCAGCTTTTTTTGAAGCAGCTCTTTGGGATGCTGCAGGAAGACACATGTATTCCCCCTTTATTTATCCAGGGAGGGTTTGCTGAGCACACATACTCATTTTCAGCTTTACATTAATTTAGTTGCACACTTTGACAACTTGGAGCTGCCCAGTATAACCAGTGCTGCTGGTCACTGGAGCAACATAGAGCGCTAATGAAGTTCTCTTGCATTAATTATTTCCTTCAGCTTCCTGTCTGGAAGAAAATGAGAGTTAATTGTCGACTCAGAGGGGAATTCATTGTTCTCCTAACCCTCAATAACAAATGCACACAGTTGTGCACACATGCGTGCACAGACTCATTCACGGTCACATTCTATGCATTTCGACCACAGTATTTTTCATCCTATGGTCCATCGCTGCTCCCTCTGATCCATAAAAACCAGTGAAGCCACCAGAGCAGATGGCAGAAGGCTGGACGCACATTATTTCATAATCATATTCAGCAGGAACACCAGGCGTTTGACACCAAACCACTTTCTCTGCCCAGATGAAAAGTGTCATGTATTTAACACCAAGTTGGAATCTCCTCACATCCTCCCCAACAGGCTAATTAGAGGGAGTAAATTCACGCATGGCTGAAAGAAAGCACCTGCAGCCGTAATGAGATCTGATCCATATTCATTTCAACATCATTTGGTTGTTTACTCCCGTTCGCCGCGGGCGGAGATTGGTGGCTCTTTTCATCATGTGTGAAAAGTCATTCCATTACCTGGATATTAGATCTGGGCCAGACTGTCATCTATATCAGCCACTTAACTCCGACAGGAACTCAGGAACAAACCTCTGTGTTCGGCTGCTTGGTTTTCTCTGTTTTTATGCCCTGTCTACCCGACTACACCCTGGTCACTCAGTTTATGTCCTTATTTAGTTGGGAATGGCTGTTTCATTATATTTATAGTGACAGGGCCTCACATTGCCCCCTTGTTGGGTCATTTCTACTCCTTTTTTAAGTCTATTTCAGTCACTGTGCTGTACAATACCCAACATATGGGTCTATTCTGTTGTCTGAGAGCAACAGAACAGTCATAAGTCACCAGCCATAATATAATACATACTGTATAATACCATTGGAAGATCTCTACAGCCATTTAAACCAAAGTAGAATTCATCCGCACTCAGAAACCTCTGTGTTTGTCCGCACCATCGTTGGCTTATTTTTCCATCTGATCCAGAATGAAAGGCGATCAGTCTGCGGCTTGGCAGTCTATATTTTTAGGTGAGGGAGATTTCATTATGTTGATTTCCCCAGAGCCTCACATTGCCCCGGTTTGGCCCTTATGGCTCGTTTCTGTTCTGTTTCTCAGGCCGTCTCATTACTCTGCTGCCCAATACCAAAACATATGGATCAACAAATGATTTTGCAGCTCCATTTATTTCTCTAACACCTCTCCTATAATGCCAGTTATTTTTCTGCTCTATAATACCAGCTACTACTCTGTTTTGTTATAATGCCACTCCTATAATACCATTTACTCCTCCATTCTTCCAGTGCTGTAACACCATGAGCAGCCATTAATCATGAGGTGAAAGTGCAGTAAGTGTGTCTGTTTGTTTCTCATTCAGCTCTCAGTCTGTCATGGCCGCCTCCTCCCAGCAGGCCGCTGGCTAAGAGCTTGTTACAGCGTCGACACGCCGACCGCCCGAGACTCCGTCTGCAGAGGCTTATGGGTAATCTTTCATCCAGTGTCTGTGTGTAAACAGAAGTGTCATTATCCGGCCTTTGATTTGTCATCCTCGCTGGCCGAGACTCAACTCCGCTCCTACTGAATCTTAATGAAGTGTTCACAATCAGGCCGAACAATGACTGCTAATATCATAATCATTGCTCTATTTGGCCAAAATGGTTATTAGAAACCGCTTTGCAGGCCTGCAGCATGCCAGGAGTCTGCGGGGAAATAACTGTCCTAATGATAATTACTCCTTAAGGAGGTTTTGAAGCGAGTGTGAGAAAGACGATTTAACTAATTTAACTTGTTTAAGTCAAATACGCTGTTAAAAAGGAGACTTCAGGGTTGATTATGAAGCTGAAGAGGCTGAACATGTGTTTGATCAGGTATAGACTCTGCTGCAGTGTGCAGAGAATCCACTGGCACTCACTAACTTAATCTACTGAATGTATTACATTTCAGGGTTTGATTTGTCATATTATTGCACTACCATTCCTCTAGGTCTTATAAATTTTTGAGAGACTAAGATAAATCTGGGGTTTAGTTTATTCTTTATAACTTTCCCTTTATTTAGACAGAATTTATTTAGAAAGAAACAGAGGATGGAGAGCGTTGGATGGAGATCAGGAGTGGGTTGAGGATGGGATTTGAACCCACACCCTCCTACTGTGGTTCAATAGGACGAAGACTAGAGTGCCACACATTACCTGAACTCAATCTGATGTTCACATGAGCTCAGGATTACAAAAGACAATGTAGTGCCGCTCAGATGATCTCAGAAGAGATCAACAAGACACACTACTATCACAAAGCATACGTGTTAAAAAGATCTGTTTAATTTTGAGGCAAATCCTAGATAATACCAACCACACTGTCTGCTTCATGTCTTGAATTTTGAAACCTGCATTACATTTCGAGAGAGAGAATCCAATCAACACTTTCCAATCTCCCAAGCATGCTGCAGAAACAGGGAGATTGGGTCTTTATACTGCTGTGAGTGCAAATGAATCTGAGCAGCCTGAAGTGATGCTAATCAATTCAGCCAAGTGTTTTCCACAAACAGATTGTCACCCATGCAGAATGTGGTAGTTAGGAGCGACATTAAAACAGATATGAACATGGTAAAGCTTCTTTGCCTTGCCTTGTAAGATCTTCTAAGATTCCTGGAGGAAATGTGGCCTGTCAGCACTGATATGGGATCCAAATTCAAAAAGTTAATTATAATTTTGAGTGATTATTCGTCCTGTCAAAGTGATGAAACGCTGAACGTCTACCTGCTCGCTCATTATAACTTGCTCTGGAGACAAATGTCAGCGGAATACCTAAAAATGAGGCATAAAAAGAAAAAAGTAAAATAGGCAGCAGTGAACTTGTCGTCTCGCACAAATGATGCAGGCACCTCATGGGCCAATCATCCCTCCAAGTTTCATCAAAATCGGATGAGCAGTGTCAGAGAAATTAAGTCTGAGTTAAAAAGTTTGACGTTTAATTATGGCACCCCATCAGGTCAATCAGTGTAATTTTTTTTAAAACTGTGCCAAGATGCGTTTTTTGTTGCTTTCTGTAATCTTTTTTTCTGATATTGTGTGTTTTGGTATTGATTGTGTGATTTTCTGATTCTCCGCACCATCCCTCCAGATTTCAAAAGAAAAATTCAAAATTGGACCTTTTGTGTTCTGACATATCACATTTGCGTTAAAAAATTATAACCTTTAATTATAGGATCCCTATTAGGTCAGTGTAACTTTTTAAAAGTTGGAACTTTTGGTTGTTGTTTACTCCAGTGTTGGAAGATGCATCATCCCTCCATATTTTATTCACATCAAACCGGTGGTATCAGAATTATCACCTGAGATACAACATTTGACACACCTCCACCCACCCACTCCTGTTCAATACATGGGGGACAAAAATAAAAGCCAATTAGTTGTTTAAAGTTGCAGAGAGTCCAGTGTCACAACAAGATGACTTCAGAGGAATCCTACAGAGACGAGTACAAACAGACCTGTGTGAAGACAGCCGGGCTAAGATCTGATTCATAGATTTCTATCAACAGAGGCCCAGAAGGTTCAAAAGATGCATGTGATCTGTTCAGACAGAAAAGTCAAAAGAAGTATTTGATCAGCTCAGTTCGGCCTGTCAGTCAATACTGTCGTTAAAAAGGCTGCTGGCAGCGTTTCTGTTGTTTCATCCTGCTGCTCACATGCCTCACCTCCTCCTGAGGGAACACATCAAATACTTTCAGTCACCGAGGGAAATGTCTCTTCTGTTTTTATCATGGATATTAGTTTTATTTATTTATTTAGTTTTTTTGCTTTCTGTCATGTTTTTTTATGGTTGTGTGTATTGGTTTTTAAATGTGTGATTCTCTGATTCTCTGCATCATCCCACTAAGTTCAAGATTGGAGCAGTGGTGTCCAAGATGTCATGTTTGAGTCGAGTTGAGAATTTATGGCACTCTCATTAGACCAGTCAGTGTAATTTGTAAGGATCGGACTCTTGGTGTAGGAGTTAGGGCCTTTCAATTTAAAAATTGAATTAATAATGGCGCCCCCATCAGACGTATCAATACCAGAACACAGGGCCAAGTTTGATCAAAATCAGACCAGCGGTATCTGAGATAACATTTTGACAATTAATTATAGCGTCCCATTAGTCTTTGTTGTGGTTTGAGCACAACAAGTACAACTCATCTCCTCATCTCATTTCATCTCACCTCTCCTCTCTCTCATCTAATCCCATCTCACTTTACCTTACCTCATCTCATCTAATTTCATCTCACCTCTCATCTCATCTCTCTCCTCATCTAATGACAACTCATCTCACCTCTTCTCACTTCACTTCTCATTTCATCTACCTCATCTCACCTAATTTAATCTCACCTCTCATCTCACCTCCCATCTCATCTCTCCTCATCTAATGACAACTCATCTCACCTCTTCTCACTTCACTTCTCATTTCATCTACCTCATCTCACCTAATTTAATCTCACCTCTCATCTCACCTCCCATCTCATCTCTCCTCATCTAATGACAACTCATCTCACCTGATCTCACTTTGCCTCATCTCACCTCTCATCTCACCTCATCTCATTTAATCTCATCTCATGGAAAATGTTATGAATTATTTTGAGATCTTTAGTTTAACGCCCCTCCTCCCAGTAAACATCCTGCAGCATTTGCAGGTGTTACTGTAATGCTTTTTTGATTTTCTGTTAATGAATCCCTCCCGCTCCTTCCTTTCAGAACACTCAGTATAATTGCCGATAATATTCATGCAATTACTGAAAAAAATACCATGCACTGGCATCCTCTGTTCTAATTATGAAACAGAATGCTAATTATTCATGGATGTATAGCTGTATAGTTGTAGTATATCCTCTGTAATATGGAACAAGTCAGAGATTATTAATTAGAATTGTAAATCATACTTAGTGGTTGAAATATTTTGTTGAATATTCATCAACTTCCTACTATATAATTTGATTACTGCGGTATAGAAAGTTTCCAGATTTCCATCAGACGTCTTTACAGTTCAGCGCTTTTCATTCCCACACAGTAAATTCACATTGTTTTATTTTATTGTCTGTAAAGCGTTTTGCGCCTGTGTTTTGAAAAGTGCCTTAGAGTTTAGCTTTATTGCATCGTATCGTATTACTTTAATATATGCATATCTACACCAGCTGATACCGCCTTGGGCTTGAGTATGTGCTGATAATGTGTGTGTGTGTGCGTATATGTGTTTGTACACTAAGCGATACTAAAATGGGCTTGTGTACATGTTAATTTGAACTAGTCAGCAGTATTTTCACATTATAATATCCACCACAAAGCTCTCTGATACCTACAACCCCCTCCGTCTGTAATTCTCATGTGACCATATTGTTATACAAAGGTAAGGATGGGAGAAAAATGTGTGTGATAAAGCATAATTCAAATCAAATGTATGTATGACTATGAATACACTTTCTGTATGTATGACTATGACTTTATGTATGTATGACTACTATCAGCTACACACTCATGGAAGAGGAGTCAGACTCACAGAATGGAGGCATTTTACCACTGCAATCTGCATAATGAACCTGAAGCTGGTGAACCCCATGTATGACCCTCATTCTCTCTCTTTTCTCTCTCTCTCTCCTCTTTCTTTTAAACTCTCTTTCCCTATATGTCACTCTCTCTCTTATCGGTCCCTTTCTTTCTCTCTCTCTCTCCCATAACAAGCTGCAGCTGCCTGATAGCAGTCCTTCATTCAGAGAGCAGAGAGCTGTGATGTTTCTATCTGCTGACAGAAGAATGAATGAACTTCCAGCTGCGTCTCTCAGCTTCTGAAATCACATCAGCCTTCCTCCTCCCCTTCCTCCTCCTCCTTTTCCTCCCCCTCTTCTTCCTCCGCCTCCTCACCTCTCTGCCTTCTCTCCCATCCCCTTCCTTTTCATCCTTCCTCTCCATCCTCACCATGCCTTCTCTCAGCGTTTCTCTTTGTCTGCTTTTCTTTTCTTGTCTCACTGTGTGACTCCCTTCCCCCTCTTCAACAAACTGTTATCACCTCTATAATGTGTTTTATTTTTCCTCTAACCGTTCTCACTTTGACTCTCTCACTGTGTGTGTCTGTGGGTGTGAAACATTTCCAAGTGAAAACATCAGCGTCCCATTAATCATTTCTTCTTGTGTGTATCGGTGTTTGAACGGCTGATTAGGTTTGGACTGGTAGTTGGTATTTGGTGCTTTGGACTTGTTTCTCCTCAGTGGGAATCCATCAGGAAGCCGCTGTTGCAGCTGAGAGTTGAGCGGCTTGTGTTCAATGGCCTAAAGCTGTTTGTCTGCACATTAGCTGGGATGATGTCTGACTTTACTGCACACACTGTTCGTACACACTCAGATAAACACACACACGCATGCTCACACTGGTACAAACTGTGCAAATGTAAAGCTTATTTGCTTATAGACATTGGTAAATTGGTCTTAGTCAAGAGTTAAATGGTCATAGTTATCAGTTAATTGATCATAATTAATCAGTTAATTGGTTAGAAGTTTTCAGCTCGAAGGTCCCATATTGTTCGGTTTTATATTATTTTTCAAATATACTATATGTACTATATTTGATATATTTGATTAAAGTAAAACTAATTTCCTTCAGGATGTTTTGCAAATAAATGTAGTACTGTACTTTAGTTAAAAGGCTATTTATTTGAATCAATTTGAAGACTAAGTCCTCACAATACTGGATCTTAATTGGCTGACAACAGAAGTTCCTTTAATTCAAATGAGGTAAACCTGCTGAATGGAGGATTTTCAGTTCAAATGCTGCAAACAGTCCTGATTGGATGGATTTCAGTAATTCTTTAGTGAGGACTGAGGGGAGCCAATCAGACACTCAACCACTCAAACAAAGTAAAGTTTTAACAATCTCCTCATTAAATAGTCAGCAGGAAAATTCCTACAATGGAGCCACTTTAAAACACACAAAAATTAAATACTTTTATACGCACATGCAGACACATCTTTTTTTTTCTTTTATTATCAAAAATAGATATACTTACATATATAAACACAATATTTACAAAAGAATGAATACAAATAATCCCTACTACCTGCACCATTGTTTTGTAGCACTTGTTGTATATGCTGTTTCCAACACAGCAGGCATTCCAAACAAAGCATGAGGGCAACAAGGTCAACATCAGGCCTTACAGTGTTTCCACTTCCCTGTAGGCCCCCATCAACTCAGGGAAACAATTAAAAATTAAAAATAACACATACATAAAGACAACAAACAAAAAATAAAGGCAGATGAAAAAAAAGAGGCCTTACAGCATCACTGCCTGCCTAAACACCTGCTCTTATCTTAGAGAAACCAGACCATTGTACTACAAAGCATCGAAATGACTATCACATTTCCAAGTCAAATATTAGATTCCCTTCATCTGAAATAGAAATCAAAGTACTCCCATTAATAAAACAGCTATCAAAATCGGGGCAATTCAGAGAAAAAACAGCTTTGGACTAACAAAAATAGTCCAGATAGGTCCTGAATCCTCTCACCAGCCTTTGTTTCTCTTTTCAGGCTTTGCCACTAAGAGATGAATCACTGGGCGCTCTTCTCTATCGGCCCTTCAGGAAGGTGCGTTTGGTCAGTGGGAAGTATGAGAGGTAGATGAGAGGTCGACAGGCGAGGAAGAGGACAGAAAACTGAGGAGGAAGAGTCGAAGTGAGAAAGTGGATGACAGAGAGGAAGGAGAGGAGAGATAGAGTTGACAGAAGAGGAAAGGGAGAAGCGATGAGACGGCCGGTGAGAGGCAGGAGCATCTTTACTTAATTTTTTTTTTGGTTTCCTGGAGGATGTCCGTTTATCTTTCTCTGTCTCTCTGTCGCTCTCTCTCTTTCTCTGTCTCTGATTCTCTCCAATTTTTCTGACTTTTGTTTTATGCCTGAAGAGATGCTGAAAATCTTATATTGTTCACTTCCATGCCAACCTTGTGTGTGAGTGTGGTGTATCCCGTCTTTTTGTGCTTCATGTCCCTCTTCATTTCTTTCTTTTTTGGGCTACTTATCTCTCTTTGTCATTTCCCTCACTGATGTACAATAGAGCCCAAGCTGCAGTCTTACAAAACATTTGCCTCATAGCTAGACACACACCTTTCACTCTCTCTGTGTTTCTCTCTTTGTAGCAGCTCACCAGTCTGTCAGGTAGAGAGGGAGGAAAAACGAGAGACAGATAGGTTGATGGCAATGAAGAGGCCATTTGCAAAAATGCTGTAGGCCTATATCCACACTGGAGATAAACATAATTTGAAGTTAATTTTTCAAAGTATTTGAAACATAGAAGCTCCAGTCTCTAAGAGCCATCACTGTGCCACTCAAACACCTCACCCACTATGCTTTAAGATGAAACACAGTTTGTTTTAAGTTTATGCTAGCAGCCTTTTTGTTTGGTTGTGTAGGTGTCACTTTTTTCAGACGGATATCTCATTATGGAAGAAAACTCTTTGAGTGAACAAACCCCTCCAGGTTTTCTCTCAGCCTTTTTTTTATTATAAAGTTTCAACAAAGCACTGATATGGATTGAACTTAATTACTGGCTTTCCCAACAACAATAGGAGTGGGAATCGTTGATGAGCTGATTCAGAGAAAGGTGATGGATGCTGCCATACTTTATTGTTACTACTCAGGCTGTCTTTGTTAAATGGAGACAAACAGTTGAACACTTTGTCTGACAATGACAATGACAGCTAGCCCTGTTGTGTTTGCCAAATGGAAACAGAAATAGAAACTTGTTGTGTTTGCCAAATGTCAAAGAGCCCAATGACTCATGAGAACAATAAAACACATTTCATATGCAAATAAAACAGACGCATGCAGCTAAAGGAAATTAGCAGTTTCACAAAGGTCATTTGTATCAGGTCTCACAGAAACTGTGTTGGTAATTTTGCTGTGATTGTTACTCCCACTCTGGGACTTCTACCGTGTGAAAATGAAGTCAGTGAATGTGAAAATGCTTTGGAGGTGCAGATAAACTAAACAACACGAGGGACTCAGAACAGCCTTTCTAAAAACACAAACAAGGACAAACACAGTTTGCTGTGGACAGTCCAGGGACGAAGGAAACGCAGCGTCTCCTCTCTGCTCGACCCGCGCTGACAGGGTCAGAGGGCGAGATTGTTTCGTGGTCACAGGGAGAAGAAAATAACAACAGAGTCTGGAAACTTCAGGAGCAGAGCGGCTCTGCGGCCGACTGTCAGAGACTCTAATTGGTTTTGCTGCCTGAGGTGGAAAACAGAGCGAGCGGTCAGCCGGATCCACGGCTGCAGCTGCAGGTGATTGACAGTTCAGAGGTGAGGGATGGAGCTCAGAGTAATGGAGGAGGCTGATGGGGGGTCGAGGGGGGGTGGGGGGGGTCAAGGCCTGGGTCTCCCTGTGAACGCTCCTCAATCCGGGATCTCTGAGGTTGAGAAGGGTTTTTATCTCAGCTGTGATTTGGCTGGAGCCGGGGTGAGAATTTTCTTTTGACCTGACTGTAGGGCAATTTGAACTATGAAATAATACATTTGTGCTGTATATTGGTGGAAAAAACACTCAATTTGTACCATTAAGATTTGTTTTATTTTAAATCCTATTATACCACACGTTTCCCTTCTCTGTCCCCAACTAGTCACTCCAGCCCTCTATTGATTCTCTGATATTGGTTGTTTTATTTTTTTGCCAATGCAGTGGTTTGTGTGTGGCAATGTCTTCTACTGGTTCAGGCTGCATACATACTTTTTCTCACCCAGAACGCACTGGAAAGAATCCCCTGGTCATAGGCTCCAAATCACCTACGGTGGCCTGTGGGGGACAGTACTTTCATACTTTCATTCATACGTGAATATTTGACAACTCAGTAAAAAAAAACATGACAGGTATTTTTAATTATCCGTATAATTTGCCCCCTCATTTTTAATTTCACAGGCATTTTATGAACTTTAAAGGCCATTTTTGCACTGAGCCCCTGATAATTTGGAGAGATCTGCAGCTGGCTGAGGTCTCTCCCTATCAGCCATGTTTGCGCTGAGGCTGGAGGAGTGTGTGTGTGTGTGTGTGTGTGAGTATGCACATGCACACAGTCTTCTACTTTGTTAAATGAGCTCCATAAGCCCCAGTCATTTAATTATCTCATTATTCATCTAGATAGGGATAACTTGTAATCACTTATTACTACTTATCGGGTATCTTGTCCTTTTTAATAGCTTGTGTAGATTTTATCAGCAGCATGTGTATGTATATGTGGGAGTGTGTATATATGTGTGTATGTATTTTTTTTTATTTTTATAGCGATCTCAGTCTGTGATGATATTATCGCTGTTATGATCTGATTATTCCCGTTCACTGCATTCGGTTAGTCCCTGCTCTTCTTGGATCTTGTTTGTCTTGTGTTTATGACTTTGCTGCAGAAGCAGTCGCCCATCTGGGACAAATGAATCTAAAGTTGAAAGTTGAGTTGTTTTCAATTAGAGCATCGGTCCTGCTGTACGACAACGGCGTATTAGGGCCAGACATTTGCGAGAAAAAAAACTAATTAAAACTTCATTAATTTCACTATCTAGATAAGTAAACTTGATGCTATGTTCCACTGATGTGTGGCGTTCATGTTCAAGGTGTCTGTGGTGTGGAGAAAACTGAAGTGTTCCACTTGTTTGATCCTTACCTGCAAAATGAACCAACGTGGTTCCTTGCCAATTTAAAGTATGTTTTTTCCAAGTTTTTTCTTGCAAATTTCTGACTTTAATCTTAGAATTTTTTTTTTTCTCGCAAATTTCTGACTTTAATCTCAGAAATGCTTTTTTTCTCAGTATATTACCCATCTCCCCCCGGCTGCGGTAAAAAAAAAAAACACCTACAATGGCCCTAATACACCATCGTACTACTGAGTGGACTCAGGCCCATTTTAACCTCAGCAATCTCTCTCCTGCCTTTTCCTCTCTCTTCTCTTCTCTCCTCTCCTCTCCCCTCATGCTGCACTGTAATATTCAATACATTGCTCTACAAAACAAACTTTGCCTCCAGTTATGAGACAGAGCGAGACAGTGAACACTAGAATCTCTAATCCTCTCTTCTAACAGCCATTAAACTTTACCTTAAATTATAAGACAAGTAGAAACAGTGAACACAATGAAATACTTAGTTCACCCTTTAATAAAACAAACCTTCCCTGACAGGGCAAGACTGTCAGGGAAAGCAGTGAACTGAGTGAACTGATATTGAACTTCAGACTAATTACTCTCCTTTCCAAAAACCACTGGACTCAGACTGAGGCAGTGAACATTCCCTTCCTTCCTCCCTTATTCCCTACCTCATTTGCTACCTACCTTCCTCCCTCCCTCTCTTAAAAAAAAAAAAAAAATCTCTGAACTTCCACTCCATTTACAAGACAGACTGAGACAGTGAACACTAGAATGTTTGACTCCCATTTCTAAAAATAAAAAACCCCTGGACGTTTCCTCCGGTTAGAAGCCAAACTGTGACAGCGAACACTGGGAGCGAGGATTACACTAAGACACCAAACGCTTTACAGGACCGACTTAACTGTTTGACGGCTGCAGGACATGGAAAATGAGATGGAGCCGAGCCAACTCATCATCATCCTGCTGGGGGAAATACAAGTGGCAAGGAGAGGGAGGGAGGGAGGGAGGGAAGGAAAGGAGGGATGTAGGGAAGGAAGCAGATGAAGCAGGGAAGGAGGGAGGAGGGAGGGTTAAAAGCATGAGGGTTGTCAGATGAAGAAAGGGATAGACGGAGGCGGTCAAGGATGACAACGAGGTGTAAAGGGAAGGAGAGAAGGAGGGGAAAAAGGAGGAGAAGAGCTGGAACTAATGAAGTGGAGCTTCACAGCTGGAGAGCAGGACACTGTTCATTCTATTTGAACTGCTAATGACTTCGACTAGACTGATACTTCATTTTTTTAACGGCTGCAACTTTTACTGTAATACAAAAGTACTGACTTTTTACTCATGACTTTTATAGACTTTTTAATGGCATTTACTAACAACTTTTATAAAAAATTTAAGTAATAAAAGGTTTTATTAAGAATTTTACTGACTCTTACTGACAGAGTTTTTTATGATGTTTACTGATGACTTTTCTAAATACTTTTTGCTAATGACTTTTAAAAAAGCTTTTACTGAAGAATTTTATTAATGACTCTTGCTAATGACTGATATACTTTTTAGGATGTTTACTAATGACTTTTAGAAAGACTTTTTAATGTTTGCTAATGACTTTTGCAAAGACTTCTACTAAGACTTGCTAATGGCTTTTTGAAAAACATTATGAACAACTTACAAGTGACTGGTACAAATGACTTCACAGCAAAATCGTCAGTGTGAATTTAACTCAGAGTGCAGTCCAATACTATATGAGTGTTTCTATAAGTCCACACCCATCAGAGTTCATTTTACACTTTAAGAGTTTTGAACAGCCAATTGCCACCGACAAATCGACACTTATTAACTTTATTAGCACTGGAAAATATACTGTGTTTTACTAAAGACTTTTACTAACGATTCCTACTCCTCTTGCAAATGGACAGGAATATCCATTTACTAATTAACTCTACTTAGCCCTAATTAACACTAGTTAACACAACGCAGTGGAGTGAGGGGAGAGGATCCTCAGCAAGAAAAGATCTAATGCTTTATACCCTGTCCTTGCTTGTACAGGAACTGACATTATAGTGACATGCTGCTGTCATGGGAAAAAATCACATGACTGCTATTGTGTTTTTTTTTATCACCTGAATTGAAAGTTTCCTTGGTCAGTTATATGTTGAGTGACTTTTACAACCTTTGGGCTCTTGACACCTGTCGAAACAGCATTGTATAATTTCAGAAATATAAAATCAATAGGAAAATAAGCATTATTTTCTTAATTACTTTTAGAAAAAACTGCTTTCACTAGATATTTGGTTTTGGTCCGCGATGGTGAGATAGAGAGTCGATGGCTTTGTATCCACCGCAGAAGAAGAAAAACTTTTAAATCTTCAGCCTGTAAAGTCTGTGCTCATGCTCAGATGTAGGTATCATAATGTGATTTATCTTCCAGTCGGTCTTCCCTCCTCTTCCTCCCTGCTGGTTGAAGCCTCCCTGTGGCGGCAGCAGTTTTTTGTCGACCTGAGGCTGTTTCACTGCAGCGCTGCAACAAAACCTCTTTAATTATCTTCCTCTGCTTCCCCCTCTGGGCTGCTGGCGGTGGAGATGGTGGCGGCTCCGCTCGAATATTTCACACCGTTCTGGTCTGTATCTGCATAATGTTTCATCCAGGAACTGAGGAGCTTCTGCCCACCTAGCTGACTCCCAAACGCACGGTGAAGCCTTTGATTCTGCCTGATTTTTCCTTTAGTCTGTGGTTCTCTCTCTCTCTCTCTCTCTCTCTCTCTCTCTCTCTCTCTCTCTCTCTCTCTCCCCCACAGTCTCTCTGGTAGGAGTTAGTGAGTGGTACAGTGTTTGATTCTCTCTCTCTCTCTCTCTTCCTCTCTCTCTCTCTCTCTCTCTCTCTCTCTCTCTTTCTGACAGAAGGCTCTAGGCTTACGGTGAAGCCTTTGATTCTACATACCTCAATAGTTTTGGGATCAAGCTGTACAGGATCAATAAGAACACGCTTCTGATTTGACTTTCTCTTGTTTCGACCACTCTGAACCTCTGATATCAGCTACTGGACTCGCTGCCTCACTTTGGTGCCCTTTGGTGCTCAAAACATCATTTTAACATAAAAAAATTCAAGAAGGCATGCAATGTATTTGTCAGTCTGTCAGTCAGTCAGTCAGTCAAACAGATTGACAGTAAATATCTATCCAACATTTTGTCAGATCCAGCACCCTCCTAATCTTTCCATCTTTAAAGAATAAACACCAGGCTGCTATTTATCCCTCAGCGATCTGTTTTCTACCCCCTGCCTCCTCTAGATAACATTTACTGGCTAATAAACAGTTTGCTGCCATGCATGCTAATAAAGGCATCATGTTAACGTGAGCTTCAAATTGTCTTAAGCATGAAACTTTACACATCCGCTCCTTTACTGCCTCACAGTCCTGGTTCGAAGGTGTTTTTAGACGCCGTGTGAAGGACAAAGACGATTCATACGCCTGTAGCCAAACAGATAAACCTCTGGAGACAGGAGCGTCACGCACCCACAATTTTTGAGGGGGCACATTCTCACAGCTTCATGGCCACACGATAACAGGAATAGCTGGTGATAGACACTTACACACTCTGCTTCAGCCTGTACATAGTACCTTTCGTTCTCTGGTGTTGAGAGAACATCATGTCGAACTCCATTCAAAGATCTGACAGTTTAACGATGCCTTGGTTCTCAACCAATGTAACTTTCATAACTCGTAGATCAAGACTCAAGTCATTTTTGTTAGTGTCTCCTGGTAAATTCAGCATTCAACTGATCCACCAAGCATCGCTATATTCCAATAAAATCTCAACTTTTAGAATTGGTTACACTGTTCGTTACAGTCCTCCTCACTGGGTGTATTTTCGTGGAAGAAAACTGTGGGAATAACAAGCAAGTCTTTTGATGTTGCCTGTCTCTCTGTGGACCACAGTTCCAAAGGTCCTTTTCGTTTTGGTGGCATTTACACAGAGTTTTAATGAGAAACAAAAGCCATTTGACAGCAGCTAATGATGCTACAAATGAAGGTGAATGTGTTGCAGTGGCATTCAAGAAATCACACTTTAACTATCCATGCAGCTTAGTAGGTGGTGATCATGTATTTGCACTATTTGACCACATATTAAATATTGCCACGAATAGTGAACTGAACAGTGAAACTTGCTTTGCCATGTGACAACTTGGAATTGAATGTACTGGATGTAAGAAATGCCGATGTCAGGATGGAAAGCGTTTTTAAGTGATTGGATGCTGCTGTGTTGTACTGATGTTAATGAGCTATATTACATTAAGAAGTAACTCTTACTGACATATGATAAGTAATGTCATATGTCGGAATTGACTCATTAGAACTTTGTCCCCCCCGCCCCCCAACACACACACACACACACACACACACACAGGCTCAGCTACAGACCAACACACTGAAGCTGGTAGGGATTCAGTGTCTTCAGGACATTAGGTAGGGATTCAGGACACTTCAGCAGTGTGGATTCTCACTGTTATGGGGGCTTGAACACAAAGCTAACAAAGAGTCACACAAAATGAAAAAAATCCTAGAATAACAACAGTACCACTCCTGTTAGATGCAAAGAGAAATGAATTTTATTCATTTATAAATGCCAGTCTATGCCAAGGTGGACGGGTGGGACTGGGCTAAAAATAGGTCTATCCAGATGTTAGATGGATCCCCTTGACCCGCCGGCGGGCTCCTCGGTGCCGGGGAGGGACAGGGCGTGGCGAGGCGCGGCGTACTCGGCCATGTTGGGCAGTCCGTGTGCCACGCAGCAGCTGAGCGCGCTGCGGAAGATCTCCATGTCATCGGCCTCGTACCACTCGCCGGTGTTCTCGTCGTAGCACTCCACGCTGAAGGTGGTGCTGAAGCCGTTGAAGCCTCCGACCACGAACAGCTGGTCGTCCACCACCTCGATGCCGAAGTTGCTGCGCTCCTGCAGCAAGGAGGGCACGGCGTGCCACGTGTTGCTCAGCGGGTTGTAGGCCTCAACGCTGCTGAGACGGTTGACGCCGTCGAAGCCGCCCACCTACGACAGGAGAGGAGGATTATGGGTCAGAGGTTTCAAGTGGAGGTGGGGCTGGTGCTGCGTTCATGCTATGTGCAGTGGTTCTCAACCTTTTGCTCTTGTGACCCCTTAAAACGAAGCCCCGTTAAAGACAGTACAACCAGAGAATGATTTTACCTTTCAGGTCGTTCCATTTGATTATCAGAGAGGCTGAAAACTGTAGTACTCGGTATTTCACAAGAAAAAATAAAAAAAATCATCTTGCGACCTGCCAAAATTATCTACCCAGGTTGAGAACCACTGTGTTATGTGCATTAAAACTCTGCTGTAAACCCAGACTAATGAAATTCTTTCAGTGTTAGCAGATCTTTAAGGCAGGGTGACCCACCTCACCTGTTCAATGGTAGAGAAACTCTGGGAAACATTACTGCCTTTAAATTAAGAATTAATTTACAAATAATAATGAAATGTTGTTGTAGGTTTTCTAGATTGTTTTCCTGCACCTGTGGTCAGGGAGGAACCTCCATCATATCAGTGGTGAACGACACTGACTGACTGATAGTGATTTTTAATAAAAGGCCAATATTGGCCCGATATATCGGTCTAACCCTACTTGAAACCACCGGTAACCAAACCCTCCCTAACATTCCCTGACAGTCCTCTAGTGTCCGGCTGGAGTCTCCTCTCTGTGTTTCAGAGTGTTTGAGCGTCATATGAGTGTCATCAGTGTTTGTGTGCTCCTTACTGCGTAGACGTGCTCTCCGTAGGCGATGACGCCCACGCCGCTGCGCCTGCTTCTCATGTCGGCGATCAGCGTCCACCGGTTGGTCTCTGGGTCGTAGCACTCAGCTGTCGCCAGGCACTCGTTCCCGTTGAAACCGCCGCAGATGAACACCTAGGGAGAGTTAAAGGGACATTAAGTAAGTAATGTGATCTTTTATAGACCTCTGCTGGCGACCAGGAGGAATTACAACAACATTGACTGTAGGCCTCTGGCTCAGCTTACGGTGGCCTGTAATTGACACAAACAATACAGTCACATTTTCACAATAGAGAGGAATAAGCAACTAATTAGAGCAGAGATCTGTCTAGTGAAGAGCTGATATATCCCCATGCTAAATATTGGAATAATAAAATATCTTTGTCATTTGCTTTTTTGGCTTGAGAATGAGGCTTTTTAACCTTCATAGATGAAATGTCTTTCGATGCTGGCATTTCGTCCCCCTCTCTCTCTCCCAATCTTTCTAGCTGTTTGTTGAGTTATTTCTAGCTCCACCCACCTTGCCGTAGAGCGTTGTGGCGTTGGCGTCGCTCCTCTGCTCGTGCATGGGCGGGAGCACAGTCCACTGGTTGGTCTTAGGATCGTAGCGCTCGGCGGTGTTGTGCCGAACATGTCCGTTGTAGCCTCCCATGGCGTAGATGTGCCCATTCAGAACGGCCACGCTGACATAGCAGCGGCGTTCGTACATGGGCGCCGCCTGGTGCCAGGCGCGGGTGCCGAGGTCAAACTTCCGCACGCTGTTGAAATGCTCAACGCTGTCGAAGCCGCCGACGCAATAGACGACGCCGTCGAGGAAAGCGGCGCCGTGGTAAGCCCGAGGACTCTCGCTGTCATCCGTCACGTTGACCCAGCGGTCGGCGCGGGGATCATATGCCTCCATGCCGTTGGTCGGACTGCCGCCGCTCCAGCCTCCGATGGCCAATAGGACGCCATGGGGCAGGCGCGGGCGGCTCAGAGGGTGGACATCTGGGCTGGAGGGTCTGTTTATGGTCAGATCGTATATGGCCCTCAGTGCGTTGATGATGACCGGCTTACACTCTGTATTGTCTTTCACCAGAGTGTTGTTCTTAACGTTGTTCATGAAATACTCTGCGGTCATCAAGGCCAGGCGGACCTGGACAGAGAGGAGAAGACACAAGTTAGAAATTAAACAGTCTGAACAGATTTGTGAGATGAGGCAGATATTGGGGAATATATTCTATAATTTTATAATATAACAAGCACCCAGGAATATTTGTTGCATTTGTCATCTGTAGCTTTGCCCCTTGCACTCCTTGCACTCCCAAATATTTGATCTAGGAATTCGACTTTATGATACTTTAGTGTTGAGTCTGGTCTCCAGAACACTTTTCTGAAGTCTTGGGTTCGTCTTGGACTTGTCTTGTCTTTGACTTTTCATGTTCTCAGCCATTATTGGATGTTGACTTAATTATACATTATTGGATTTTTCCTGCCTCCCAAATTTTTCTTAAACAATTCAAAGATATGTTTTTCTCCACCTTGGCCACCTTTGTTTTTTTTTCTCCCCAGCACTACAAACAATTAAATGGATTATATCTAATTCTAATGTGTGGCGCCCCTCGAATTTCTATTCATTGATTAGTTGGATGTTGAAGTGGTTAGTGCACAGCTCCTGCAGATAGATCTATATATCTTTGTTCATCCTTAAGAAACCCATTACTTTTGCATTTGGAAAGACCTGCACACTGTTTATTGTCTATTTTGGTCTTGAATAGGACTCGATTTGCTCTGGTCTCAGTCTTGACTTTGTCTCTGTCTTGACTCCCTTTGGACCCGGTCTTAGAATTGACTTGGACTCGACTAAGGTGGTCTTGACTACCACCCCGATTATACTATTGCACTCAGGCTAAAACCATCATTTAAATACCAAAGATGTTAAACATAAAATAGTGACAGCTGCCTCATATTCTTGTCCATCCCTCGGTTACCTTGGGCAGCAGCACAGAGATGTGACCTTTACGTTCCTCAGGCGAGTGGCCGATCCAGTGGAGCACGGCCTCGAACGCCGTGCTCTCCTGCCTCACGCTGAGGTCGTCCCGCTCGAGGATGTCCGCCAGCTGCTGCAGAGAGAGCGTCAGGAACTCTTCGGAGGCCGCGGCGATCTCCTCAAAGTGGCGCAGGATGAACCGGAAGGCCTTGCGCCTCAGGTCCGGACAGTAGTAGGCGTCCACGAACTTCCAGATGCCGATGCAGTTCTCGGGGCAGAGCTGCTCCTCCAGGAACTCGCAGCAGGTGCGTACGACGCCCATGACGCAGAGCTGGTCCGCCGCCGCCAACAGCTCCTCCACGTTCTCCTCGGTCACCGGGACAGAGCGGGTGTAGGCGAACTCGACGAGGAGGCGCATCATGTCGGCCGACACGCCGGGGATGTTGTACAGCCGCTGCTCCTGGGACGTCCAGCCGTGGGTGAAGAGAGCGCTGTGGGATCAGGATGGAGAGGAGAGCAGAGGATTATTTTGGGAATGTTATTTTCTTTCAAGACACACACACACACACACACACACACATACATGCATATGTACATAGATAGACACAATCAGGCCTTGTATCTTGAAATTTGTAACAGGTTTGAGTTTAACTGCAGAAAATTCAGTGAAGTACAGTCCTGAACATCAATTAAAGAGTGATGTAAGATGAGATTCATGCATGCACCCACACACACACTCTCACTCTCTCTCTCTCTCTCACACACACACACACACACACACATACACTCTCTCTCTCTCTCTCTCTCTCTCTCTCTCTCACACACACACACACACACACACACTCACACACACAACCAGGCCTCATATCTTAAAAGGAAAATACCAGTGTCATTTAGAGTTACAGCCCATTTACGTCTGTCTGCATCCAGTTTACATTTCCCCCAATCATTTTGCAATGCTTGCTGTATGTAATTAGATTATTTAACAATAATTTTACTCGTTTTTTGTTGTTATATTTTTTGTTAGAAAGTTAAAAGCTCTGTAGGAAACAGTGTGACTTGACTTAAAGAGAAGTAACGCAGTAAGAAATGATGCAGTGAGACTTTTTGGTCTGGTTTTGTTTTTCAGATTCAGTTGATTCAGTCATCATTTTGGAAGCATGATTTTGTTTTCCTTCTCTATTTAAAGAGTAAAACTTTATTGACATCTCCTCACAACTCACCGGAAGTATGAGCTGCAGCTGCAGAGGATGATCTTGTGGGCGTTGAATTCAACGTCATCCACTCTGATCACCGCGTCACACAGTTTCCCCTCCAGACGCAGCTCATTAAACACTGAGCTGTTTGATGCTTTGTCTTGTTCATTCATTTTGTTTTATCGATCAATATGATATCATTTTCTCTACTGTTCAGGTCCTGAATGATTTTGTCCTTCTCTCAGTCAGGTTTCACCAGTTTGTCTGCATGTGAGAATCATGAACCTTCAAGCATCTCTTGGTCAGATTCTGTGGCTCTTTATTGCATCACAAAGCCTCACAATAAACAGAAATTAAAGCAGTCGATATTATAGTAACACAGAAACACAAATAAAAACACAATTTCATTATTTTCATTATTTACTTTATAGTGTGATACTGTTTTTACTCCAACAACACCTTACTATAATGTGATTAAGGCCATAGAAATAGAATAGAATTGTCGTATGGAGATTTTCATCATGTTCAGTGATCTAACTAATCTTGCATTTAAGCTCCAAAGTGGGTTTTTGACTGCAGTTATAGTAATATATATATATACTGTATGTATACATATATATATATATATATATATATATGTATTGTGTTATTCGGCACTTGACAGTCATGAAAACCAGAATATATACATATATATATATCTGGGAATAACCCCCATGTTAAAACTAAGTGAAATATTGCTTTAAGGCTAAAAAAAAAAGACGCCAAGATGAAAGAAAAAGTTGTCCTCCAAGTAAGCATTCATGCCAATACATTAAAAAGAGTGTTTTTGGCAGTTTTTTTCTTAAAGAAAGACACTTTTTTATCCTCCTCTGTTTTAAGTACAAAAGATGGAAAAGCAATTGTTTGACCTCATTATAAGAAGCCATTCTATAGGAATAGGGACTAAGGAAAGGGGCCCCAGCCTTCCTTAATTGGTCGTAACAGATTTAACCGGCCCTCATCGACTTCCCGTACATAGCCTCTACATCACACCTGTTTTCACTTTCACTGTGTCGTCGTCAAGGAAAAACACTGAACACGCCACTAAACAAACCACATGGTGCATGCAGGGTGATGTTCTTTTTCTGTATCACTGGAATAAAAAAGGCCTCACATGCAATTTTTTGGACAGTGGCTACCAGTGATTATGGGACACACAGCCACATGTTGGAGGTGTTGTGATAAAATTTGCATCACCTCAAAATTGTGTTTCCCCTGGCAGTGTGTCCTCATTTTGTCCTCAGTGTGTGTTGTTGTTGTTTTGCTGCTGTAAAGGAAATTATTGTGGAGGAAATTAGCTTAATAAATGACAAGTAGATTAAAGTAAAGCCTGACAACTTCCTTGTTATGTAGAATCAGTGGACGCCTGTGGTTTGAGATAATAAGATCGCAAACAAGCTTGATCTCCGTTCATAAGAAGGCAACTACTGAAGTCAGGTCAAGTCAGGTTTATTTATATAGCACATTTTCATAAATGTAGTTCAAAGTGCTTTACAGAGTAATAAAAAAAGAGTAAAAGTTAGTTACATAGTTACAAAGTTAAACACATAGGAATATATAAAATATATAAAAAAAGTAATAATAATAATAGTAATAATAACAACAATGACAGCAATACAAATAATAATAATTAACCATTTAGGTTTAAGCTATACTAAAAAAAGATCTTAAATTTACTCTTAATGATCATAATGTTGGATAGGTAGATTATTTTCTCTGGGCTACTTTCATTCTTTGTTATATTATGAATATTTACAACAAAAAAGCCAGCGAGACGAAAACAATCCACAAAAATCAAAATGATGTTATTTTGTACGCTGACATGAAATCGAGGCAAACACACACTGCCAGGGGAAATAATGTTTTTTTAGGTGAAACTAATTTTGGCACAACAGAGGACGACAAAAGGGAACACTGCTACCTAGCTCTTCTTTCCTGATCCCTTCCCATTCTTTTAGTATAATTTGAATCTCCTCCTGCACAGAAATAAGACATTTGTTTTGTTTTGTCAGGGAGCAAGAGGCTTATCTTTCCTTTTGTTGTCTCTCCTCCAACATGGTGGCGTGGAAAAAAACAAATTACCATTACAAAGTTACATAGACAGAGAGAGAGGGAAAGACACACACACCAAATGGAGACAGGCAGAGAAACTGAAAAATCAACAGTGCATGTCAGACAGATGGAGAAACACACAAACAGGCAGGTAGACAGGCAGACAGAGAGACAGACAGGCAGACAGAGACACAGAGAGAGAGAGGGGCAGGCGGGCAGAGAGACAGGCAGACAGAGAGACAGGCAGGCAGGCAGAGAGACAGGCAGACAGAGAGACAGACAGGCAGGCAGGCAGAGAGACAGGCAGGCAGGCAGAGAGACAGGCAGACAGAGAGACAGACAGGCAGGCAGAGAGACAGACAGACAGAGAGACAGGCAGGCAGGCAGAGAGACAGACAGACAGAGAGACAGGCAGGCAGGCAGAGAGACAGACAGACAGAGAGACAGACAGGCAGACAGAGAGACAGGCAGGCAGGCAAAGAGACAGGAAGGCAGGCAGAGAGACAGACAGACAGAGAGACAGGCAGGCAGACAGAGAGACAGGCAGGCAGGCAGAGAGACAGACAGACAGAGAGACAGGCAGGCAGGCAGAGAGACAGAGAGACAGGCAGGCAGAGAGACAGACAGACAGAGAGACAGGCAGGCAGGCAGAGAGACAGAGAGACAGACAGACAGAGAGACAGGCAGGCAGGCAGAGAGACAGAGAGACAGGCAGGCAGAGAGACAGACAGACAGAGAGACAGGCAGGCAGGCAGAGAGACAGAGAGACAGACAGACAGGGAGACAGGCAGGCAGAGAGACAGAGAGACAGAAAGACAGGCAGGCAGAGAGACAGACAGACAGAGAGACAGGCAGGCAGGCAGGCAGGCAGAGAGACAGACAGACAGAGAGACAGGCAGGCAGGCAGAGAGACAGACAGACAGACAGAGAGACAGACAGTCAGGCAGAGAGACAGACAGTTTGATTAGCTTTCCCAGATCTCATCTCATCCATGAAAACAAAAGAGCATTACACTGAAAATGTATGGAAGAGGAGACTGTGAGGATGTGGCTGCAGCTCAGGGATTATTATAGAGAGAGATGGATGGAAATAAACAGGTTTATTATAGACTGGGCTGTCAGACAATGATCCATATATACTGTAAATGAAATGTCTAGAGAGCTGGGAGCCTCAGATAATGGGGAATAACACACATACATACTCACTCACATGGACACACACACACTTAGATAAGCTCATAGTTGCATGCTAACACACACACACACACACACACACACACACACACACACATACAGCACATTCCCATACCAATATGCACTCTATCACAGGCTCAGGACAGCGCTGTGTGTTGATGTGGCTTTTCGACTATCTGCTTATTTGAATGATGACTGTGCTGAGGATCCATATAGATACAGTATATATAGATACAACAGTATATATATAGATACAGTATATATAGTGAAATGGACAATGTGATGAGGGAGAGAGAGAGAGAGAGAGAGATTGGGAAACTTATACAGAGATAGAGGGAGAGAGAGAGAGAGAGAGAGAGAGAGATTGGGAAACTTATACAGAAATAGGGGGACAGAGAGATAGAGAGAGAGAGAGAGAGAGAGAGAGATGGGGGGACAGAGAGAGAGAGAGAGTTATACAGAGACACAGCCAGACAGAGAGTGAACCGGGGGAAAGCTGAACTCAGATCAGCCACAGAGCGGCGTGTGACAGACAGACGGTTTCTCCCTGCTTGGCTGCTTTAATGACAGGCATGCAAACTCATACTGCAGGACAAACAAATCACTGGGACAAACCTCAGCAGGCATCTGCCATCACACACACACACACACACACACACACACACACACACACTGCTCCCTGCTGGAAAATATACACTACTGTTGTCTTCAAATGGGAAGAATACTGCATAGATATAAAAGCAGAGAGGGTCATCTATACAGAGGCAGAGAGTCCATCTCTCTGCCTCTGATTAGAGGCGTGAATGAAAGGTCAACGGTTCATAATAAAAGAAAATCTAGAGAAACGGCATGAGATGGAGAATGAGAGAGCGACAGAAAGAAAGGGAGAGGTAGGGAGAAAAGGAAGAAAGGAAACATAGGTCAGTGTTTAGTAGAAACAAAGAAATGTAGAGGAAAGCGAGAGAGAGAGAGAGAGAGAGAGAGAGAGAGAGAGAGAGAGAGAGAGAGCAAGAGAGAGGGGGAGATAGGTAGGTCATGTCCATCTAGTTTCATCCCCTCTAATGTCCATCCAGTCAATACACCATTCAGGTTTCTCACTCAGGGATGAAATGGAGCTTTATGGTTTATTGGACTGAACGAACCTTTCAACAACAAATCAACATGGAGCCGTACAGCAGGAATACTAAAGACAGACAGGCAGCCAACAAACAGCAGACATGTTTTCATATCATCCACACGAGTGGACTGACTTTCTATTAGTCCAGACCACAGCCTCAGCTGACAGATCAGCTTTGTGTAATTACTCTCTTCTCTCTGCATGACTGATGAGGATCGCACTCAGTCTGACAGATGAAGAGCTTTCACTCTTCTCTGATGGATCCTCCTCCGTCTCTCTGTCTGTCTGCTGTCTGGCATCTTAAACAGACTTCTCACCGCCGGCCGGCGCCTCAGGAGACCGAGAAGCAACTGTGTTAATCACAATGAAGGATTTCAGGAATTTAGAGCACTTCAATATATAACTTCAACTCCACAGTCATTTTTCTTTGGGTCTCCCTCCAAGACACTTGCTGGGTTTCCATCGAAGTGTTTTTTTGAAATTATGATATATTGAATTAGGAAAGCTATACAGCAATGGTAAAATGTAATAAAATTCCCCCTATGCTGCTGCAAAAAAAGAGCTTTTATGCTCATTTGAAGTGTTAGTCCTTTTCTGCCGAGAGGAAATCTCTTGCAAAACTGTTTAAAAGTAGCTTTGGAAATCCTCAAATATCTGCAATATACAGTATCTGTCCTTCACAGCCTCGCAGAAATGTGAAACCTGCTGTCTCCATCATGATTTATAACACAAACTGTCCAAAGTTCAAAGACACTAAAGAACAATCACAACTTTCCCAATATTAATTCTTGAAAGACTTTTAATTTTCTTCTGGATTTTCTTCTGGACCTTGCATAAAAAAAAGTTTGAGAGTTAAAAATGAACTATAGTGCAATATATATATATATAGTTTGATTGTTTTTAATCAATTGTGTGTACTCAAGATTCAAGAAATAAGTTTGAATATGCTCAACATATGCAGGACAACGTCCTGCATACGTCCTGCAAGGACTCATATTGAAATAAAAAATGAAATATAACATCAACACCTGTCACTCCTTAGCACTTCCTTCTGTCAAAAAGGGCGCCTTGGTAACTTAAAAGAATGCAATCTTACATTTCAGGCAATTTCAATGTGCCAATCAGAGTTAAAAAGCCAATGATGTATGTTGTATAGATGTGACTCGGACACCGCTGCAGACTGAACCACGTTTTATTATCTCGACTTCCGTGTACCAACTCTACGTCATGACGTCATACGCACTCTGACGCTACTGATACCCACACGATACATTACAATGTACAAAGAAATTTGGGGTGGCACCAAACTGATTTCAAGGGTGCCACCCTGACCACCCCTTTGGCTCCTCCTCTGACTGCAGTCAGTTCACATGCAAATGGTTGTTCCTCCAAAAATTTGACATAAGGCACAGCAGTCGCACCAAGACTGGACAGAAAAAGTTGACCAATACAACTAGAGGCTGAATGGTCCTCAACTCATACAACAAACAAAGACAAAGTCCGGTGTGAGAGGCATGAAAAGACCCAAAAACTAAGAGGAGACAGCACACTGAAAAGATGAATGAGCTGTGTCTTTACAGGGCCGTTACACTCTGCTTGTTTCATCTATCCAGCCTTCATCAGCTTCAGTATTGCTGATCAGAAAGGTCGTCTGTTGATTGACAGGTCTGACGAGCCTCTGAGCATCCCGGCTAATTTTGACTAATAGCTCTCTGCGTCTGCTGCATCACAAACCGCAGGGGCGTGAAATGATCTTTAATTACTCCGTTATTACAGTTCTGTCACTGTTTGTGCTTCGTTTTGCTCCGGCAGACAACGACTCGTTCAGTTTGTGGATGAGATTGAAATGTGTCGTCCTCTACTGAAGGTGCAGGGTGTTTCAAAACATTATTTATCCTATCAATAAAAATAACTGATTCGGTACTTGACATTCTGTGCTTTCGATTCCTTCATCAATAAAGAGTATCAGTATTTATTCATGCAGTGGTGAGTATGGACAATAACCATTTTTAGTATATATCACGGTAAAAACAATAACAGTTATGAAATTGCTCCAAATTTGTATTATTGTGACATAATAACAAGCAAAAAGTAAATATTTTACATAAATATTTTACATATGTTCCACAGTCTTGCATTAAAACGTGTGTAATAAAGAGAAATGTCTTGTGATTCATATGATAAATTAGTTTTTAAATAACTGAAGGATGTTACAGTACTGTTTTTAAGGTTTTCATCTTACTCATAATTATCGGGATAACATCATATATCGAGATAATTATAACATTTTCATATGGGAACAGGCTTCATATGGGAACAGTAACGTGAAGCTGAAAGTGTAGTGGAGGTCGGAGCAGATCGCTGTTCTCTCACTTCACTCTGTTCTTCATCTGTTGCTATTGGATGCAGAGGCAGAAATAACAGCAGTGAAGATTCACCAAGAAGCAGATTCAGACGTCTGTGTGAATTCAATATTAAATTTCGATATTTAGTTAGCCAGAAGGTTTTGGGCCCTCAGGTGTTCATCAGTGTCTCCAATATCTTTATCAGGGCTGAACACACTCTGTCTGTCAGGAGATTAAATTAAAGATTGAAACATCGTCGTTGTCTGTCTTTCTGAATGACGACAGTTCAACTCATTACATTAATGTGTGTGTTGATATGGAAATGGTTCCACCTAGAACCATGTAAGATTCCTCCTGGAACCTTAGATGGAGGGTTCAATAACCAAGAAAGAGATTAATTAAGGGTTCTTCCAGGAATCTTTGATTGAGGGTTCGTTGTAGAACCTTTAAGCAGTTGAAGGGTTTTTGCTAGAACCATTTATGAAGAGTTCCCTCTAGAACCGGCCTGGGACCTTTGTTGCATGTCATCCCCGCCCCTCCCTCTCCTAATGGTTCCTGTCCCACTGTGAACTATCAAAAATAAAGGCAAAAAAATAAAATATATAACCATTTTGGAACCCTTTTTTGTCAGAGTACAGACCTTGGATTCAGCCCAGAGATTTAGTAGAAGCCCTTGATGTTCCCTCTGGTCTCTAGATGGATCAGCTCTGTTCTTGTCCACAATGAGCAGGTCAGAGTTCAGTGTTTTACTCAAGAACATTTTGACCGAACACACCGGCTGTTCATCAGTCATCAGTCATCAGTTACAGAACTGCCTCTCTAACCACCAGCCCATCATGTGATGCTGAGTCTGAACTTCTTCACCATTCTCTGTTCAGATTGTAGGTTATAAAACATCAAATATGTGTTCATGTCTTCCTGCTGCTGCAGTTCCCTGTGGGCAAAGCATCAGCCGAACGGAGCCTCATGAATATTCATCATCACTCTCCCTACAGTAAGTCTTCAGTTCCCTCTGAATCCGCCCACGCAACATATTGATGCGTTTATTGTGCTGTAGTTTGCTGTGGGTAAAAGCAGCAGCTGCATGGAACATTATGAGAGAACATTTTCATGACCTGTAGTGTACATTAAGAGTTTGCTTCCATTCCATAAAAAGCTATTTATACTCTTTCTAATCACCTCAGGAAATAGAAGAGTAACTTTCTTATTCTTCTGTTCCTTTAGCGCTGATTTAAGATAAAAATGTTGTTAGATTACATAGTGTTTAACAGCAAACCTCTCCTGGCTCAGACAGAAATCTCTGCTGGTTGCTCTGTCTTCATCTAACTCCCCAGCCTCTCTATCTCATCATTGATTTTTCCCGTAATTGCACATAATAAGTTTTGCACACCAAAGTCAGTCATGCGGATAATCTCTCATTTGTCCCAGGGAGAAAAGTGATTGTTAGATTACATGGATTTATACATGAATGGATCTTAAAATTCGTCCCAGCGTGCATTAGACACTTGCTTAAATTAAAGAGATTGACTCATATATCAATTATTTGTGATCAAGGATTGGTGCTGTCATTTCAGCTGTCATCACATATTTAAAAATAATCTTCTCAGGCAAAGAGAAGCAACATTAAGTCAAGAATGTGCTTTTTTGTTTTAGAAGTGTGGAACCGCAGAAAAACAGGAATCCAGGTTTCTATCCTCTTCTCACTGTGAATGTGAAGCTGATAGAGGGGGGATGTGACACAGCTATTTTATGCTTCTGTGTACCAGAGGCCATGTATGATCCTCTAGCGCCACCTAGTGATCAATCTCCATTTTGTTTTTCATGACGTAAGAGTGCGCTCTGCACCTACAGACCAAATCAGGTGAAGCAACACATTTCTCCTCTGCCTCATTTTCACTCTTCTTCTCTACATGTGTGCTTTGCTTCCTCTCTAGATGATCTTCAGATACAATTGTTATGTAAAGGTGTAAGCTGCAACTATTTTACTGAATTATTGAGTTGTTTCTGTTATATTCATTGCCAATTTACTTGTGCACTATGCTATTCAGTCACACATAAGTTACTTCATACAGCAATTTCCAATCAGCTTTTAGTCTGTCCCCCTACTTTATGCTTGTATGCATTTTTTTCATACAGTACTTTTTGAATTAGATTTACATTTTGGAGCTTTGTCAAAAAGCATGCAATTACTTCCAATTTCCTGGTATATTAGGTATATCAGACATGCTGGGAATATAAAACTACTTTAATTGGACTGAGTTCTATTTCTTTAGGACTCTGCTGATAGTTTGTATTGGATTTTTAAATTATTTTTAAATCTCCATTCTCTCTTCTTTTTAAATTGTTTAGTTGCTCCCTCTAAATACATGTAGACTATGCCAGTGAACACCTGACAGCACTGTATGAGCTACTACAAAATGTTCCACCATGCAAACACACATTTTCTTTCTTTCATTTCCTTCCCTTCTACAAAGACCATTTTCTAGAAAATAGCGAGTAAAGCTCACTACAGTAAAACATGGTAAAAACTAATCATCTTAGACATCTTAGAAAGTACAGGCATATTGTCTTTGTAGAGAAAGGGAATCCCTCTCATGTTTAATTGATTGTATTCTGTGATGTAATTTCATATCAAATTCCCTATATGGAGAAGTCAAGCCTTTTACCACCAAAGGCCAATATGATGACTGAAGTTCAAATCTGTGACCTTTGGTTACAGGACGCGCTCTCTAAACACTGGGCCGCCCTGCAGGAAAATGTCCTATAAGTTTCTCTTTAACTTCCTTACTGACTGCTATAAGCACTAATTAGGAGGCTGTTGAGGGAAGACCCATAGTTAATGGGGTATACTGTAGAATACGATGCTCATAAAGTGCTCATAAGTGGTTTGTAATGACTGATAATGAATCAATACACTACTGATATGCATGTTAATAAGAAACGTAGTTATTAGTTATATAAACACATTAACTAATAGTTAATGTGTTTCCTAATCTAAAGTGTTCCTGAGATTTTCAATCACAATCGATAAAGTTGGAAGTTAGGGAGTAAAACCAAGTCACTCACAAATGCTTTCTTATATTTTATTGTGATGGGGAGTCATAAAAAATGGAGCAAACTAAAATAAAAACAATACAAAATGACAGTGGATTTACAAAGGGCTTGAAGGGAACAAACAATATGCAGCCTTTGACAGTACAATGGAACAAGTTGGCACAGAACAGAAGAGAGGGGAGCGGGACGATCTAAATTTGGCTTTGAAATAAAGGGGGAGGAGTAACGTCTTCATAACAAGATCCTTCATTACAACGGCAAGGACTCATGCTTTTTAAATCACAGAGTTAGAATTCAGTAGCTTCGTAACAACGCGAGGAGCGGATGCACATGTAACAGTTTCTATTTCTCACTTCATTCCTGTCTTTTTTTTTCTTTTTTTTAAGCTTAAAACAGAAGTCATGTTTACATAATACATGTTTTTTTTTTTTGTTTAAAACAAACTTCAGTTCCCAGAACCACACTTTGGGATTTTTGTTTGTCTTCAGATTATTTTTCATACTAAAATATATTATTGTATCAATTCAAACTACAGTATTGTACACTACAATGTGTAATAAATAACCATAAAAGAAAATATAAAAATAAGACACATAAATATAAAAAAGTCTTCTAAAAACTAAACAGGTAAATTTTTTTAATCAGTGAAAAGGGTTCTAATACTGCCATTGTTGAAAAAACATACACAGGACACACACAAAAAAATAAAAACCAAACTAATAATAAAAACACTGTTCGGTAAAACCAACTGAAAACACTTCATAAAAACAGGAACCACATTCACTAACGTTTGTTACCTGAAGTGCGGGACAGCTTGCCACCGTTTTATCTATTTCCAAGAACAAGTGCAGTCAAATAAGAACGGCTGATAATCCGGAGGAATATCAATCAATATCTTACTGGAAAGTCCTTCTGTCGCCATTATACTCCAAGTTAATCTTGGTTTTGTATATTTTAGATCTTGAGTCTGCCTGCTGGACCAGACTGTACAGTTTGAATTATCAAGTTCCCTCTGCATTCAGAGTAGTTTTGAGATATTGAACATTAAAGTTGGCAAATTTAGCATCTTCTTTTTTTTACCCACTTAAGTAAACATTTTCAAACCTCCAACTTGAGTAATATATTAATGTCTCATTTTTTTTTAACAAACATGTCCGAGGGAGCCTCATAATTCCAAAGTTTGCATTCACAGCCGCAGGCGAGCTCAGTCCACTTTGTATTTCTGATGGGTTTTCAACAGGGTTCCCACACATTTCCTATTTCAAAATGACTTACTTTACTTACTTACTTTTTCAGCACATTATCTCCTTGACCGGAATTTAAAGATTGACAGACAGTTGCAACGTAAATATGGGCCATATGACTGTCAACTAGGCTATGTCACTCTATAACTGAAGATTATTCATCAGCAAATATCACAGCTATATAAAATAATTGTGTGTACCGGACTGCAGCAGTATTTTTCTATCCTTTTCCAACTTTTTTCAGAAAATATTCTAATTAATTTTCCAGGCACTCCAGGCCTGTAGGTAGGAACCCTGTTTCAAATATTGTGCGACGTGACTCCGGTTATTCACCCGACTCAACTGTGTGAAGCTGCAAGTCTGAGCAAGTCAACAAACATTAGTCAATATGGGTCTTGTGTAGGTAACAGAGGGACATAATACTGGCTACATCTGTGAAGAAGAAATGATAACACTGTTCAATGGCACTTTTAACAGCACACAGGTCTTGCATAAGGCTGGAGGCATTGGGGTGGGGCTAGTGACAGCCCGTTCCTTCACGTTATGACTTCATATATAAGCTAATAACACTGATCACTGACTGAGAACTAAAGTCAACCCAAACGAGGAGAAGCTCGGTAAGGATGGGCGTGTTTGTTTTGGAACCTCAGTTAAGCCGGAGGGGGGGTGGAGCCTGCTTTTGAGGGCTGTTTCACCGTCATCTGAAGACTCCGCCCGCTCAGGCTACGCTGGGTAGCAAAAAGTAGGCGCCCAATGCTGGCTTTGAGGTCGTGACTCTACCTTCCCTGATAGGACAAATTTGGTTATGGCGTGCGGAAGCCACATCATCATCCTGACTCCCCATCCCACCCACAACCCTCCCCAAGAATACTTGTTTTCCTTAAGGCTAACAGTCAAACTGAAAACAAAAGTTATGCTAGCTAGCATAGGCTAACGTATGCTAACACCAACGAGATCTTGCTAGCTAGTGTATGTATATAACACTGAAGGGCAGACAATGCATGAGGCATGTTGTATCCATAGGTAAACCAGGAATACTGTAGTGCAGAGGTTTTTGTTCGTAGAACTCAATAAAATACTGATTTAGCAAACTTCATTGGCAATAAAAAGGTATAGAAATCTTTCTCGTCTTTACAGGTTAAAAGGTTTTCGAACATGAGCAACAAGATTAGTAACACTGACAAAATGACCAAAAAAAGAAACAAAACAAAAAAACAAAAAAAAAACAACAACCTGGGATGTCTCAGTAACATAAGATACAGCCTAAAATGGTTTAAGTCTTTACTCTGACAAGTTATGGGTGAGTTTTGCTTTAAAATCTGTACTTCTATAAACATTTTTTTAACACTGATATTTCATTTCCACAAGAAAAAAAAGTCACTGCTTTTTTTTTTTTTTCAAGTTCAGGCACACCTGGGTTTTTGTACACAGTAGTGGACCGTAAGATCTGGCAACCGCTGTGGTTTCTACTGATGGCAAGATGCGGTTTTGTCTCGATTACTTGACACCAATGACCGTCCAAAATTCACGTTTCCTTCATTCGGCGTTTGTCACCACTTCCGCTGTTGGCTCGGCACTGTCCGACTCCTCCCTGATGCTTTTGTCCGTATTTGCTTCACCGTCTGCCATTTCCTCGGCATCCTCACTTACCGCCGCTTCCTTTTCTTCGCTTCCTTCTTCCACCTCCTCTTTCTCCAGCTCCTGATCCTCCTGATCCTCCCCCAGCTCAACCTCCACCACCTCACAAACTATCTCCTCCTCCACCTTCTCTCCGTCCGGCTCCTCCTCTCTTTCCACCTCTTCCTCTCTCGTCGTCGTCGTCGTCGTCGTCTCTTCCTCTTCTTCCGCTTCCGCCTCCTCTCCCTCGCCGTCGTCCTCGAAATTCCCCTCGTAGATCTCGCACTCGCCGTCGTCCACCTGGACAACGCGGATGTCGTCCATGCACATGGCCTCGTCGTCCTCGTCCTCCTCTTCCTCGCTCTCCCTCTCGTCCGAGTCCAGCTGGGAGGGCGGGGTCGTGGTCCGGCTGTCCGACTGCGGCCCGGCGCCGGGGCTGCCGATCCCCTCGCCGAGCCCCGGCTGGGCCTTGCGCGGCCCCGAACCGGAACCCGCGCCCGGCCCGTCCTTCTTGCAGTAGGAGTAGCGGTGGTTCATGTGCTGGGAGTAGGAGCCGGAGTGGGAGAAACGCTTGCCGCACTTGTCGCACTGGTAGGGTTTCTCGCCCGAGTGCAGCCGCGAGTGCTCTATCAGGTGGTGCTTGTGTTTGAAGGCCTTCTTGCAGACGCCGCATTCGTGGGGCCGTTTTCCTGGAGAGGAAGAACGAGGAGAAGAGTTAGAGCAGGGCACTAATGCTGCGTTCAAGACAACTGGGAAACATCCCTCCAAAGTGGGGACTCTTCTCTGAGTTTCGAGTTCCCTGACATGCAGTTCTGTGACATCACGTAAACATATATCAACATGGTGGCGTTCATAGTGAATGGTAAGAACAAGGAATACAAGTGTTTAAAGTGTTTTAAGCTTTTAAATAGACTTTCAAGTTTCTGTTTGTGCATGGAATACCCAAACCCTAACCCTTTAGCCAAACAAACACAATTTTCTTTCAGACATCCACATTGTTCCCACCTCAACCAGTCTGAGGTGGGAAGTACAGAAGTTTCCCAGTTGTCTTGAATGTACCACAATACCACCAAGGTGAGATGTGCCATTCCCTGCATAGCTGGGTGGGTAGAATAAAATCCTCCAAAGAATTTCCAAAACACAACCCAACACACTGATGATAGCATGAGCTGAAATGCACCACTGACATCCATAAACGCAGCCAGCAAAGACTTTCTGCCATACGAAAACTAAGAGCACTTTCTGTCGCACCTCACCTTCTGTCACTACTGTACAAAAGCATCATCCAGCCCATCTTACTCTGCTGCTCACCCTGTTTCTTCACCATGCTAACTGCCACAAACAGGAACAAACTCACCCGCATCACACATAACGCCTCAAAAATCATTGGACTCCCCACCCAAAACCTCTCAGACCTTAACAACAGAGCCCTAACACACAGAGCACTCACCATAGCGCACGACCCCACACACCCCCTCAATCCACTCTTCTCACTCCTCCCATCAGGTCGCAGGTACAGGTCTCTGACCTGGAAATGGGCCCGTTTTAAGAAGAGCTTTGTCCCCTCTGCTATCGAGGCACTGAACAAACTGCCACGCTGAATGTTATGTGTGTTATATGTATGTATGTATTTATGTACTTATGTATCTATGTATTTATGTGAGGCCTGCAAAGCTGTGAAAACAAATTTCCCTTTGAGGGACAATAAAGTATTGTATTGTATTGTACTATGCATTTGTGTTAATAAATTTATAATTTTGGCTATATTTTTGTCCAGCTAATTTTTGTCAATGTGTGGAATATATCTTTGATCTATCTTGTATCTTTTTTACTTTATTAGTTTGTTCCATACATCTGCAGCAGCACTCATCAGACAACAGCAATGACATTCTTCTACATTTTTTAAAAACACAACCCTTAAAAGAAATATGACACTAACACTGCAAAGATTAGGGATTCTGTTCCCATTTCAGCAGGAAGAGCAAGGCATTGACACTGCCTAAGATAGAGGATTGTTTCCAACTAGGCCCACCAATTTTGTATTTGTATTTGTATACTTTATTATCCCCATGGGGAAATTTGTCCTCTGCATTTGACCCATCCTATACACACACTAGGAGCAGTGGGCAGCCGCAGTACAGCGCCCGGGGACAAACTCCAGTTCTTTTGCCAGTGCCTTGGCCAGGGGTGACAGGAGTATTAACCCTAACATACATGTCTTTTGATGGTGGGAGGAAACCGGAGCACCCGGTAGAAACCCACACAAACACGGGGAGAACATGCAAACTCGACACAGAAAGGACCTGGGACGGACCGGGGTTCGAACCCAGGACCTTCTTAGTGCAGTGCTAACCACTGAGCCACCGTGCCGTCCGTCCAATGCTAAAATCTGCTCACGGAACTGTAAGGTGCTTTGGTTAAAAGTGTTCACTAAATGTTATATGTTAAAGGGTCACTCAGTAATTTATGACTTTTATCGCCCTCTATTGGCAACCAAGGAATTGCAACACCATGTAATGGACAGAAATAATGGTGACATAATAGAAAGTTACAGTTTCACAATAGAATGAGTAAGCCAGCTAATTAGAGCAGAGAACCAACAGAAACGTCTAGTGAAGAGTTAATATGTCATGACATAAAATAATGTAATAATAATACTGCTTTGTTGTCTTGAGAACCAAATGTGATAAGCATCATCCTCCATCTTTGAGCAGATACAGGATGGAGGATCAGAACGTGAGTTTTGAAAGCCAGATGCACCTGGTCAAGTAATTGTTGATTCATTGGTATTTTCGAAAACACCCTACCAACCCTGCAGATATGATTATGGTCATTTTAAGAGTATTATAATAGAGAAAATAAAAGGTTTCGCTGTTTTAAATACTAATGAAAATTCCCTGAAGGATTCCCAATAAACAAACGTTGAAAGAAATGAGCTCATTTTACTGGACCTGGTCTGCATTTTGAACCCAGAGGGCAGAAACCTACTGGACCTTTTCCACAAGGAAGGAAAGAGCGTGTATGTGAATGTGAAAGTGTGTGTGCACATGCGTGTGTATGTGTGTGTGTGTGTGTGTGTGTGTGTGTAGGGTGATGTCATGGCTGGACCAACACCCACCTGTACACAGTAGTGGAGTGCACAGCTAACTGCTAACAGACTTAACTAAGACCATGTCCAAATCTAAGGCACGCTAGATCATAGGAAAAATATCCTGTTAATTTGCCTCAGGAGTCGTCTTTATAAAAACTACTGAGGTTGACTTTTTCGGAGCTGGTAAATTTATAGGCCCAGGGGTCCCGTAAATGTTCTACTTTACAGCCTCCATGACACTAAATATCATGTAACTAAGATATTTACACTGATACAACACATTTAATAAGATATGATGTCATATGTAAAATCATAGCCTTGAAAACTAGGAATACCTTTGGGCAACTCAATGAAGAAAGAAAGGAAAAACAGAAACCACCCAGCACCGCTAATGATATCCACCAGACTTGGATCAAATAGCATTTAAAATCTGCGCTTGACTGAGTTTGCCTAATGCAATGGAACAAACGCATTAGTCTCTAAATTGGTAATCCAGTCCATGTAGATTTGGGAGGTTTCACTTCACACACTATACAGCCACTTAGGAAAAAATATTACCTGATGCTCAGATTTAAAAAACATAGATGATATAATCCTTTAAAATGTTTCTGTTATGTAGGTACGGTGCTCAAGATAGCTAACAATGTAAATAATATATAACTTATATAATATATTAATGACTTTTACTTCAGAATAGAAGTCACACTTTCCAGATTTCAACTCAATTTGGAAAGATGCTCTTAATACAAACTCAAGGTAAAAAAAAAGAAGGGATTTGCTTGAGCAATATAAATTACTAAGAAAGTCCATATGCTGGATAAGAAAATGGACATGAAATAAGGCTTCTTTGGTACATCAGTTTCTTTTCAGTTTGCCAAGCTGTATATTTTTTATTTGACACATGAAATAAATTAATCAAGATATCTTTTTGAGAGTGCGGATTTCCCTTTTTCTGGTTCTTGACTTGAGCAATATAAAATAATTTAAAATAGCATTTCAAGCAACTTTCTTTCGTCTTAGCCATACCTGTGTGTTCGTATTTATGCCTGAGCAGGGAGCTGCCCTTCTGGAAGACCTTGGAGCAGAGATCACAGGGGTAGACGCCGTTCTCCAGCCGCCGCTTCTTGGGTGGCGAGGCTGAATCCGAGTCGTTCTGCTCCTCCACCGCGGAAACGCCCTCAGAGCCGCTGTCCTGCTTCTTCTCCTGCTGCAAACGGAAGGAGATATCACTTATCATCGTGATCGACTGATTTATTAATTGATTGCAAAATGTAAGGCGGAGGCAGTGGCGTAAAAAAAGTTGGGGAGAATGATGGTGACTGGTTTAAATTTGCAGATCGTCTGGGAAAATCTGGACAGGGAATGTGAATATGTAACACTCTCCCTTCCACTGAGTTGCCCTTGAACATGACACCTTCAACTGCTGCAGTGGAGACTGTGGGAAGCTTTCAGGTGTGAAAGTGTCTCACTGCATCAATATGAAGGAGGGTGTTGCTGAAAAAGAGGATGCATGCTCAGCAGAACTCTTTCCTGATGTAGGTTAAGAAACAAAAAGCGATACTTTGGGTATGAATATCACGTTTAGCAGATCATTTAACTGTGGAAATTATCTTTACAGGCCTGATAAAAGCACGTACACAGCATACAAAAAGGTACCTGGAAAACACACAACAAAGTATTCCAGTATGTGCAGCATGTGGGCTTTAGTGTGGGAGGCCAGTATCTCAAAGAGCAGTCAGGTGTCGACTGTTTCAGACATATGAGGGTTTTCACATGACGAGAATCGCTCAGTGGGTTTAAGTCCGTCTTGCTTGTCTTCCAGGTTTCTGGGAGAGAATCCAACTCCCTTGTCTGCTGTTGTAATGCCCGCTGCAGCCAGGCGTGCAGGAGGTATTAGTTAACTTCACCTGGTACATACATCATTCCAGAGGCGGTCTGGATGGAGCCCAAACCGTTTATCCGGGTCTGGAGGCTGTTCTTTTCCACAGACAGCCTCCCCAAAGCGGCCTATTCAGTAAAGCCACAGGAAGCAGCGCCTACTGCATTTTGCACAGTCCATGGATACAGAATGGACTTTTATGGTACGTAGGTTATTGTGAATGAGCATATTTGGTGTAACGCGTGTGTATGAATGGGTGTGTGACGATCACACTTTGTAAACATATGCTTTGGACACTAGGCAATAATGAGAGGTAATGAAGGTTGAAGAATGTTTCTGAGAGATATTTCAACGATTTCTTTATTGTTCTATTGTCGTGTGGCTTTGACCCCTGTGCTCCTTACTACTGCTGCTATTGCTAGCATCTAGGAATTTAAGCTTAATTCCATTGTTGGACTCATTGTGTATCACTTTGGTTAATGGTTTGGTCGCTTTGGTCTATTCTATTGTAGCAGGAAAAACTGACTTCAGGTAGAACAGACACACTTACCACCCAAGTGTTTACGCCTTCTTTAAATATGTAAAAATCTTTTTACTGCTTGGTCTGAAACTGTGTTATAGTCAAAAAGATCCTGGGCTATATGAGTGCTATCAGTGGGATGCTATATAATAACTATTATTTACTAGTATTTACTAGTATTTATAATGGCTGGAGATACCTTTTAATGGAATTTTATGAACAGTAAAGATGGCAGATCACATCATCTATTCTTTTTCATATTTTACACTCCTATATTCTGGCACAGCAGGTGCTTGAAAGCACCACTAGTGCTTGAACAAAAGAAAAGTAAAATAACAGAATAATTAAGCCAAATGTCCCTCTTATTGAAAGAACTATGAATGTTTTGCATCATAACAAATCAACACAAAAATGTTTTACCGCCGCAGTCTGCAATAGAGCAGGAGCAGAGCACACCACAAAAAAAAAAACCCCAAAACAAGACAAAAGTGGAACAAACACTACAATTATTTCCAGGCACCCAGAGGAACACACTGCTACATGTTAGTCCTACCAACCTTATGTCCGTTGAGCACAACAGTCTTGGCCCCGGTGGTGCTGCCGGCTGTAGTGGTGTAGGTGTAGGTGAGCTGGGGGATGAGGATGGTGCGCTTGGTTGTGGTGTTTATGGCGCTCAGGCAGCCCACCGTGCCTTGGCCCGCGATCGCCACCAAGGTGGGCAGCTGCGCGGCGGTGACGATGTTAACCGGGCTGCCGGTCTGAGGCGTGGTGACGTAGATGGTCCCGCCCTGCAGCTGCTCCTTCCTCAGGCAGCTCAGGTTCAGAGGCTGCTCCTGCTGCTTGGCGGGAGGCGGGGTCCTCTGGGTGTCGGACCCAGCGCCCATCTGCTTGGGAAGGGAGAGGTCCAGCGGTTCGGCCTGGGTGTCCTGGGCCTCTGGGTCTTCTGGCTCGCTTTTGACGACGACGAGGTCCCCGGTGGTGAGGTTTAGTGGTGCGAGGTCTGCAGGGGCGAGGGACGTACTTACAGGTTCTGTTGGGGGTGTGGCGGGTGTTTCCTGGGCTGGTAGGATCCTGGCGGAGTCTTTCTCCGCCTCACCCTCCTGATCTGAGGTGACGTCTGGGCTGGAATCTGTGGGCTGAGTCTTTATGGAAACAGTTTTGGAGTCATTGGCGTGTCTGCCCACGGTTTTCCCAGAGTTCATCTTGGCAAACCACTTTTTGACCACTTCCACCGGAATACTGACAGAGTCTGAGATCTTCTTCAGCTCCTCCTCGCTGGGGTTGGCGTTGGAAGCAAAGTAGGTCTTGAGGAGGGAGAGGAGGTCGTCCACAGGCGGCTCCTCCAGCGTCACCCCCGCCTCCTTCAACAGAGCAGCGAACGACGGGTCCAGGGCGGCCGAGTCGACGGCCTCCCCGTTGGCTGCTTTGTGGTGCTGGAGGAGGTGCAGCGCCTCCAGGCCGTCGGGACAGTCATCGCATAGTAAACATGTACTGGTGCTACTGGCTTTTGGCATCTCGGCTGTTCGGGGGTTCGCAGTCTTAGCGGTTTCCGTTTCTGGCTGGGCGGCTGCCTCCGTCTCCATTGTGGAAACGGGCTCCGATTCCGGTTCCGTCTTGACAATGGTGAGGTCGGTGGGGATCGTCTCCACCTCTGCGGTTGGGGGTTCAGCTGTTTTGGTGGGGGTGGGGGGTGCAGTGGTGGAGACTGTGGGAGGGGCAGGAAGATTGTTTTTGAGAAAAAGCGGAGCGGGCTGGGTGGTGGCGGTGGTGGAGGCAGCAGGGTTGATGCTGTAGTTGATGATGATCTTTGTCGTCCCGTCGTGGTCCACGAAGGCCGGCAGGCTGATGATCTGCTGCTGGGGCTGCTGGACCACGATCCCCTGCTTCCCCTGCGTCACCACCCCGTTGGCCGTCCCCAGCACCTGCCTGAGGATGTTTCCGTCCATGGCCACCTTCAGCACGTTCTGCAAGTCGCTCAGATTGATGCTGATGGGCGACATCAGGCCGACCGTGGGCACGACCATGGCCACGCCCTGCGGCAGGGCCGCGGCCGGGACCACGGCCGGCTGCGCCACCCCTCCGTTCACCACCCCGTTGGTCCCGGCCGACGGCGCCGGTGCCGCCGTCACGGGCTTGCACTCGTATTCCACAGGTTCGGATTTGATCTGGGTGACGGGGAGCTGCTCTTGGAGGGGCTTGCTTTCGGCTTTCTCTTTCAGGATCATGCGGGTCGGGGCGATGGCGACGGGAGCGGGCTGGGCGGTGGGCGGGGCCGGCTTGATCGCCGGCCGCGGGACGCCGTTGGGAGGCACCGCGCCCACGCACTTCTTACTGCTGATGTGGGAGCTGTAGGAGCCTGAGTGGGAGAACCGCTTCTTACAGTTGGAGCATTCGTAAGGTTTCTCACCTAGGAGGGGCACAGAGAGAAATTAATAAAACTTAAAAGTGCAGCTTAATTACATTTTCTGCATTAGGTCAACTTGAATTTGCCTTACTTGTCATTCATTGTTTTTGTTATGTCACTTTCCTCATTGAGTGTTTTTGTCATTTAGTTTCTCCCAATTCAGTTGTGTCATTGTTTTTGTTTATTTCTTTGTTTTTTAGTTTAGATATTTTTTCCTTGTTTTTTACATGTGAAATGTATAAACATTTGTCTCTTCCTTGTATCATTCATCTTTTTAATCTGTGCAAGTACATGATTGCTGAACTCCACAAATCAAAATCCTCAGAGGACAAACATGTAATTTGGAAAGCATGAAGTAATGGAGCAACCACAAATTAAGCCATCTGAATTAAAATCCTTATGCCAACACTAACACAGTTATGACACAATGGACAGGAGAGAGTTACAGCTCATAAATAACTGATAGCAGAGTGTGGACTAGAGCTTTGATTGGTGACTTCGACTGAGCCAGGCCATGGACTGTGTGTGTGTGCGCGTACGCGTGTCTACGTGCGTATGTGTGTGCGAAAGAGACAAGGTGATGGTTGCCATGGCAACAGCTCACCGCTATGAATGCGCAGGTGCTCCTTCAGGTGGTGTTTGTATTTGAAGGCCTTGGCACATTCGGTACACTTGAACTTGCGGTTTCCTCCTGCCGTCGGAGTAACATGACGCTGTGGCAGACAAAAAGATAATGATGAGGATGATGAGGAGGAAGAAGGTGATGAGAAACTGCAGCAAGAGATGTGTGTTCCACACATTTTCAGTCATTAACATAAGCCCTTTTAAGCCGTATTATTCATGGGAATAAATACGCAAATAGGCCAATACAAAGGAAAAAATGAATGAAATCAACACATACAATGCTGAGTGAAAGATGTGACATTTTAATAGACACAGTAAAGATTTAGGTTTTCTTCAGTATCAGGTCAAAGGTAATAAAAAGACATTGATTATCCATGCAGAGGCTTAGTTTTTGCTTAGGTCAGCAGCCAGTGAAGCTGCTGCTGAATTTTGAAGTAACGATAAATCAAAGTGCATGAGAGAAATCCAAAAAGTCAATGAAGTCATCAGGAGATGAATGACACCGAGATGCAGCTCTATCAGGCTGAAGAGAATCACCGGGAGCGCTGCCCACTCTTTAGTACATCAGCAATAACCAGCGAGCTCCTGTACATTAAGCCAAAGCCACTAAGATGACATACTGCAAGTCACAGCAGCACCCAGGGGATACTTTGGCAAAATAAACAGCACTTTTAAAATTAGATGGACAAGTGTTCCTCTGGGTCTCTGACAGAGAGCCAGCTAACGACTGACGGGGAAAGAGAAGACGGATAAGACATACAACAATTAAGCAATAATATATCCGCTGACTATCAGTATTGGCCGATATCAGCTTTAAAAAGCAATATCAGTATCAGTCAAATGTTATTTTTATTTTGGCTGGTGAAATTGGCATTTTTGGGAGATTTTTTTTCTAGGAGTGTGTCACTTACAACAACTGTCAAATTGGCAACAGAATAAAACTAACATGGTCTTTTGTTTAAAAAACACTTAATTATCTAAGATAGGCCTGTCTGAAAAGTTTAACCTGTTTCGCACCTGCATTAAGATTCTTACAAAAATGTGTATCGCTATTGGCTGATATGGGAGGGAAAATATCAGATATAAGTATCGGCCTCAAAAAAACATATCGGTGCATCCCTTCCAATAATGGAAATGAGAAGATATGAAATATCCAGTAAGGGTGGTGACACACAAGCTTTTTTTGGGCAGTGTATATGGGTATCGCTTTCAGCATCAGGCGACTAGTCAGGAGTTTTGTAAGTGAGCCAAAGGATTAAAATCTCTTCAGACGTTTCCTGGCAAGAATGTGTTCCTGACATGTGTTAAAGCAATAATGTTAAGGCAACTCCTTCAGCACTGTTTCCTATCTCAGATGCCCAAAACATTTCTCTGTCTATCTGTGCCTTAACATATATTCTAATGAAGCAACATTGAAGCAACGTACACACACACACACACACACACACACACACACACACAGACAAAGACAGTTAGCAGTACCACAGTGTTAGCAGTACCAAACACACTGGATGATAATTGATTCTTAATGTGATGCTTCTATGGCAACACGGCAGGCTGGAGATCTGAAGCCTCAGCAGCGTTTCAACACCATCCATTCATATGTGATGTTGCTATATCACATTTTCTGTTCACTGCCACTACTCTTCTACAGTCTGCTCCATGTATTTAAAGACCAGCAAGACTATAGAGCGTTCATGTTCATGTTCATATTTCCCGATTAGATTGCAGTCAAGTATTTGAGGGTGTTTTTGGATTTCATTAAATTAGCTTTTCCTCATGCATGTCTTGGCCTCCTGTAATGTACTTCCTGACAAGAACACCTTTATTAAAAACATGAAGCATTTTGCCTCTGGCTATCTGAAGGTTTCTGAAAGTTAGGGCTTTTTAAGACCTTTTTAATGCTACCTGAAATTGAACTGCAAGACCAATTTAAAAAAACAAAACAAAGAAACAAAGCCTATTTCTGTTTGAACACGGAACATAATTAATGTTCTGAAACTACGAACGGGCAAGATAAGGAAAAGGGCAACAGGAAATTAATTGCGAAGGGACATGAAGTCCAACTGTGTTTACTGAAGCAGATATTATGAAACAAAAAACATGTTCTGAATATTGTACTAGTAACCCTGTTCTGCATTAATCTAAGAAGGGACATATAACACGAAGAAACCTGTCATTGCATGGTGATAAGACCACTAATACCTGTATTAAGACACACTGAATTTAGGTAATACTTTTTAATACTTTTTCAGACTTTTTAAAGGCCTGTAGATACCCAGAAACCTCACAAAATAACAGACTCAAGAGCGGAGTTTCAGATCAAGGCTGTTTGATCCGCCTCCTAGCGTGCGTTGGGACATTGATACCGACTGCCGTGTTTGAAAGCGCTCGTGTGTGACGCCTCCGGTGCGTTCCTGCCTTCAGGCTCTGACAGTACCTGCTCTCTGGTGCCCTTGTGGTGGCTCATGTGCCTCTCCAGCTGCGAGCGGTAGGTGAAGGTGTAGCTGCAGTGCGAGCAGCTGAAGTTGTCCTCGCTGGTCTCGTGACGATACTTGATGTGCTCCTTCAGCGAGGCGTTGCGCTTGTAGCCCCGGGAGCAGTAGGGGCAAGTGTGCAGCTGGGAGAAAGCATCTGGCGTGCCTGGGGTAAAGAGACGGAGAGTGAGATGTAGGGGGAAGCTTATAGGCTGCCGTCTGTCTTAATCTGTCTCTCTGCACTGTCTCTCTGCACTGTCTCTCTGCACTGTCTCTCTGTACTTTCTCTCTGCACTGTCTCTCTGTACTTTCTCTCTACACTGTATGCGAGGCCTTGTTGTCTTTGTATCATGTGTGACAGCATCGACTGCACATGACTGCACCAATGTCACTGAGACAAATGCATGTACTTTTAATGGACTTGGCGATTAATAGGATTCTGAGATTTCTGGGATGAGCGTCTAGCAAACGGATACGAAACACATCGATCACCTGTGATTGATCCTTAGAGGTAATTTTTCAGTTAACAAGTCAATATAGAGGACAGTTAAACCTGTAAAAAAATTTAAATAAACATTCCCCTCTAGTTGCAACAGAAAAGTAACCCCTTTAGAAACAATATCCTCAAGAGGCATGGGTAAAATATAAAAGGACTAGATAATAATGATGTAAAAAGTGATAGTATAATAACACAAAACCCAAGTTGAAGCTGCACTGTGCAACGTTTGTGGCTCCAAATGTCAGCGAGGGGTTTGAAAAATTTGAACTTCAATACCCAGAAAGTCTGTGAAGTGACGTCAATAAATCAACATGGTCTCAGTCAGTGGGGATGGGACGCTTTTCTTTGTTGCAGTCCCACTTTGAGATTTAGACTGATGGCACAGCTGTATTTTTATGAGACAATCTTGTCTAGTGCAGCTTTAAATAAAAATGAAGGAGTGTGGGAATTCATAAAACAAGAGAACATCCAAGTTATAGATGCCAATACTGGCAAAATACACCAGTTATATATACCAATTCAGCATGTACAGTACAGTACAGTCATAGACACAAGCATGGGGTGGTGTGTATGTGTGTGTGTGTGTACCATTTTCATCGGCGCCCCCTCTCTCTGGTGTGCTCTGCTCGTCCTCCGGGGCTTCTGGGTAGATGACGGCCGTGTCTCCCTGCTGGAGAATCTCCTCCACCAGAGCATCCTTCGTCTCCTCCTCCTCCTCCTCTTCCTCCTCTGACACACACTCCTCCTTCACTGAAACACACAAACACACAAAGTTTAGGATCATTTTAGCAGCTGGTGAATGGATGTATGAAACAGCATCTGACCCTGAGAATTTCTCCTTTTGGGTTGAACAGAGTATCACAGAAAAAGGGAAAACTAAATCATGTATAATTCAAAAATGTACATTGAAACTGCTATTGACTTACTACTAATGCTGTAGGTCAATTATATTTCTTACAGTGGATATGACAACCTTCTCATACCGACAGTTTTCATTAGAAACAGAAAAGTGAAAATGAAGGAACTCTACTTCCTGAATTGACTGAATTCAAAGTGAATTGAATCCCAATCCCAATGGTTTTTAGAAAAAAGGTTTGTGTTCTCCCATGATGCATTTGACGTAATATGATGTAAACGGCCAAAGTAGCATTCTAAAACAAAACAACGCCAAGATATTTTCACCATTTGAAGATTGAAATGAAAGTGAATTGAATCAATCCACAGCTGCATGTGGTGAGCTGCAGTGTGGCAGCATTACCACTAGAGGGCAGCACAGGGCTTAGCATAGTTTTCTGTGGTGATCGTAGTCCATTCATGAACTGAGACAGATGCAGTCAATCTGAAACATCTTCGTTTGGATTCTTTACTCTTCACTCAACAAAGTAAAATGACGTTATAAGTTTCTCAAGTCAAAGCCAGCACTGTGTAACGGTGAAAAACAGATTTCCAAACTCAGGAACTGGGAAAAACAGCCTTATTTTTTTTTTAGATATTTCTGAAATTATACAGTGGCTTTTCAAATGGGGAAAAACTTTGCTTTACAATAGCCTTATTCCAGTGTATTAACCTGTGTATTAACCTATGGAAAAGTATTGTAAGTACACAATTACTAGGTTTTTGATTCAAGATTCAAGATTTAAGATTACTTTATTTGTCCCTAGGGAAATTTGTCTTGGACATAAAGGCTGCCACATAAAAATACATACAATTATAGTGCGGTAACAGACACAAAGTGCATAGCACAAACAAGTGCTATGCACAACAGACATAAGTGCATTCAAGTACATGCAACACAGCCCCTCATTTCACACCCTGATCAAAAACCCCAAATACATAATGCACTGGTACATACAATGGTGTAACAACACCTATTTCAAAGGCAACAGACTCTCAACTCCTAACACTACAAGACCAAGCCACTGTCAAGTGACTGCTGTTTTGAATTTTAGAAATGTTTCAGCTTTCAAAATGTCCCTGCATGACTTTTCCTAGACCCACTTTCTACCTACCACTTTTTTTACCTGCTTTTCTAGTGCTAAATGACCATGTAAACTTTCATTTCAAAGAGAAAAGAGAAGAAAAACACAAAAATTGCAGCTGGGTGTTGTTTCTGTGATAGCTGTACCATGCAGGAAGCTATATGACCTGTGGGATTGCCTTTGCTGAACCTTCCTTCCCTTCCTAGCTGTTGAAACAGGAACCAGCACCAACCTGACCACTGCTGACACTGAAAAATGACTCAGAAACAGATGCAGTCATTAAAAAAGTGAGCAGTAAAACTTTATTTTTGTTGTATTCTCTGCTTATCCCCCTCCACACGGAGGTGAAAGTGCAGGGTCAGACAAAGGACAGGACCTCTTGAACTGGTAGGGGTCAGGGTTAGGGTTAGGTTTAGGGTTTGTGTCACTAAAGGTTTGTGCAGGGAAGAGAGCGTTATATCACCAAAGTGATCAAATCAGAAAGCCATGCTATTCACTGTGCACAATGAGTGGAAAATAAGTGTAACAGTGCTTGTCAAACAATAAAGCCTCCTTGCACGAGTCATGGTCATGCATTTGTAAATTATACGTAAATCTCATAATTTTGCCCACATAATATTTGCCGGTGAGGTCATGCATATCGAGACTATGCCCAATTAAGACTTTGCAAAACCAACTCCCCCGAATTATTGTAGCACTTATGAGCTCTGTTGAAAGGAGGCGTAAAGACAAATTATATTTCTTAAAGGAAAGAGGGTAAATTATCTTAACTGGGTTCAAGCCCCAGGTCAACAACAAAGAAATTCCTACCGTTGCTCTGTAGCTGACCCTGACAATACATTATCATTATTAATTAACAAACGTCAGATAATTATTTTTCACCCAAGATTGATATAACTAAGCGTTCTGGAAATAAAAGCCTTCATTTTGTATTTCACAACTTTGCAAACGCCTACATCCAGCTGATCTCAGACGCTGCGGCATCAGCTGAACTGTCTTGATGAATCCTGTAGGTGATGTTTGAGTTCACATTGAACAGCTGGCTCGCTGAGGAAGGGAAAGCATGTGTTTCTCTGTAACCATAATGAGCCTTACGAGGAATAATTAGGCCGCTGGGCTTGATTCTAATGTGACACTTCAGAGGAACGTGACCCGGGGACGTAACCGGTGGTACGACGTCGGCTCAGCTCTACCCCTCCTCCGCTCAACACTTCCTCTCATTAACACAACACACTTCACCACTCAAATTAACCTCAGGTCATAGACACACACACATACACACACACAGAGGAATGCACGCACACGCAAACCCATATACAAGCACACACACTGCTAAAATAAGTGTTACCACAGGCTGAATGTTGGAGCTTTGTCCACAGGTTCTGTCTGCAATTTTACACTTCATGCTTTTTGTAAATGAGATGTAAACAAGTATGACATAGAGTTGGAATTTGCTCGTACTCATCATGGCATTACATTGCTTTTGGGTGTTTGTAAGGGAAAAGCAGGAGAGGAGGAAAGGTGGAGAATTGGAGCATTTATATGGAATATTACATTTATATTTTGTACATTCCAGGTTTTATCTGACACTGTTATCCAGACTTGCAATGAGGGCAAAAGAAGAAGCTTTAACCCTTAGATCACTAATGTTATAAGGAACTAATTGTAAAGAATGCAAAGATCAAAGCCCTTGATAATAGATGTAACAATTATGTTAAGCCTCAATTTACACCGCTGTAATTGTCTGCTATGATGAATTTGGAGGGAGTAGTATTGCTGCATTCATGTTATATCAGATTTACCGAAAATATGAGCTGCCAACTGGGAAAAAACGCTCATGTAAGCCTCCTAGTTGTAATTACAAATAGGACATGTGGGATTTTTTCTGTGGGCTCCAGTATCTCCCACTTGCCATCATGAATTGTGGACGGGTGTCAACAGAGGCGGAAACATATGGTAACGAATCCTCCGATCTCAGTTTCCTTTGCTCCTTGAGGTATTTCAGTGGAAGATAATATCGGTTGATCGATAAAAAACCTCAAGATAACAAGATGGGAGCGACACAGCAATTCCCTGTACGGTCGCCATCTTGGATGTGGGTCGTTCCAACGAGTTTAACACGCAGACGCTTTCAAGATGTAGCAACGAGATGTCATCACTTCTTCTGCTTCTTCCAGTTTTACATGAACGTGGCATATGGATCAGTCACCAATGATATTTTTGTCTATCTGTCATGTCTCAGAGACCACTTATTGGATTTTTTTTTTTTTTTACATAATTTGGGGGAATGATACATGACAAACACTATGTTGTGGCATTTTCAAAATTACACTGATTGGCTCAAGGAGAACTCTACTTTGTTTGACAGTTCATTTGTTTGTTTATCCCTGTTTTCATGCACAATACCTCAGACACCAGGTGAAAACAAGGTGACATGCATCAGGAGGCGGCTCCTAAAAAATAAGTGACCCAGCTTCACTTTCTGTCTGAAAAAAAAGATGGATAAGGGCTAGCTGTGAGGCGAAACCGTTTCCAGCGTTTCCATGGAGATCAAGCATTTTAAATGGAGGCAGGATCAGTGCCAGGAAGCCACGCCTCTTCCTGCTGAGCCTCGACAGGGACAGGTGCAGCTTTGGAGAGCACCGAGTGTGTGTGTGTGTGTGTGTGTGTGTGTGTGTGTGTGTGTGTGTGTGTAAGTGTGTGTGTGTTAGCCTGCAGGATCTGCAACTACAGAACCAGTAAAATAAAAAGAAGGGAGGGGCCAGGCCGAGCCCTGCTAAGCCTCATGTTAAACACACAGATCTCTACTTCCCATGACCTCATCCTCCAGCTCTCCAAATCTCTGGCTGCACCTCATTCCCCCTCCCTCCTTAACACTCCTTCTCCACCTCTACCTCCTCTCTCTCTCTCTCTCCCTCTCTCTTTACCTATCCCCCCTTTCTCTCTAACTCTTCCTCTCTATCTCTCCTTTCCTCTCTCTCTCTACGTCTACCTCTCTCTCCCTACTTGTCTGTCGCTCCCTCCCTGTCTATAGCCTTCCTCTCCCCCCTCTATCTCCTTTTCTCTCTCTACCCCTTCCTTCTATCTCTCCTTTTCTCTCCAACTCCTCTCTCCCTCCTTCTGTTTCTCTCCCCCTCCCTCTTGCTTACTTTACTTCCCTCCATCACTCCCCACCCTCTCTCTCTCCACTTCTGCCTCCATGTCTCTCCACCTCTCCCTCCCTCTCTCTCTACCTCTCCTTCTACCAGTCTCTCTCCCTTTCCTTTCTCTCTACCTCTTTCTCTTTATCTTCTCTCACTCCTCTCTACCTCTGCATCCCTCATTCTCTATCTCCCCCTCTTTCCCTCCTTCTCTCTCTCCCTCCGACCTCTACCTCGGCTCTCTAGCTCTACCTTCATCTCTCTCTCTCTCTACCTCCATCTCTCTCTCCCTCTCCCTCTCTCACTTGATTTACTTCTCTCCATCACTCCTCCTTCTCACCCCTCCCCTCTCTCTCTCTTTCTTGTTAGACTTCCCTGCATATTTTCCCACCACACTCTACAATTACACTAAATGCCTCACAAAAGCCACGTACTAATGGCGAACAGGACCCTGCAACACACACACACACACACACACACACACACATACACACATGGAATATCAGAATGGAATGAAAACAGGAAATCATCTGGTGTGCACACACACGCACACACTTATATGCACACACTTGCATATACACACAGATACACACACCTAGAGACTTATTCATGAGCACATACACCCACCCCAGACTCGTATATATGCCCACACACACACACACACACACTCAGACACAGCACTGCGCTCCTGTACCTTGCCAGAACCTGTCATTCTGAGCCCGTAGTGAATTTATAAGGCAGGATGGATTGAAGCTGCAGTGCGGTCCAGACTGCAGGGGGAGTAGCAGACACTAATCTCTCACCAGAGGACCAGTTCAACACCAGCTGCTCTCCTGCCTTCCCCTCTTCTCTCAGACAGGAGGGGGGGGGGGGGGGGGGGGGGGGAGTGAAAGAGAGACAATCCAAGAATATCACGGGAAGCCTTTGAAGGGTTCCCGTCGTGGCCCTGCTGCAACATTTCATGACTTTTCCATGACTTTCCTCCAACTAACTCGGAGCGCTTCCATGACTTAGAAATGTTACTCCTTCCTGGTTTGTTAATGTTGTTTTTCTAAAGGGGTGAACAGTCTGGTTTCCACCACAGGTACAGCTGAAAACCACCCACTAATGCAATGAATCAAGTTGTAAAAAAACATTCTGGTATACTCCAGTGAAGTGACTCATTTGTGAAATTACCTGATATTCCCCAGAGAATTGATCAGATTAGCCAACTTTCCCTGCCTGGAATACACCTGTCAAAATTTTATGATATTCCTGGAATCCCATAATCAGTGGGAACACTGACTTAAGGTGGGTTGAGTGACTGTCCAGCATGTGTGTCTATCTGCAATTGTGTATGTGTGTGTTTATGTGCATAATGTTCATCAGTAATCACACTTTTACATTTACAATTGAGGTATTTTACTGACACTCTCATCTAGAGCGACTTAAAATGAGTGCAGCAGGACAATAGCTTTACATTCCTAAATTGTCACCATGGGAAGCAGCCCAGAGTAAAGGTCAAAGGTCAAAAACACAGCGCGCAGACAATAACTGAACCATGTCTTTCAGTTCAACTGCCCCTCAACTTACAGCATATTCCCATCAGGCCTGTGAACACCCAGAATGTTGGCGCTGTTATCACTGCTAGTGACACTGGCAATAATCAGTACAGATAGGCAAATACACAAACACCATACAAAATCCACAAAGAGCTGCTTCTTCATCAAAACCCTTCTTACTTCCACTAAAGCTTCTTCATCAAAACCCTTCTTACTTCCACTAAAGCTTAAACAGCCTAAATAATGTAATAATAAAGTAGTAAACCAGCTAATTAGCTATTTGTTTTTATCAACAATCCTATCAATCCCCTGAAGATAGATTATGGTCATTTTTGGGGCATGAAAAATTTGACTTATTGCAACTTTAGTAAAGTATGTTGTACATGCATCACTCCTGCTGTGTTTTTGGATGTTGGCAAACATGAGTGCATATGCAGATGTGCCTATATTATCAGGCCAAACCTCATGAGTGCTGATGGCAGCCATTACCTGCTGGATTATGAAGAGGGTGCAGCCTAAAAAGTTAGAGAAGTGGGCTTGTATGGATGGTTGCTGGTTCAAATCTCTTGACTGGTTGGGAAAGTGAATGAGTGATGCTAATATCGAGGTTTTCTGGATAACAGGATGTTCAGCAAACCTTGCCTTGGATAACTACTGGTATCCAAAAGTCTATGTGTGTTGCAGCACAGAGGCAGAGCACAGACTATTACTTTAAACACTGAGGAGAGGCTTTCATATAGAATCTCAACTTGGATTCTAGGCAACCCAAGAGTAAGAGAGAGTGGGAGAGAAAAAGAGGGGAAATAAAGGGAAAGATGGCAAGCGGCAAAGCGAGATTACTGTAAAAGAATACAAAGAGACGAAAACAGATCCCTCACAGCAGAGAAAAAACGGAGGGTGTTCAAAAGAGAAAGGAGAGAGCGGAGAGAGAGAAACAAAGTGAAAGAGAGAGAGCGGTACTCACACCATGTAAGGCTTTATTCAGCAACAATGAAACAAGCCTTGAGTGCAATATCTCCCAGTGTCACATTCTCGCCGTCTCCATGGTTTTAGTATTTCCTGCTTGGCTGTAACTAACTGCTGTTGAGATGAAGGCAGATGCTTGCGTAGGCTGAGCTGTTTGCTGGGAATTGAGGATTAAAAGGGCATTGCTAAGCGGTGTAAATACAAGCCAATCGCCCTCTGTTGTTGAATGCAAATTTGGTTCTGCCTTTGCTTATTAAATCTTGCGGTAGTTTTATTGTGTTGGGTTATATGCAGATGCGTGTGTGTGTGTGTGTGTGTCGAAAGTGTGTGAAAGTGTGTGAAAGTGTGTGAAAGTGTGTGAAAGTGTGTGAAAGTGTGTGAAAGTGTGCTCGTATGAGCGCAGTGCTGATCCTGAAAACTTACTCCAGGTTATCTGCAGGTTTCAGAAAGCCAAATTTAAGAGTTTAAGACCTTTTTAATGCTACCTGGAACTGGATTTAAGACAATTTAAAAAACAAAATAAACAACCACAGCTGGCAAAAGCAGCCTATTTCTCTTTGAACATACTGTAACTAATGAAAGTTCTGAAACTATAAATGGGCACAATAAGGAAAAGGAAACAGGAAATCATTTGTTAAAGGACAGGAAGTCCAATTGTATTTAGTAAAGCAGATACGATGAAAAAAAAAAGTTTACTAACACTAACACTGTTCTGTGTTAATCTAAGAGTGGAGATACAGTGCAAGGAAAGCGTCACTGTATAGTGAAACGAGAGGCACTTGATGACATATATATGATATATGATACATACTACCATGTTATATTATACATAACCAGTAGTGCTAATGGGGTCATAAATTAAGTTAACTTGCATGCAATAATTACCAAATATTTCTGTCAACAAACTTGTCTTTAACACATGTGCAATATTGATATGAACTCTGTATCCTACAGTAAAGCATTAAGGAGTTATAGCAGTTTCAAGAAAATCAGTTATTCCTCTATCCACAAATTTATGCAGCAAGGTGCTCCAAAATCAAATGAGACCATCGACTCTATAGGGGGAACCTGTGGTGTAAGGATGAAGTTTCCATCTTGTATTGTTGTTCTACAGAGAGACAGACAGACAGCTGAGAGAGAGAGAGAGAGACAGAGAGAGACAGAGAGACAGAGAGACAGACAGACAGACAGACAGACAGACAGACAGACAGACGCCACCATGACAACATAATGTCCTGTGTACAATGTGTACCATGGTGCCGGGAAATTAAAGATAAGACCTCTAATAACTGTATCTAAGGCATTTTATGACTTTCTAAGGCCTTAAGGTGAGACTTTTTCAGACTTTGTCAGGAGCCACTGATTCCTAGGGTTGCAAAATTCCGGGAATTTTCAAAGTTGGAAACTTTCCATGGGAATTAACGGGAATTTATGGGAATTAACGGGAATTTATGGGAATAAACGGGAATAAACCAGGAATTTACGAAATTGAAGGTATGCTCTTAATAGGGAACTTAAATATAGTTGGGGAAAATATATTTTAGCATAATCCTGACTAAAACAACCAGATATCATGCAAGTACAGTTGAATATCTATGCTATTCCTCAATCACATGCACACATAGCACACTGCTTACTGCAGGGCTACAGAGACCACGCCCCCTACATGCACTGTGCTTTCCTGTGCATTTTTGAATGGGTTGGGTCGGGGGGATGAGTAATATTTAACTCAACATTCATGTTTTTGTTCTTCAATGAAAGAATTGATTGTTCAATAAAATATTTAACACTTGATAAAGTTCTACTTACAAATAAATCTGTTTTAATTGTATTATTTTGGATGGATGTCTGCTTATAACAAAACAAATATTTATGCTTGGATATGATACCTTTCCATTAAATTACCCTCAATTCCCAGTTAATTCCCATAAATTCCCATTAATTCCCATAAATTCCCATAAATTCCCATAATTCCCATGGAAAGTTTCCAATTTGGAATATTTCCAAAATTCCCCAGCTTAACTTCCCATGGAAATTTACCGGAAACTTTCCGGAAATTTACCGGAAATTTTCCACCCCTTTGCAACCCTACTGATTCCTCACTACTCTTTCAGCCTTTGCTTTTGAGAAACCAAATCGCTCATTTCCATCAGAGCAGCACTTTGATACCAGTCTGAGGAGAGAGGATGATGACGAATGATGAAGCTCATCGCTTTGTTTCAGAGATAGATGACGATGACATACAGTAGGGAGGCTAGGTTGAGGGGGAACACGTGTGTGTGTGTGTGTGTGAGAGAGAGAGAGAGAGAGAGAGAGAGAGAGAGAGAGAGAGAGAGAGAGAGAGAGAGCGAGAGCAGAGCATCTGGCTGTGCAGGCAGGCAGGCATTCCCCAAGGCTGAGGAGAGGATGGAAGAACTAATCTGATCAGAGAGGGAGAACAGGTACATGCACACACACACACACACACACACACACACACACACACACACACACACACACACACACACACACACACACACACACACACAGACACACTTATGGTGTTAGACTTAGAGTGACTGTAAGAGTAGAATAAGCTTATACTCTTAGATCGCCAACATTACAAGAAACCAATAGAAAAAAGTGCACACACACACACACACACACACACACTCAAGCCACTATGAGGCGCTATCGGGAGGTAAATTAAATCAAGGGCAGTAATGTACCCCGCCCCAACTGGGAGATGCTCTGACACAAATCAAATCGTTCTGCTTACTGCTCTTAGATAGATGTGGAACTGTTTCCACAACAAAACAAAAAAAAAAAGTTGTGATAAAGTGTAAAGAAGAGAAATTCCTTGCTGACTGTATGATGTAGGACAGGCGAAGTATGTATAAAACATAAGTATTAATATCTAAACTCACCAAATAGACATTATCAGTAGATCAACATTCACATTTACAATTATAATTTAGTGTAGCTACTTAATCATAATTATCATTAAATTTTTTCTTACTTCTGAGAACAAGGTCAGCTTTTCTTGCTTTTCAGCTTTGACTAGATTAGATTTTCACTCTAACAGACACCAGCACCTTAACTAGGGCTGAGCAATGTCATGTTTGCATTTTGCTGCATGCTGAGTGCAGCAGAACAGCACATGGCCAGCTCTCTTATACCTGTTTCATACCAGACTGTTGACTGGGAAACACTTAGCCAGGTCGACCCCTTCACACTGGGCCGGGCCAAACTCTGCTCCGCCTGGTCTAAAAGTTTACTTCCTAATAGGGCTGAACGACACTGACAAAAAATTTAACTGCGATTATTTGGCAGAATATTGCAATTGCGAGCTAAACTGCTTTTGTAAAAAAAAAAAAATATAGATGCCAGTGTGCAGGATTTACTGAGTTTGAGTATGATGAAAAGCTTTCACTAATATTGTACTTGATTCATGGACCAAAGATTACCTGCAGCTCTAAAATACCTTGTTTAGAAATCCATTTTGGACACAACTCTGCAATTGCAGCCTCTGCGATTTGGAAATTGCAGTTCATATTGCGATTATTTATTTATTTATTTTTTAAGATTAATTGTTCAGCTCTATTTGCAAGCCTTCTTGGTTTGTTCTCTGTCATGGTGCGATGGAGTGTGAGAGTGTGACGTAAAAGGTGCGTTACTCAAGAGTGGTGTTTACAAAGCTGAGAGAAGCTGAATGATCGAGTGGTTGAGTAAATACGTTGTCCACCATGTTGAACGCAAACTACAGAATGATTTTGATAACATTATGAAGACCATAGAGAAGTTGAGACAATTGAGTAAATGTGCATGGGACCTGTGTGAAAGGTAGTGACGGGGACATTGTCGTGTACGAGGCTCGGCGTGAACTGGATGGACCCGGAACAGTATACTGTGTTATTGAAAGGTGTGTTAGCCTGTTAGGGAGTGCATGGGATTTAGCTGGGTTTGTTGATAAGTGCAAGGCTGTGAAGAAGAGCTAGAGATTGGCACAGTGACTGCCGGCCAGTTTCCACATTATTTAAGCCGCTGTCCATTTCTCGGACACGCTTTTCTTTCCCTCCCTCCCTCCCTCCCTCCCTCTCTCTCTTTCTCTTCCTTTATCTCTATCTGCCTACCTCATGTTTTCCTTCTATTGCATGTTCTCCTTGCTCTAACTCTCAGTCTTGTAATCTCTTTTTCTCTCTCCGCTGATCTGAAAATGTCACACCACATCGGGCTCTGACGCCGTTCCACTGGGAGCAAAATGCTTACTTGTTAGGTGTGTGTGTGCGCATATGTGTGTGTGTGTGTGTGTGTGTGTGAGAGTGCGTGTCCATGTACATGACCCTCTTTTTCAGCTTCCGGCGGCAAATCCTGCCATCGCACTGACCCATTCAGAAGCAAGGACTTGCAAAAAATGCCCACATTGTGGATCTACTTTAGCTCGTTCAACAGCGATACGTGGAATAACGCACTGGCAACACAGTGAACATAAGTTAGCATCTGTCCTGATTTGGTTCCACTTGCTAACAGTTGTGTGAGTAATCTCCCCACCTGCTCTAATGCATCTCCTGCAACAGAAGAGCCACCCACATGTCCATATACAGATGAGAGTATTCTACCATACACTGAATGGCTTCAGACCTGTTCCATTATTTATACACTACCAGTCAAAAGTTTGGACTCACACATTTTTCTTTATTTTTACTATTTTTCACATTTTAGAATTGTAATGACATCAAAGCAATGAAACAACACAAATGGAATTATGCAGTGACCATAAAAGTGACCAAAAAAGTGTTAAACAAATCAAAACTATCTTATATTTTAAATTCTTTAAAGTAGCCGCCCTTTGCCTTGATGGAAAGGCAAAGGCTTTGGAAAGAAATTCACACATAGGCATCAACTTCACTATTTATATTTGTCTAAGAAACTAATTTCAAGTGTTTAAGCAGAAGCCTTTAGATCAAAATGGCTTTAAGAGAATGAAAAACATTCAATCAGGTGGGTCTAAACATTTGACTGGTAGTGTACTTTTAATGTTTCTTTAGAGCAGCAATAAACACGTTGGAGCGAGCAATACATGCCATCCAAATACATATTTTTTTGCAAATCATAGGCTAACAGTGTCCAGTATGATGAGTAAGAGGTGGTAGTCAAAAGGTCAGAGAAACTGGCTTGTGACCAGATTTGTTGGTTCAAATCCCCAGACTAGCTGGGAAAACCTGGGCAGATAAAGTCACTAACACACTGCCCTCCCTCAACCTCAGTAAAGGTTTAACTTTTCTCCTCACTGCTGCTGCAGTGCTGCGTTGAGACTGCTTGTGTAAGCCTGTGGTCGTACTGGGCAGCTCCCAGTTGGGAATGTGTCTAACTGTATGAATATGAAACAGGGCATTTGCTGAGAAAGAGCATACGTGCTCAGCAAGCCTTCCCTGGATAAGGAATATAAATCTCAAAGGGGAAACTCAGGGGAGGGCTGACCTGCAAGGACCTTTACATGAATATATACTAACACATAATTCACATATAATACTGATTAGCACACCTTCAACCAGAGAGGAGGAACTAACTAGAGTTGTTCCGATACCGATACCAGTATCGGAAATGCCTCCGATACAGCCTAAAATGCTGGATCAGGTATTGGCGAGTACGCGAGTCTATGCACCGATCCGATATCATATAATTTATTAGCCCCGAAAAAAATCAACTTTAAAGTAGTTTCACCGGATAAAACAGCCGTTTTCCTGGATATCTATACTTATATACTAAATTTATACTGTTACTGTACTATTTAAAATTTTAAATGTCTTTTATTTTACTAAATTGTGGCTGCACTTTAACAGTTTTTTAAAGGAATTGTTATTTATTCCTAGATTTATTTATTTATGTTCTTTTTCAGTTATGACTGACTGTCAAACTAGATAATAAAGTTCTATGGCATTCAAGGGTTTAACCTGAGCCAGGCCATGCAACAATGATAGCAATCATATCACACCCATACAGGGTTAGCAGTATACAGCTGTTAAAAAAAGAATAATAATATATATATTTTTTTTAATGCACTGGGTATTGGATCGGTACTCGGTATCGGCCGATACGCAAGTTCAGGTATCGGAATCGGTATCGGGAAGGAAAAAATGGTATCGGAACATCTCTAGAACTAACCAGTGAAATCGCCTGGTGTAGTGTTTGGTTGGAGTGAAAACCTGCAGACTTTATCCCTGTAATACACACATAATGCACATGTTTCGATCCTGGCGTCTCACCTCCGTTCCAGGAGCCGTTGTGTGGTAATACTGTTGCGGCGGCGGCGTCATGGCTGTCCTCCGGCGTGGTCGTGTCTCCGTCGGCGGCCTCAGGCTCCTGCAGGCTGTCCTCCTCCACGATGTGTAGCTTGTCCTCGTCGTCGGAGTCTGAGCTGGCCTCCAAGCCATTGTTGAAGTTTGTCACTGCGGAGAAGAGAGGGAGAGATGGGACATGAGTTTCTCCGCTACACCTTACAGCAGTGGCCCCCAATCCCAGTCCTGCTGGTTTTCATTCTATACGTCTAATCGGGGACTCTTATGCCACGTGAATGCACTTAACTGGTAGGATAGAAACCCAGCAAGAAAGTGAACCCATATCTCTAACTCTGCCAGTGTTAGTGCTCTACCTATTGAGCTCCACACAGCTACACAATGAGAATTTTATGGGGAAACTGCACAATAGTCCTGAATGATTCTCTGTTGCCATACGATGGAGGAAATTTGTCTGTCTAGGTGTGAATTTGATAGCGCAATTGCTTCCTGATTCAACAAAATAGAGATTACATTCTATGATCTTACATTCCAATTTCACCCAGTCTAAAAGTAGAACCACACGTAGGCTACAGCGAGTGGGAAATAATGGAATGGGGAAAGGCTTTTGCGAAAACCAAAATACAGCAGTGAATAGGCTAACCTTCAACTTCTCCTGCACATGTCAAAACACGTGTCAAATTTGGCAGCTATAATAATACTCTTATCTCCAACATAATTTCCTCAAGAGGAGACCCGTTGGACCTGTGCTCCAGAGTTTACATAACCCCGCTGACCGATAAAAGAACGGTGGATCCATTAAAAGCAGCGCAGCACGGCTTCAATTAGCCCGCCTTTGCTAAGGAGGAGCGTTGGTCAAGGACGGCCTGTTGCAGACCAGACTTTACACCGTACCTATTATCTGCTACATCAGTTTGAACGAGACGCACAAGTAGGACAAAAAAGGGCCTTGTGTGTATAAAACATATTAAAAATAAACCAAGATATCTCAAGATCAAGGAAATTGCAGTCCCATGACATCATTGAATAGCATTGACTGAGATGGCTGAAAGAAAATATCACAATCACATTCCCATACCCATAGTAAACGTCTAGATTTTTTTAATGATTTTAGATACAAGGAAGGAAACTAACTTTTTGTCTACAGGCCACAGTTGCTGATTCATTATTTTGCCAGCCAAAGTAGGTTTTTAGAATAGAATAGGACCTCTAAATGATGGATAAGTTACCTGTCAAAATGGCTGGTAGAGTGGGCACAGTAAACTAGCCTAAATATTGTATTAACCAGCCAAAAGTGTGGTAACTTAACTAGGCCAAATAGGGTTACAGCTACTAGCCTAAACACAGTAGACTAGGCTAAATAGTGTTAACCACCCCTAATAATGCTATCTCAACTAGCCTAAACTAACTCAACTAGCCCAAATGGCATTAACTAGTCTGTATTCATAGTATTCCTATGATGTCACATGAATTTTCTACCAATATGTCACCTTACAATACACACAGCTCATTGACTGTTTGTCATTTGATTGTATGATCTGTTAATTTATTACAATCACCAAGATGGCCATGTGGTGATGTAACACAACACAATTAACAAGTCTAAACAGAGCTAACTCAGCTAGACCAAGTTAACTAGCCTAAACACAGTTAAACAGCCCGAACAGTGTTACCTTAACTAGCCTAAACTAGGGCTGGGCGATATGGACCAAAAATCATATCTCGGTATTTTTAGGCTGAATGGCGATACACGATATATATCTCAGTATTTTCTACGAAGTAGGCTAAATGTTCAGTTGTAAGTCAAAGCCACATGTGAGATGTCACTTTCATTAAAACAAGACTGTGATCAAAATAAAATGCAAAGACAGGGTTTCCTTCCCTGTTTTAGAACAGTCTGGTAAGTTCAGAAAATTACATCACTTTATTGTAATGCAGCCTTTAAAACCAGGAAAAGACAACACTTATGCCATATCACGATATTACGATATCCAAAATCTAAGACGATATTTAGTCTCATATCACGATATCGATATAATATTGATATATCGCCCAGCCCTAGCCTAAACACAGTGAACTAGCATAAACATGGCAAACACTGCAGATCCATTGCCACCATTTGCTCCAAACTGTGGAGAATAATCTTCAGATCGATCAATCTATGACCTGAGGTACACACAATTTCCCTTTGTTCATACAGATGGAGAAAAGGCTGTTTATCAGCAAGAAGACATATATAAAAAAAAAACCAGGACAAACGGCAGACATGGGGAAAAATAATCACTTGTTTATCGGCCACAGAAAGCAAATCTATTTTACGCTGCGCTGCAGTCGCTGAGTTTGTCTGTGGGGCACTTCTGCTTAATGGGAGCTCAGGGTGAAAAATGGACCGACCCGACTGGTTTGAATGCACTGACGGGGAGAGGTGTGTGTGTGTATGTGTATGTGTGTGTGTGTTTGTGCACAGGGGTTTACAATGCAGCCATTTTAAAAAAAATTAATTAATGCCTCCAAGAAAATTAAAAATTCACAGTAGGGACGGGCATTTTCAATTTTCATATATCAGTCTCCTTAGTTCCTTTCCTGTGTGACTAAATTTTTAAGCTTTTTCAATTTTGGTGCACGTACTCCTAAAATGTCTCCAAAAATGTCACTGGTGTGTGTGTGTGTGTGTGTGTGTGTGTGTGTGTGTAGTGCAGACAAGCATACCTTAGCGGTAGATGGAGGTGAGGTATATACTATATATATCTGTGCAGTGAGCTATGAAGATTTGTAGTCTGCTATTAGCATATGGTTTGCTTTTTATTATTAGCGTCTATGTGTATGCAAATGACTGCATGCTTGTGTGTGTTGTGTGTGTGTGTGTATGTGTGTTGTGTATGTGGGTAGGTGAGCGATGAAGTTGTACACTACACTGTATGTATTAAGTTGCTTTTTCACTGTCAGCATGTGTATACTTGTGAGTGTACGTGAACACAAACGTGTACGTATGCGAGTGAAGTGTGTGAATGAAAGCAACTGTGTGTGTGTGTGTGTGTGTGTGTGTGTGTGTGTGTGTGTGTGCTCCACAGGGGAGCTGTACACCCTGGTGGAGGTGCTGAAGATGCCTAATGAGGAGGTAAGCTCTGGCTGTTTGTTCACAGGTGACAGGTGAACACACACACACAGGTCCCAAACCACAAAGGAAGCGGTGTGTGTGTGTGTGTATGTGTGTGTGGGTGTATGCCTGTGTGTGTGTGTGTGTAGTTCTGCACCTCACTATGCAATGGGAAGCTATTTCAGGTAGCACCGTTACTGCTCACACACACATGCACTCCCTGCAGAACAGATGACACACACCTAACCCACTCCTCCCATCCATCCATGATACACCCTGAACACACACACACACCCTGAACACACACACACACACACACACACACACACACACACACACACTCCTCCTACATCCCCTCCAGGACTGATGCAGTGTTTTCCGGAGATGATTCTGTCACTGCCAGACAGAAGAGTGGAGTTGGGGATGGAGGGGTGTAAAGAGGGGGGGGGGGGGGGGGGTGGAGAGAGATCGATGGACGTCTGGATCGATATGGAGGGGGGCGAGTCATGGAGTGAGCGAGCGAGTGAGTGAAGGAGGAGAGGGAGCAAAGTGGGGTGAGGAGGTGTGGAGAGAGAGAGAGAGACAGAGAGAGAGAGAGAGAGAGAGAAAGGAAATGAGAGAGGAGTGTTGCGTACAGAGGCTCTGATTGGTGATTTCATATGAGCCAGAGGGTGGAGAGAAACACACATGCAGGGTTGAAAGATACTGACAAAAAAAATCGAATTGCGATTATCTGACAGAATATTGCATTCATGATTTAAAGTGCGATTCATGTCATCACAGGTTTTTCTTGACATAAATATTTTAGAACTTTAAATCGTTTAAATAAAGGGGATTTTGTTAAGATGTCAGTGTGCAGGATTTACTGAGTTTGTTTACTGAGGTTTTCACCAATATTATAGTTGATTCACGGACCAAAGATTACCTGCAGCTCTAAAACACCTTGTTTAGAAATCCATTTTAGACACCTAAAAACAATAAATGGTAACTTGAGTGAACCTCAGTGGTTTAGAGAAGCTGATCAGTAAGCAGCTAACAACTATAATGCCCAAACAGACTTCCACTGGAGGCAGTGATTTCCTAAAAGCCAACAAATTGTCTTTAACACCCTCTTGACAACGAGCCTCTCTCTTCTTTCTCTCACACACAAACACACACATACACACACACAGAAAAAAACACACACTATCAACCAGACAGGCTCGTGGCAATACCAATAACAGAAATAATGAGCAAATGCAGGCTCCGGCCTCGTCTGCTTTTTTTTTTTTACAGTGTCAGATAAACAGCCGGTGTCTGCACTGCACACCCAAGGCAGCCTGTTGCAGACTGGTGAGTTATTCTTAACAGCGCTGGCTGGAGGGAAAGGCAGCCAGCCGAGCGCCAGATAACAGAGACGGCTTGAGAAAGTGGCACGAACACTAACTAAAGGTCTACACATACTTTTTCCATTCATCTCTCCACTGGGTTTGAAGATTTTGGTTGATACACAAGATCTGATGTAACTATAAGAGTACAAGACTTGATAACATCAGATCCTGTGCGTGAGTACAAAGAGTACAAATCTTAATTTCTTGACTGGATTTGGAGGTTTTGGTCGATGCATGATCTGTGTATTGTGATTGTTCAATTTGATTTTTCCATCGTTTTCCAGTCTTTTAATGCAATTTCTGAACTTTTCAAGACTTCAAAGTTATCAAATTTGTTTTCAATACTTCAAGACATCCTCTGTTCCTTCAAAGAAGCAAAGTTGGGAAGTGAACTAGATCTACTCAGTCTGCACAATATTCTCAGAAATATTAATCACTGACCTATAAAGTGATGTGTGACATGCTTGTCAAAACTTGGTGCTGAAAAATATGCATCAAACTAATGGGGAACATCATGTCAATATTCACTAAGGCTGCACTAGGCAAGATTTTTATCTAAAAATACAATACAATAATCTAAATCACAAAGTGGGGCTTCAGCGGAGAAGAGACCACCTCGAAGATTCTCCCTATTTGCCCAAATGTAATTCTGGTAATTCTGGTGTCTGGTATGGTCACTTCTCTGCCCACAGGAAGTGACAAATCCAAATTTAATAGTGAAATCCAAACTAAACAGCAGTGAGCAGCGCTCCGTCCAGAGAAAGCTGGACTCACCAGCTTTAGGTCTTCTCTCTCATCTCTTTGGTTTCCTTTGGTATAAAGCATCACAGCATAACATGAGTGTGCTGTGTGCAGTTTACTGACCTCACCTTACAGGATTTCTGGGCATTGAAGTTCAAATTTTTCAAACAGCTAACTCCCGCTGCCATTTTGGAGCTGCCTGCCAGTGTGCAAAGTTGCCTGGTAAGAGTTCACATATCATGGAACTGCACATCGGAACCAGAAACAATTTAATCACCAAGTCCAGTAACTGCACAGAGATTTTTCCTGGTGACACATTCACAAACAATGTGGCAAAACACACATCCACAACTACATACCGAACTATAAGCATGTTTAAATACCGAACTACAAGCATGTTTACATACCAAACTAAAATTTACATACTGAACTACAAGCATGTTTACATACCGAACTACAATTTACATACTGAACTACAAGCATGTTTACATACCGAACTACAAGCATGTTTACATACTGAACTACAAGCATGTTTACATATCGAACTACAAGCATGTTTACATATCAAACTACAAGCATGTTTACATATCGAACTACAAGCATGTTTACATACCGAACTACAATTTACATACTGAACTACAAGCATGTTTACATACCGAACTACAAGCATGTTTACATACCGAACTACAAGCATGTTTACATACCGAACTACCCAACTACGAGTGCGATTAGGCGTACATACTGAACTACAAGCGTAATTGCTGTCGACTCTCTGCCTTCTCTGTTCTCTTTGCCAAGAGCAGAGTGGAGTTACTGTAAACACAGACAGGGGGCAGCGCTGAGCAGATCACACTGGGGAAAACAACAAAACAATAACTGCCTCCAAACACACATGATGCAGGCATAACCAAGCTGCCCCACACACACACACACACACACACACACACACGTGCACAAACAGGTGTTACATGCAAGCCTCTCTCTCACACATACTTTCATTCTCTTTCTTACTCTCACACGAAAACGTACACACACACTGCTGCCAGTTATTTATAGTGGTCCCTCTGTGTGTGTGTGTGTGTGTGTGTGTGTGACCTGTCCAAATCATCATGACAATGCGTCAAGTGAACTGTTAATCCTCCGTCTGGAGGCCTGTGGAGGAGGGACGGGAGGAAGAGGAAGAGGGAAGTCTAGACGAGAGCATTCCTCCCTGCCTGCCTGTCCTTCTCTCTGATTAACACTCTAACTCATAACAGGCCTCGTCAAATTACTCCCATCTTTTGCTTTTCCACAATTTTTGTGATACTGATATGATTTCCACCACTTCAAATTCATAACTTTGGTTCTAAAACAATAAATTTTTTCTGATAGCTTCCTCTGTTTGTTGGCCCCTGTTGAGTGGAACCCTGCTTCATTATTCAGCAGGGGCGTCACTTCACTAAACCCTAAGATACGGCACAGTCCTTGCATCTCATATCATTTATAATATAATAATAATAAAGTTTATTCATATAGCACTATTCAAAACAGAAGTTACAAAGTGCTTAACAAAAAAACAAAAAAACAAAGTAGAAATGAAAAAAGCAGTAGCGAGGAAAATAAAATAAAATAAGAATTTTTTGCCACCAAAACCTCCAAACCTGCTTATATCATATTCACTAAATTTCTGGGGGAAAGCGGAGCAAGGACGTAGGTCACGAAAACTATCCGTTTAAACTATCAGCTGAGTCATTGGTATTGATCTACAATCCAATTGCCCCCCCCCCCCTATATTACAGCACAATTCTTACTTATTGTCCCTTTAAAATCGACCCAGATACCAAAAATCGCTGCGGTAATGACAGGTGTTGTTTTTGACACCCACTCCTATCGCTGAGGTAGAATAGTTTGACTTTTGTACCCATTTCTAGTAAAGTGTAATAAAATACTTCACCGTGACAACAGAATAGACTTTTTCCACGATCAAACAGAGTATAGATGGAGAGGGAAAAACAAAGCAGGAAAATCGTAACCAGGCGTTTCTATTGTGTCACTGGCAAAGTTCAGCAGCAGAAGGTAACTGTCTTCCTGTCTCGCCCTGTTCAAACACACACACACACACATATTCAGACACACAGGGACAGCAGGACACACATATTCACATGCTTCAGTTACACACATTTTCAAACCCACATGGACACACACACACACACACACACACACACACACACACATATTCAAACTCACACACTTCACAGTCAAACGAAAACCTGACGTTTACAAAGTAGAATTTTTTCCATGGGAATAACAAAAATACACAAAATGGATCCAGAGATGCAACATACATCACCAACATCTGCTTTTTAACAATGTTAAAACGGGTTAGGGTTAGTTTAACTTTAACAACAGCCTTAATTAAAACAAGAGAAAGATTGCAGAGAGGATGAGAGCAATAAGACAGAGGATGGAATTCATAATATCCTGTGTCCCTCACACTGTTTTTATTGTATGTAACCTTCAATTTATCAAGTAGGCTAATCCCACTGAGTTTAAGAAAAAGAAACCTGAACCTGAAGAGGAAAGCAGCACCAATGACAAAAACTTTGCAGACAAAACTCATCCCAACGGCACACATGGTCAAAAATACCATCAAAAATATAAATCAGAAGCAGTAAGTCCAAACTCACTACTGTGTATGAGCGCTCAACAGGCAACAGTCCAACAGCAGAGCAGCAGGCTCAGGGCCAGACCTAAAGACAGTGATAACTACTGTAGAAGCTCCTTCATGCATTTCTCCTGCATCTATCCTGCATTCGTTCTGTATACAGTACAGGCAGTCCTTTACCTTCCAACGGCGAAAATAGGAAAAGATAAATAATTTCTCGAAACAATTGCTCTTGGGAGAAGAGACAGCAGTGCAGCAGCAGTTCAGTGAGAGTGCAGTGAAGCGTCTGACTTCTTCTGTCTGCATCTGCAGCTCTATCAGTCAGCCAGACCTGCATCAAGACCATGTGACTGCAGGGGAAAACCATGTCCAACACAACACAGCACAGCACAACACAACACAACACAACACAACACAACACAACACAGCACAACACAACACAACACAACACAACACAACACAACACAGCACAACACAACACAACATAACACAACACAACACAACTGAACCCTGACAGGATGACACGGCCTGGCCTGGTATCTGGGTCAAAGGTCAACTACTGAGTGCTGGAGAGAGGGGGGAGGAGAGCTAACTAGGGTTTTACTAATATATCAGTTTGGATATCTGCATATCATATTTTATATCTGGCCAATATTGGCCTTATTAAAAATTAAATCAGCCAGTGTCGTCTCCTATATAATGCAGATTGTCTGATTACATATTTAGCGTATAATTGATCAATACTAAACTGGTTGTCTATGGGAAACCCTTAACCTGAATTGATTCTAATGCAAAAACAGATGTGTTGTTAGTGTTGTTATTATTGTTATTGTAATCATTATTATCCTGGGTTTCAATGGTGTTAGTCTAAATGCTGTTTCAGAGGCTATTCCACGCTGCCAATAATAAAATCATTAATAAATGGTGAATTAATCATTATTTAATATTTATCAATTATCAGTTAATTAACTACACACTTGATGATTAGCCCCTATTGTAGCAGCAGCTGATGTTTACACTGCTTAGGGTTACCAAGTGTTTAAATACATACATTTAAATGACTTGGGCTTCTTTAATAATGATGCTTATAGTAAAATGTCAATATAAGAAAGAAAGAAATGTAGGCCATCTTCAGGCTGTATAGTGAGACCACAGCTAGCTTGCTAGGTGTGTGTGTGTGAGTGTGTGTGTGTGTGTGTGTGTGTGTGTGTGTGTGTGTGTGTGTATTGACCCAGTGCAGCTGTGCAGTATGGGCCCTCTGCCAAGCCCCTAACAGACAATTACCCCACTGTGTGTGTGTGTGTGTGTGTGTGTGTGTGTGTGTGTGTGTGTGACAGCCAAACAGAAGAGTGTACATCACTGGAGCTGTCTGTCTGCTACTAGATGTGACCAGACTTTAACATGGTGAGCAGCTGGGGAGAGGGACAGCCCACTTAAAGGGACAGTGACACTTTTTTTTTTTCATCATATTGGTTGTTACATGACATTGCATTTTATACATTTAGCTGAATCCAGAGATTCAGAGACAAGTACAAGATGGACGGTTGTATCTTGTATGTCTCAAGACATCTGCAGTTTTCATGTTTCATTGTTGAAGAATCGTTTCTGGGAGCTTGACTGTGAAAAGCTGTGAATTCAGTATTTACAATCTTCTTAAAGGTGCTATGTGTAGCATTTTTAAACACTAATATCTCATGGTCAAAATAGCTGTGACACCTTGGCATAATTACCGTAAACAAATGAGACAATGGATCAAGATGATTAGCAGCCTCTACCTCACCCCAGTGGTATTGTTAGTGCGAGTGTTTCTCAAAATCAAGACCACATTTCCCATAAATCCCATTGCTTCTTGTTGCAGAGAAGTTGCTGCAACTTCTCCTCCCTCCCGCTTCTTAAACTGAAGAGGATAAAAATGTTGGAAGTGATTTGTCTATCGGCCTTCCACTCCTTCCACCATCTGCCGTTGCCAGAAACTCTGAAAGCTTTAGCTCCGTTTGCTCTGGAAGAACAGCGCCCTCTTCCTGTATTGTGCCGTAAAGCAATCTAGCAGATTTCCCTCCAAATTCGACCAGGTGGCTCACGATGTAAAATGCAGAGTAGAGGCTGCCAGTTTTCTTGTTTGTTTACATTAATTATACTAACGTCTCAAAATGAATGTGGTAATGATTTATCGTTGTTAAAATGCTACACGTAGCTGCTTTAAATGCCTGCCTGGTTAAATAACGGCTACATCAGAATGAAAGCCAGCCCTCGTTGAAGGGACTGGGAGTTGTTAACTAAAAAGCATTGAGTCATAGTGTTGAAGTCATATTCCTGAGGTGTCTGGTAAAAGTCAACAGCATGAGGTAAAGGCTGAGGCGGCATCATCCACAGAGAGGAGAGAGGAGAGAGGAGGGGAGGGGAGGGGAGGGGTGGGGTCGCTTGTTTCCCTGGCACACCGCACCGCGTTTCCATGCCCACCTCACAGAATACAACCGACAACCTCCCGGCAAACACACAGAGCTATAAATGCACCAGCTCAACACACACACACACACACACACACACACACACACACACACACACCACACACCACACACACCACACACACAGAAAGGAAAGCCCCTCTCAATGTGGCCAGCACTGTAAGACAGAGGCCAGGGACTTCCCCCCCTCAAAAAGAGGCAGAGCATCTGCCACGTGTGTGTGTGTATGTGAGTGTGTGTGTGTGTGTGTGTGTGTGTGTGAGAGAGTGAGAGAGAGTGAGAGAGAGAGAGAGACAGCCTCTGTGTGCATGTATGTGATTAATAACTGTACAGTGAATCTTTATAATTTACTCTGATAACAGTCAGTGAAGCATAACGTGTCTTTGCAGTTGTGTGTGTGTGTGTGTGTGTGTATGTGTGTGTGTGTGTGTGTGTGTCCTGAGAGTAATCAGGACTCTCCAGCTGCTTCCTGCTCAGCCCAGGTGCTCACTGAGACCCCATCAGACCTCTCTCTCTCTCTCGCTCTCTCTCTCTCTCCCTCTCTCTCTCATTCTCTATGTCTCTCTCCCCTCTCTCTCTCTCTCTCTCTCTCTGGGGACACAGCAGGCTCAAGGCTCGGCCCCTCAGCAGAGAATAGTAGGAACTATATAAAGGAAGAGGAGCCTCGCCGTTCTGCAGCAGGACAACAACAGAGGCTGAGAGAAAAGACTGGCACATTAAAGCGGCTGCAGGGTGGCCCAGTGGTGAGAGGGACTGTCATGTAGCTGAAAGGTCACAGGTTTGATCCCAGCAGCAGCCAAGTATCCTGGAGACACCAAACTCCTATCTGCAAGGTCCCAAACTGACAAGCGACACATGCAGGTAAAATTCACTTTCACAAAATTCAATTTTTGAGACAATAATATTTGAATGCCTTAGTTATATACAGTATTTCGTCTTTGCCTTCTCTCAGACTTTGTCCCTGGTAGCCACTGTACACTCTCTGTGACCGTGAGCCAATCAAATCAAAGCAAAAAAAAATGGCCCTGTATCAAATATGCTCCTGATTGGCCGCCTGTTACGCTGCTCTACAAAAAGTGGTAGGGTCTAAACATCTGCAAACTGTTCCTTCTGTTTCTCCACTGCCTGGTAGAGTTGTCACGGTGGTGCCATTTTGACACCGGTGTCATTTCCCTCCTCAACACCGGCCATACCGGTTATACCGTCTGTCGCCACTAGGGGGTCTAAGCGCTATCAAAGTCAGCGTCATTACAATGAAAGAGAAACTTAAAATTCCTCTCCAAACTCACGTTAACGGCATTTGTAAACGGTAACACTTTTTAATCAGCGATTTGTAACACTGCTCAACACTCAGGTAGTTAATGTGAGTGCAGAGCAGATTCTGGCATACTACTCTTCTTTACGCTCCCATTGGATTGTACTGGACACATTGCTGTCACTAGGTAAGGACAAATAATTAATCCTATTCATCCTATTCTGTCATATTAGTGATCAGATTTAGTGATCAGTATGTTGTTAGTATGTCCATTTATAATTTTGTAGCCTAACTTGAACATGGAAGCTCTGAATATGTGCTTTTATTTTACAAAATACAAAGTAACAAAATAACGATATTCCCGGTGTGGGGCTAATGCCACCGGTGTGGGCTCCAAGACCGCATGCCACCGTTAACACCGCCCACCGTGCAGGGCTGGGCAATATATCGATATTATATCGATATCGTGATATGAGACTAGATATCGTCTTAGATTTTGGATATCGTAATATCGTGATATGGCATAAGTGTTGTCTTTTCCTGGTTTTAAAGTGTGTGTGTGAAGTGATGTAATTTTCTGAACTTACCAGACTGTTCTAGCTGTTCTATTATTTGCCTTTACCCACTTAGTCATTATATCCACATTACTGATGATTATTTATCAAAAATTTTATTGTGTAAATATTTTGTGAAAGCACCAATAGTCATCCCTACAATATTGTCGCAATATCGATATCGAGGTATTTGGTCAAAAATATTGTGATACTTGATTTCGTCCATATCGCCCAGCCCTACCACCGCAGCAACTTAAACTTTACATTATTCCCATGTGGCGACACATTGCAAGTGTGAGGCCACTATAAAGAAAAGACAAAAAAAAGACAAGACAAAAACAGGTACGAGTGAGCAAGTTCAAAATGAAATCTCTAAATCTGCTCTTGTCTCTGTTGAATGTCTCACACAGTACCTGACTCTACACACAAAATAGCACTGAAAACAGTTACGGTGACATATTTCTATGAAAAATGTATATTCATTATTTTGGCTGGTAAAAATATTCTTGGCAGGTGTTTTTTTTTATTTTTTACTTTACCACCTTGGCAGGTGAGCCAAAAGGTTAATTTTGGACACTGCCTTCCTGCTCTACTCACTTTAAGTGACTCTGTATGAGAGCATCACCTAAATACTTAATTCATGAATCTAGGTTAGTCCCACTGAGATCAAGGACTTATTTTACAAGCTGGACCTTTTAGCAAGCTGCCACCAGTGCCAAGTGTGAGCTACTGCTTTTAAAGGTTTCATTCCAAAACGCAATACATCCATTTTGGGGAAGAAAAAAAAAACGCTACCTGAAATTCACTCATCAATATTTTAACACCACAGATGATTCTATCCTCGAAAGCACAGCTATTTTGAAAGCAGAGGTCTTAAAGGTCCGGTATTATTTAGCTTTCATGATTTTGTTTTCACATACACTTTGGCTCAGGATAAGAATAACGTCCTTCATGATGTTTTGCAAATTGCAGGAGGTTGAAGGGGGTTGAGTCAGTTTAAATGCTGCAAATTTGCTTGATTTTTGCTTGGTTTAGTGAGGGAAAACCAATCAGGACCAAGTCCAGTTGTGATGCGATGATTGCAATTACACTGAAACTGCCTGTGAAAAAAGGATTAATTTTTCAAAATGCAGTTACTGTAACCAATCAAAGAAATTCAAATTTCAACAGTGTCTATATTAAACATCATTAATCATATAGTATATAGAGGAAAAATCCTATGACAGGGCCACTTTAAATTGACTCATAACTTCAATAGTAACCCATAATGTGCTTTACCTTCATGCCTGCAATCACTTTGACAAATTACGTTTTAATGTTTTCAAATGGTGTAGGCCTATATCTCATTCTGGAATGAAACTCTTCATGTAGGGTTTCTGTTTCAGACTTACAAGCTCCTCTTAAACAGCAGAATACAGGCCTTAGAGTGACGCTTAGATCATTTCCAAAGTTCCCAGATGTTACAAGCCGAGTTACAGGTGAGAGGTGGTGCAGCACCGTAGCTGATGTCATTTGCCCAAAGCTCCCATTTACTGCGAGCGTCTGTCACGGAGCTGACTGGGCCATGACTCACGAGACGCCGCTGTACCTGACACACCACTGACATCACCGCTGGAGACTGTGTGTGTGTGTGTGTGTGTGTGTATTAAAGAGGTGAGGGTGTGATTTAAGTGTATATGTATTTTTCTAGAGCGCTTCGACTGCCATACAGTGTATTTTAGTAATTTGCTTCTCTCTATATTCCTCTGAGACACATATATGCTGTACATGCATGTGTTTCACTGGAGGGGTCAGAGGTCAGAAGCAGCCAGGAGCATAATAAGTATGCAATACTATAATATGGGTAGTCTATTCAAGTCTTACCAAGCGTGTACGTCTTTACTGTGAAAATGTACAGGCAGCGGTATACTAACAACAAAGTCGAACTTGTCCGAAATGGACAGTCGAACACGGCGCCACATGCAAATGTGTGTCTACTCGCTGTGGCTTTGTATTGTTTGTTTATTTACACTCCATGCCAGTGTGGTGACATGAAGATTAAAGAGGAAACCGTAACCTAGAGAAACCGAAACAGCAGTGGAAAAAACTCAATAAGAGAGAACATCAACAACAACACTGGCTGAGGTGAAACAGCGACAAAAGCAGCCGAGGGAACATGAGGATTCAGAAACTGTTCGATCATAAAGGTTCAGAAATCCTTCGACAAACTCAAGACGCGCCTCCAGACGATTCAGGTTGAAAGAGTTGACCACGGGATGTTAGCATGGAGACGGAAACAAAGGCAATGAACCGGAAAAGGAAAATGCAGACGCTTTTCCACAAGGCAACGCAACCGATCAGGTGATATCTGAAGACTCATTTCAGACAGTGAGGGCTGGTGTGAGAAGAATTCGATAAGTTCGGCCAGCGAGCCTGCGCACACTGCAGAGTCCAAAGACAAGTTTTTTCCACAAACGTGTCAGTAAACATTTCTCAGTAGAAACCTGACGAAACCTTTACAGCAATTCAGATTTTGACAAAATAAGGATGAGAGTGAGGTGTGTAAAGTATTGTCAGTCCATTTTGAGAGTGATAATATGCATCAGGCTAATGAAGTACATGTTTATGTGTGTAGGTGTATGTGTGTGTGTGTGTGTGTGTGTGTGTGTGTGTGTGTGTGTGTGTGTGTGTCAGCAGTGAGTCATGCTCCACAGGGGGTGCCAGTACACCGGGGCATTACGTAACATTCTCAGCTCAGTCTTGTTACCGCTGCCTGGAAAAACCACTGGTTCCACCTCACCTCCGCACTACATCACACTGCCTGTCTAATCAACAAGAGTTCATCAGTGAGTTGACTGTACACGACTGGGTGGGGAGTTATGGATTAAAGCTGCACCAGGGAAGATTTTATGTAAAAAAAAATACAAATTGGGACTGCAACAGAGAAGAGCATTATATTCCCAGTAATTGAGATGCCATAGATTCGTCCAAATTAAATTCTGGTGTCAGGTACGGACAAAACCTAAGAATGAAATACAACCTGTCTCCTAAACAACAGCAAGTGAGCAGGGCTGGCTCGTTACAGGATTTCTGGGTATTGAAGTTCAAATTTTTCAAACTTCTCACTGCCAGTAGGAGCCTAAGATGAACTATATATTACTATATATTAAGTAGGAGCGCACCGATCAATCGGCAACCAATCATAATAAATCGATAAATGTTCTATATAGATAACCCTTAATATAAGATGCAAAAAGTGCAATAAAATCATTTTGTTCCCCAAATCATCATGACATCACATCGCGCAGCCCTAAATTGTTGCTGATGTCATCCCCTCTTGCTCTCCGCTGTTTCTCAACTGTACCATTTAATTAGGTGGAAATGTCTTAAGAGTTATGGAAAAGAGCCAGAATAGAGAAGTATTTTAAGATGTTGTAACACAACTATTGCAGCAGTAAACAGGTTGTGATGTGGCATTTGTGTGAAATGCGGCAGCGGTGCAGCAGCCTGAAGGTTACAGAAGGAGGCTTGTGACAGAAAAACCAGCTGAGAGAATCTGGACTGGGAAAGTGAAACAGTAACGGCTTTCCGTCCCTCAAAACTACTGTCAAGGTGCCTTTGAGCAAGGCACTTCAGCCCCGAATTGGGAAAAATATTAAATCCTTGTAATTTTTTTTTTTTTTTTAGCATGAATATGGTCACAGTTATATGGAATTTTGGCACAAAACTTCGGCTAACAGCAATCAAAAATGATCCGTATTTGTCTTCAAAACCCATATGGGCTATAACTTAATCTTCAGGTGTGAATGTGTATAACTGTATGAATGTGAAGCAGTGCAGAACTGAAAAACAGTATGCATGCTCAGTCAACTTTCCCTGACTCATAACAAATAAAAATAGTTTGACTTTGTTCTGAAAATAAGACTGAGAAACGGCTAGAAACAACTATGTGTTTCTGTTCACCTGAGGCTCTGTTTCTCTTTTAATATACAGCCAGCCAAAATGAAACCAGCTAATATTCCCAGGCTGTGCAACACATTTGCAGAGTAGTGATATTTCTCAGATACAGCAGCCAGTAGGGTGGCCAGTCCCTACCACAGAGTATCTGCAGGTTTCAGAGAGACAAATTTAAATTTCAATGTCCCCTGGAACTGAAATTCAGACCAATTTAGAAACCAAAACAAAGAAACAAAGCTGCCAAAACCAGCCTATTTCTGCCTGAACATTGCTAATGAAAGTTTTGAAAAAGGGAGTTAATTGTTAAGGGACATAAAGCCCAAGAATGCATATTGTACTTCTAATCATGTTCTGTATTAATCTAAGAGTGAACATGCAGCACAAAAAAAACCTGTAATTGGCGACAAAATAAGACATCGAATAACTTTTTGAAGACATTTGACTTTCTGAAGCCTTAAATTTCTAAACTTCCAAGGACCAGCGGACACCCTGCTCCCAGCTCCAGGTCTGCCTTTCTGTTTCCGACTCTGCCCTCTGAGAGAAGACAGTTTGTTTTTGTGAATGGAGCTTCACAATAAAAACACAGAGGTGGATTCTGCTGTTTCTCCAACTCCCGCTGGTCCAGCGTGTCGGTAAAAGGCGATCCTCCGACTAGACACGTCTTTGACATTTACCTGCCACACTGACTTACTGCTGCCTCCCTGACAAGACAGTCCGTCATAACACACACACACACACACACACACACACACACATTCCGTCACCGAGTGCGTGTGTGTGTGTGTGTGTGTGTGTGTGTAAAGCAGACAAGAGCACCTTCAGCAGGATTTAACTCTCTCTGACAACTACTGGGTCATACGCTAATACAGTGCTGTTCGGATATTACACACACGCGCGCGCACACACACACACACACACAAATATGACATATAAACATCGTTTTGACCTACATATCAACATATCAGAGGCTATTAACCTACCCTGTCATGTAAATTAAAACATGTCACTATCAAATCTCTCTCTCTTTCTCTCTCGACTCACACCACACACACACACACTTGTTCATCGAGGGGGGGGGGGGTTCTCCCTCTCTGGAGCCCCGGTGACAAAATGTAACCTGAAGAGTGTTATGATAAGCGGACGTCCACATACAGGAAGTGACATATAGGGAAGTGAGGGGTTAAGGTGGCGACTGGTCACTTCCTGTTTACCTTAGCACCTTCCCTCCTCCTGTCTTCCTGTCTCCACCCCGTCCTCCACTCCACTCCTCCTCTGGCTTTAGAACAGATCGGCCTTCACTACAAACATCAGCGCTTAATGCACTTTACTGTCACATTTCACACATTTACATTCAGCGATGATGCTCTTACACGACAGCAACTTAATCTCTATCAGTAGATTAAGCTTAGATTCCTTGACTGAAAACATTACAAGCAGGCTGGGAAATTTCAAATACCACACAATACGATTTGATTTCGATACTATGAGCCACGATACAACACAATCTGATACTTTACACAGTATCAACATTATATAAAATATATATGACTGAAATTTGCTGTGAATTTATCAATACAGTGTATCTGCATTATTGACAGGGAGCAATTAAGGGAGCAAATTAGACGGAAACAATGCGCTTGCAATAACATGTAATAACACAAAAAATGAAAACGCACAACTCTGTGGAAGTTGAATTTAAATACACGTACTAGTAAAAAAGGCTCAGTCCAGTCAGGTTTTACTGCAGGCTGTCGGAAAATATCCAACTGGTGTCTGGTCATGTGTGCGGTGCGTAAATTTGTCGTTTTACCACAGTATTTTAATACCAAATGGCAAAGATTATGGAGAACATTACTTTAACAAACAAATGAACAAATGAACGAAGAGAAAACAAAAACAAAACCTGCTCTTCTGTAAAATTTCCAAAAATCATGTATCGGTGTATACATTTTTTTCACCGAGCCCTAGTTAGTTAAGTAACTGCAAGTAAGTAAAGATCAAAGCCAAAGCACCCAGACAGATGAACAAATAAATATTCCTGGTGTCTCTTAAATATGAATGTGAACATGAAAGGAGAAATTAAGAGGGAGAGAGAGAAAGACAGTGGGACAAAGTAAGAAAGAGAGAAAGAAAGATGAAGAATGAGAGAGAGAAATACAGTCAGAGAGCTGTGGTTGTAGGTCTGAAACAGTTTTCTGCCCTAGTGGACCGGTTCCCTTCTAGTTTGTTCCCCGCTCACTTCTTATTCACGTCTAAGAAACAAAAAGGACATCATTAATGGAACCAGGCCGGTGGAAACTCCCTGCTGCCAGTCCAGTTCTTTTAAATGCATGGGAGGAGAAACAGAAGTACTCACTTCAGAACAATGAGTACCTAACAGACCGCAGCCAGTCAGAGAGCGAGTGTGTGTGTGTGTGTGTGTGTGTGTGTGTGTGTGAGAGAGAGAGAGAGAGAGAGGTGAGTGTGTAAGAGGTGTGTGAGGGATGAGTTGGGCAGGCAGTCGATCATGTAACCTGCACTGTCACACTCACTCACACACACTCTCACTCACACACTCTCTCTCTCTCTCAGATATACACGTGCGCACACATACACACTTGCCCCCTCTCTCTCTCTCTCTCTCTCTCTATTTCTCTCTCTCTCTCTCTCTCTCTCTCACACACACACTTGCTCTTACACACAACCACTCTGGCAGGGCGTTGCCCCTCTTCCTTCACCACACAAGCTGCAGAGGAGAGTACAGAGCCTAAGGTTAATTTAATACTACAGTACATGCGTTAATCTAGTTCAACAGGACACACACACAGACACAGACACAGACACACACACACACACACACACACACACACACACAGACACAGACACACACACACACACACACACACACACACATACACACACACACACACACACACTAATCTCCTCTGCCAAAAGGCCATCCATACCAGCTCCACACCTGGATTACAGGGTTTTATACAATAATCTATGATGGGTGATTTGTTGTGCATGGTTAGTGGTGTTTGTACACTGGACTCAGGCTTTTGCTCATGTCAGTTGAGTCGATGTGGTTATCAACCGTGTCGATGATTACAGTGGAGCTGTGGACAGAGGCTGACACAGGTGGCAGGTAATGACACTGCAGCAGACAACAATCACATGCACAGAATTACCTCTGCATCCTCTTCCACTGTTATCAATCTGTGATGTTCCATGTATTCCAGGAGTTATTTTGTGTTGTAATTAAGCTGTTTTACCTGCCTCCTCTACTTCTACTTCAGTTACATTTCCTACGTTTCCCAGAATGCATTTCAACTACCCACAGAGAGCAGGTGTGAACTTGTCAATTTCAATCAAAGGTGGGTATATGTGCATAGGACTATAGCTAGCTATTTAGCTATATTTTCTAGCTTGTGAATACTGGGGTGTGTCTATGATCGCAGCTACGCCCCTTACTCAAAACACAACATGTCTTGTGGCTGCATTGCATTCTGGTCTATTGAGGCTACTGTGGGTGGAGACACTGGTCTGTCTGCCTCTTCTACGATGGATTTCCCCCTGTTAGAAGCCCTCGCTCTTTGATTCTGAGGGACTGACACCAAAACCTGACGTTTACCGTTGATGTTTTAGCTGTACATCGCTGAAACATTTTCTACGATCAAACTCCACTGTAGCTGCAGGAAATATCTCAACATGACGTCACATCGTCTATATTTGGCCTGTTATCCGCGGGAATAAGAAAAATACACCGCCAAACAATAAAATGGACCCCTGGAATGCAAGGTACATCACCAGTAGCTGCTTTTTAACAGTGTTAGAGTGTTTCAGAGTGGATTTTTCCTTTAAAAAGATTCTGATTCAACACAGAAAACACAGTTCTGATGTATCCCTTGTGTGACTAAAGTAGGGCATAGATACCTGGCTTTGATGTTAGAAAGAAAGAGGCTAGGTACAGGGGGGGTTTTTTTATGTTGGGCCCCTCCCATCACTGATGCTTCATTCAATAAGGCTCAAGAACCTGCAAAGTACTGTAAATACTTTTTGGGACATACAATGCAGCTGATGGGCTTCCTGCTACTATAACATCAGTCATGTGTGAGTAAGAGGCTAGCAGGCTAATCACAGTGATGCGGTCTGCCTGCCTGCCTGCCTGACCTGTTTCCCTGTGGCCTGACAAACAGCCTGGGGTGCAGGCGGTCAGGATTTGGGTGAAATATCTCTTTAATAGCCTTCCAAGTCTGAAGGCTTAGATTGTGGACAGGTTCGAGGGCAGGACCTGGAGTCAGGCAGAAAATAGCTCAAGGAGATATGTGTGTGTGTGTGTCTATGCACGTGTGAGGGCAAATGTGCGTGTGTGTGTGTGCGTGTGTGTGATGGCTGAAGGCTGCCTTGCCAAGAATAAGCGATTAAGAGGAGCTGTGCTGACCCCGTTTTCCAGCACTCTGTGAAGGAGACCCAGGGGGATAAAGACCGGGGAGGTTACATAAGCTTTCCTCCCAGAAGACTCTCACATGTATAACATACACTGTCACAGTCATACAGAGAGAGAGAGAAAGAGAGAGACAGAGAGACTCTATAGGCCTACTCAATGCACTACCGGCCACAGAATGCTTACACAAGCCACGTAAGATAAAGCAGAAAAGGAAGACGCAGTGATAAGCCAGCAGGCAGCAGCCGGTAACCAGCCTCCCAGGCTCTTTAGCTCTGCAGGATCCAGACGACCAGTCAGCCTGGCTCAGGAGCGGCAGGCGGGACGAGGAGGAGGACAGTGGGAGAGTGAAAATCAATCTGATAGCTAGAGTTTCCACGCCAGGGGCCACACAAGAGCCGACCGACCAGAGGAACTGATTCAATTTACCTAAGAAGCCCAGCTGTTACTCTGAGGCAGAGAGAGAGAGAGAGAGAGAGAATATGTGTGTGTGTGTGTGTGTGTGTGTGTGTGTGTGTGTGTGTGTGTGTGTGTGTGTGTGTGTGCCAGGAAAAATTGCTATACTAGCACTTTCCTTTCTTCTCCATTTCTTTCTTTTATTCCATTTTTTATATAGCGGCTCCATTTTGGCAGACATGAGATGCGAGACTGAGACAGTGAATGTCTTTGGCTTGCTAAATGACTGTGTGTGTGTGTGTGTGTGTGTGTGTGTGCGTGTGTGTGTACGCGCTGCCTCATACTGAGAGTGCTTTGGCTCATGACAAGTTATATATTATCCATACATCACCTGCATGTGACTCTGTGATTTCATTATGTGCACAAATGGACTGCAGTGCCTGCGCTGCATGAGCTAAACAGGTTCCTTACAGAGAGCTGGTAAACACTCATCCCAAGACCCTGTTTACTGCTTCCTGCTTCTTGCTAAAGCTCTGCTGTTATTGGCTGCAACCTGGCTGTCAAAAGTAGGGCCTGTGGGCCAAATTTGCCCCCCCTTGAAAATTATTTTGGCTCTTCAAATGGTTCCAGAGACTGATAAGATATTCTAATGGCTCTATTGTGGTGCAATTTAGCTGTATTTGGAGAGTTGTTTAGAGATAACTTGCCTACTGCAAGGCATAATAAACAATGATGATGCAAGACCTGAGAAGCTAATGCTCACTTCTTCTTCCCTTATAAATAATCAATGTACAATCAAATTCTTTGGCATGCAGCCCTCCACTCTTGTTGCCCTACAGCCATTCAAAGTCTGTAGTAAAATGTTTGTGCTATGGGTTTTATCCTTCAAAAAAATCTAGCAACCAACCATGTTTGTAAGGAGCTTTGGATAACACTGTCAAGTTAAAACTGTGAATGATGCGGTGCAATAATGTGACAGTATTTCTGCACCTCTCTTCCTGTCACTTACTCTCTGTCTCTGTCTGTCTGTTCCCCAGAGCGCAGCGAGTCCCTGAACTCTCCTCCCCGCTCCCCTGCTCACTGCACTTTCATTACACTCCCTTACTTCATTCTCTGGCAAGCTGGCTCGCCCTCGGAGGACTGCATCACTGGAATACACATTACAAGCGTGGACGCAAAGCAGTCAGACACACACACACACACACAGACAGATAAACCCTACCGGTGTAATAGATCAGACATCAATGCTAACAGTCCACAGCATTTGTCTGCAGTCGTCCTGAAGTGAACCTACTGTACCATCCAAAGTGAAGTTTACTGCAAACACTGTTTTGGACCGTTGGCTAATTACACTTCAAAGCAGATGAGATGTGGCACCCGGGGCGAGAGAAGGTCAGGGAGTAAAGAGTCCTCTGAGCTCTGGAGCAGGACCATGCTGCACCACTCTGCTGTCGGACGTTTGGTTTATGCTGCTTGGACAGTTCAGGTAGTGCCAAGTGAAGCTCTGTCCGGACGGTGTTAGTATTGCTTGAGGAGGGCTGGGAATGTAGTTTTTAGCAGAGAGATTCAGTGATTTCAGTCCCGTGTGGATCAACGTTAATTGTGATTATTACAGAGCGTGCATCACTGTGGGAGTAATAATTAACTGGCAAATAACCCGCTATTTTTCACCGAACTCCCACATCCTCTGTCAATTCGATGGCATGTGATTCATGGGGTCGGATCAGGTTTTTCTATTGTGCCTGATGCACTCACAATACCTTCTTTTTAGGTAGTCAATTCTTTCCCAGCACTTTGCAGAACTTCCAAATGTTTTCACACTGAGTAGTAAATAATTTATAAATTTCCTCCCAAATCTTGTCTTGATTATGTATTGATTTCTTAAATTGGAGCCCAAAGAGAAATTAACTCCAAAGTCTCCTCTCGCGTCTGGTGTCTTGATTTGGTTTGAGGGATTTCTGTGTGTGTGTGTGTGTGTGTGTGTGTGTGTGTGTGTGTACTCGCGCAGTGGTGCATTGAGCAGTTTTTCCATGTTGAACAGTTTTCGTTTTGACGTATCCCCCTTAGTAATTTATGGGAGCACTAAAGTAACATCTATATGCCGTCCACATCGTTCAAAATAATACATACGGATATTTTACACCACTTTTGATTATGCACTGCAGTTGGACAGGAAGCTAACTTTTTCTGCCCGCTGGCTGCAGAATTCTACATATCAAAAGCTACATTAACTGTTTCACCAGGCAAATTACTTTTTAATAGAAAGGAACCTCCAAATGATGATGGGTTCCTGACCAAAGTGGCTGGTAGAGTCGACAAGATTACAAGCATTTGCCAACATCTGGCTAGTGGCTAGTGGTAATTTCCCACTCTGACTAAAATTGAACTGAAATTGAGTGCCATTAATGCACAACTAAGTTAATTCTGTTACGAGTAGATGAAAATAAAGTGCAGCTGGTGACCACCATGCTAATGGTTACCGCCTCAGCCCCCCCCCCTCCCCTCAGTGAGCAGCCATGCTGCAGTGTAAGACCAGAGGCCAGAGAGGAGAGAATGCAGCGTAGCGAAGAGCCATGCTGTGCTAATCAGCGCTAAAGAGGTCGGAAAGGTCGCTAGCCGGCCACTGGCGCCCATTGACTGGGAACGAGCAGCGACAAAGCATGGAGAGGCCACTGTGTGAGGGGAGGAGGAGGAGGAGGAGGCAGGACAGGCCACAGTGTGAGGGGGGGAGGAGGAGGAGGAAGAGGAGGAGGAGGCAGGACAGGCCACTGTGTGAGGGGGGGAGGAGGAACTCTGAGCACATGGCATTTCAAGACATGACACACCAGAGGGGAGAAGAAAGCATGGCAGCTCGCCATCATCGAATAGTAACAATGCTTAGCGCTGCTCCTAACTCCATTCCCTGCAATACATTTTCAGCTTTATGTTATGTTAATTTTATGTTATTCCAAATCAGATTGAGGATCATAACATAAATGGTAATGTAAGTAATGTAAATGGTCAAGAATCTGTCTTCTTTGTCACTAACATGTGGTATGCATAACAATGGGCTACATATTTGATAGTCTATATCAATGAATAATATACTGAACAAAAATATAAACGCAACACTTTTGTTTTTGCTCCCATTTTTCATGAGTTGAAATAAAAGATCTAAGACTTTTTCTATGCACACAAAAGGCTTATTTCTCTCAAATTTTGTTCACAAATTTGTTTAAATCCGTGTTAGTGAGCACTTCTCCTTTCCCAAGATAATCCATCCACCTGACAGGTGTGGCATATCAAGATGCTGATTAAACAGCATGATTATTGCACAGGTGTGCCTTGGGCTGGTCACAATAAAAGGCCACTCTAAAATGTGCAGTTTTTATCACATAACATAATGCCACAGATGTCGCAAGTTTTGACTGCAGGAATGTCCACCAGAGCTCATGTCGCAGCATGATAATGCACGGCCCCATGTTGCAAGGATCTGTACACAATTCCTGGAAGCTGAAAACATCCCAGTTTTATCTTGAAAAAAGACATGTATTAGGCACTGAACTATGGATCTCACATGACTAGGGCTACAGATATGCATTTTTTTAAAACCAGTCAGTATCTGGTGTGACCACCATTTGCCTCATGCAGTGCGACACATCTCCTTCACATAGAGTTGATCAGATTGTTGATTGTGGCCTGTGGAAAGTTGGTCCACTCCTCTTCAATGGTTGTGCCAAGTTGCTGGATATTGGCAGGAACTGGAACACGCTGTCGTACATGCCGATCCAGAGCATCCCAAACATGCTCAGTGGGTGACATGTCTGGTGAGTATGCAGGCCATGCAAGAACTGCACATTTTAGAGTGGCCTTTTATTGTGACCAGCCCAAGGCACACCTGTGCAATAATCATGCTGTTTAATCAGAATCTTGATATGCCACACCTGTCAGGTGGATGGATTATCTTGGCAAAGGAGAAGTGCTCACTAACACGGATTTAAACAAATTTGTGAACAAAATTTGAGAGAAATAAGCCTTTTTTTGTGCATAGAAAAAGTCTTCGATCTTTTATTTCAACTCATGAAAAATGGAAGCAAAACCAAAAGTATTGTGTTTATATTTTTGTTCAGTGTAGCCTACATACAGGGCCTAATTTATGTTTCTACTTAGCTATAGCTTCAGTATATCTTATGTAATAAACCTTGCTAACTGCACTGCAGCCAGCCTACTTGTAACTTTTTCTTTAAGGTTCACTGTCTAAAAATCTCCCACTGCATGCTAACAACAAAACAGTGTGTAGTGGGAAAACACAGAAACTAGTAAAACAGAAACATCTGTAGTTCTCTAATTTGCATCTTGTAACGTTTGATTTTGCCATTAGACATAAAAATGTACCTATTAGTAGGTGTTAGAAGCTTTTGGACGCTGGTTTTGAGCACTGAACAGCTACCAATAAAGACACCTGACTGGCATGTATGCTTTACATTTTGGTTATCCTAAATCTGAATCAGAATCAAGTGCAATAGATGCACGGACACAGCCTCTGCATCAGTGCAGAGACACATCAACAGCAGCAGCTGTGAGCTTTTGTACCTGGGTTTTGAGCACCACAGCACACCTGGTAGTCTGCCAAAATGTTTGGAAAAAAAAACTCCCACACACTGTCTCAAACTTGCTGTTACAACATTTTTTGAGAAGAAATACGATGTTATGGTCTAAACTAATCAAATTAAAATGTTGTAATTGCAAGTAGGAGACAAGGTGTGACAGTTTTTTCACACACTGAAGAACCACAAAAACAGGCACCTGTAAACTGTACCTGGCTGGCACATACTGGGGCTGCTACACCAACTCCAGCCCGACTACATCCGGTTCTTCCTAAGGTGATGGTGTTGCTGGTTTACTGCACCCGCCACACTGACCCCATTTCATCTGAACAACAACCACCCGCTGCGCCAGAGAGCACACGTTCTCCAAAAACAAAGGGAATGCAGTAAAGCCCACTAGGCCATAATCACCTAATCATGGCCTTTGATGAAACATCAACTGGTTTAGGTTGTAAGCAACAAAATAACTACTATGCTGTAAACTATCACAGAATGCCTCATATCCTCGTTAAAATCAACGTAGAAACCTGCGTCCCCCCACAAAAACATACGCACATATAGTATGATTATTACAAGCCTGCAGTGATTTATTCATGAACATCAGTGTGGAAACCTTCGCCCTCCATACAACATGCATGTCACGTATGCCTGCATGACTGCATGAATATATATAGATAGGTATAGTCGCCTGCCTATCGAATGTCTTGCACAGTCCCCTTCTGCTGAATGTGAGATCCTGTTGTCCTTGTACCATGTATCAGTTTATACAGTGTTACTATACACAGCTAGTAGTAGTTGTCCATATGTCTCTGCTAGAGTTAGACCCATATATCAGTTTGCCGATATTGGCCTTTTATTAAATATCAGATATCGGCCTATTTGATATGATAGAGGTTTCTCCCTGACCACAGCTACATAAAAACAGCCTGTAAAACCTGCAATGTCATTTACATTTTCTTTGCACATTTGATTTATTCATTTAATTGCTCAATTGCTTCTTCATTTAAATGCTGTTTCCGAGGCTTTTCCACCCTACCAACAATAACTCGAGGGAAACACTGAATAGGCTACTTTTTGGCATGAAAATGGTCAAATGTAAAGATATAAAATATCGTCACTTTGAATACAAAATTATCAGTATCGGCCTTCAAAAACCCATATTGGTCAATCCCTAGTCTCTGCACTAATCTCACCAAAGGAAATTCCTGTAGATTTATTGTATTTGCCAAATAAAGTGGTTCTGTTTCTGATTGTTTTATAACAGGCTACGTTCTATTTTTGTTGATTCACGAATACAGATTTATTCTGCTCTTTTAACTTAACCCAGATCACTCAGGATATGAACGTTAGCTAAATGAAATGTAAACATAAACACACGCACAGCTCCTGAGTGTCTGTCGTCTGTCAGACCTGGTGCACATCTGGAGGATGAAGTCCCCCTAACCAGCTTATTATCCAGTCCCAGATTCCTGTGAAATGTGCCTACGCGATACTTTGCACGCCATACACACATTCAGTGCAGTCTGCCTTGTGATCGACAATAAACAAACAACAAACGGGCAGACGTGCAGCGGATGACACTTTTATGAAGCATCTGAGGTACTGGGGATTTGTTCGTTGTTTTTCCGGCCCCTTAGGATCTTCTGTTGTTCCACTGAAGTGACAGCTATTGCTGAGAGCAAATCTAGGTCATCACTGGCCTTGTGTTTTGAATGCTCAGCATTAGTAGAAGTCTATGGCCCGGTGGTTTTACAGCACAGTGTTTTTCCAAATTTTGGGGGAACTCCTACCAAGCAACATGATCAACAAGTCACAGAAAGTCCATTAATTTCCTATAGAGCTGAGTGACCAGGGAAACTCGGCCGATGTGGACAATCAACAAGCTTGTTGGCCAAGAAAAGTTGGCCACAACTGAACTTTTTGCGGTCATCGGCCATCAACAGCCAATCAGAATTTCATGCTTCATTGTTTCCCTACCGATGTGATTTTGTTTCTTGAACAACAGTTCCACCTGGAAAGTGCAAAGTGGACAAGAAGTTGATTGCAGCCACTCAAAGCTTGCCTGTTCTCTGCAAATTTAATTTGAAAGACAGCAGGAATCCTCTCAAAACCGATGATTGGAGAGCGGTTGCATCCATTGTTGGGGGCGATGATGAGCTCTCAGTGCTACCTATTAAGTGCTTGCTATGTTAACTTGTCAAAACAATAACAAAGCAGCGAAAAATACATGTTTTGCCTGTTCAGAACTTTGTAGCTGCAGACCCTACATAGATGTAACTGGAGCCTCTCGCAATGTCCACAATGGGTCAGAATAGCGACCCATCAACTAAGTTGCTTGCAGTGTGAATGTGGGGTTAGTCGAGTCGAAAAGACCATGGCAGTGGTAGCCTGGCGACTGAGTGAACCAATTGGGAAAGTCTGGTCGTGGAAGGTGTATGAATAGCACCCCCTTTAACAAGTACTTAACTTAACTCCAAACTACATTCAATTTCCCCAGTGAAGCTGCTCATTGGCTAACAGCAGAACACTGTGGTTGTACTGGGCAGTTCCCAGGTTTGAATGTGTCCAACTGTATGAATGTGAAGCGTGGTGTAGCTGAAAAAGAGCATGTGTGCTGAGTAAACTTTCCTTGGATAAATAAAGGTAAAAAAAAAAAAGCTTCAGCAATGTCACATAAAACCCTGTGGCCATATAATAAGAGGTGAGAAAATACTGAAAGCTGCTGAACCAGAACTACCATGTAATTAGATGGAGAATATTATGTGCAAGACTGTCAGCAGGATTTTATTTCATGCACTGTATGAGAGGTCCTGTTGCCCTTGTACCATGTGAGTAAGTTGTCAATATGTCTCTGCATCAATGTCAGCAAGACAGATTTCCTCTACATTTATTTTACCTATTGATTAATGTGGTTTTGATTCTGATAACGATAGTGTCAGCTGAAACATAAGAGACTATAGAAGAGCTAATATCTGTGTTGCCAAAGGCTATTATGCATTATAGGCAACCTCAAAAAAGATATATTGGAGTTTAAGACATGCTATATCTTTTCACATGTTTTCATGTCTAATTTCATGGCAGCAGGGTTTTGGGGGACAGTGGGGAGGCGTAGTAGAGGTGAACACATCCAACACACATTTAGGCCAGGAGCTGGATGAGAGACATGAAAAGTGTTTCAAAAAGGATTATCCGGACACTGGATTAGAGCTCCGTTGTTAATACTTAATTTAATGCAATGCAAAGTTTTGACCCTAAGGTTTTTGTCAGGCAAAGGGATTGCACATTGCACTGCGTTAAATATAGTAGTGTGGAGGAAGACCATCCTTCAACAAGAAGACCTACTGTAGGTTCAAACCCACGTGTCATCAAGCATCGACCCTGTTGAAGTGTCCTTGAGCAAGACAAGGCACCTGTGTACATCTGCGACCTACTCCATCCCTACATTACCAGCAGGTCACTTAGGTCTTCTGACCAGGGCTTACTGGTTCTCCCTCGCTCTAGGCTCAAAACAAAAGGTGATCGAGCCTTTGAAATTGTGGCACCTAAACTGTGGAACGCTCTTCCACTGGACTTAAGATCTGCGGTCTCTGTTGACACTTTTAAAAAGCAGCTAAAGACTCATCTGTTCAGACTGGCCTTTGTCTAGCCTCATGTCTGTATTTCTGTGTGTTTTTATGTCCTTTGTTTTTATGTTTTATTGTTTCTTACTATTTGATGGTCTTATTTGAACTATTTTACTCCTGTGAAGCATTTTGTGACTTTGCTCTGTGAAAGGTGCTATATAAATAAACTTTACTTACTTACTTACATTGAATCCCTACCAGGTCCTGGGAATTTCTTACAGGCATCAATAAAGTACCAGATAACAAAACATTACAAAACAAAGTGACAGAGGAAGAAAAGCAGAGAGACTGAGCTTGAGGGTGTCCAGGCTGTTCAGCGGACTCGGGCGTGTGCCGTGTGCTCGCCATGTTGTGGGTCTGATATTGCCTTGTGACCTCTGTCACATGGTGTCGCCCCTTTCTCTGTCTTCCATCTCCCTGCCACTCATCACTGTTTACTGTCTAGTAAAGCAGAAATGCCTTTGTGGCAAGCGGGGGCGGGGTTGAGCTCTGGTGAGGGCAACAAGGTTAACCTCCTCTCAATCAACCCTCTCTTGTGTCAGTGGGTGCTGAAGACATGAACCTCTGGACTGAGCCAGCGAGAGAAGACGCCATGAGAAGCTGCCTGGAAAGGCTACAAGGCCTGTTGGACTCTTCTCCCAAAGAGGGAACAAGTAGTCCAGAGAAACACTGGTGGTGCTTGATTTCTGTTGGTTTTTCCTTTGTGTTTTCGAGTAATAACACACTTACAGGTGAACCTGAAAGCTATTTCTACTGACCTTTCATCCAAGACTGCCGGGGTTATCACAGTGGTTGCCGAAGGGATTTGGAAGGACGTTGGAAATGGTTTTTCAGGTTCACCCATGAGTCTTTAATCACACAAAAACACTCTATCTGCCTCCCGACTAACGCTTGACCCTGCCTGCCACCGTCTTTAAAAATAATCCTAAAGAAAAAGCGAGAGAGACAGAGCCTCATAACAGCTTCAAAGACAGCTAGAATGGAGAGTAGAGAACTCTGTTACCTGTAACACAGCCTGTGTTTCAATCCACACCATGGTTCATTTTTCATTTGCACATGAGGACTTCATGCAATATCCATTAGGGTAGGCATGCTCTTTCACTGGTGCCAGACAGAGGACATCCTATAGTTAATCAGGTAATGTGGGGAGCATTCAGCTATTCATATTCCTAATCCATAAACTAAAGGCTATGTACATGTCACCTAATCTGTCCCTATGGGGACACTGCAATGCAAAGGCTACAAGACTCCTCTGATGTGATCTAAGTGATATTGCATAGACCAGTTCAAACAGATCGTAGGGTTTTCTTTCTCTCCTCTTTGGAAAAAACACAAACGAAAAAAAGCATTTCCCTCTGTTCACTCTTCAATATTCACAAAATACAGATGATTACATTCTCCAGCTGGTAACTTTAACTATATTCAATGGTGAGTTTTACTTTTATGCCAGCAATCATTTTTTAACAGTAGGGGTCACGTTTTGCAAATGTGGATTTCTCATTTTGGCATGAAGCAGTTCTTTCAAGTCACGTCTTCAGAATTAATCTCTCATCTCCCTTCTCTGGTCACTGGCAGCTGCTGAGTTTTAACAGGAAAAAACACTCAAACCTTATCAATAATAATATGTGAGAGCCTGATTTATGCCGCAGCAGGTACTACTGCACTGGCGTTGGCATAATCTCATACACACTACCAGCTCCTCTACACTGTTCCCCTATTCTCACCTGCTCAGTATTCACATCACACATATTCTCTCTATGGTAGAAAGCTCCTCGGGAAATGGGTCGCAGAACTGTAGGCTTTCACCGGTTAGAAAGAGCTACTTAGCATCAGTAGCTAGCGCCGAGCATTGTGATGTGCAAAACGTGACATCTGTGTGTTTAGCTGTGTCTGTCTCTGCCTGGGCGACACAAGCTAGCCTGTGGGGGAAGTGTGTATCGCCGCGAGCAGAACCTGTATCTGTGCTATACGCTTCACTGGGCTACGCTACGCTGAGCTAAGCGCTAAGCTAAACACTCGGCCAGGCAAGCCGCCGCGCGTGGGTTTGCCCTGAGCTTTAGGGTAAACATGCCAGAGCACACAAGCGCACTGCTGTCATGTCAAAACCGCTGTGGGATAACACCGCTCACGCCGGCAGCCTGGGCAAACTGAGGTCAACTGTAAGGTAATATCAAAATGAAATGTTAGCTTTACAGTTAGGCTAGTGCCAGCTTCCTCAACAAGGTGATTAGCTTAGATACAACCTTAGATATAAGCTCAGATACTCAGATACAAGATGTAGATTCCAAGTTAGTAGCAGTCATGACTGGTTACTGAAATATGGATATATATCACATATTTCTGATAGTAATCCATATTTAGGTAGTGACTGCAAGAGACTGTGTGCTGTGAGTAAATGCAGTAACAATTGTTTACATTTCATTTCACTGCTTTATTGCTTTTGAATTTTTAACTATTTTTACATTCTGTTTGTGTGCTTATATGCTATTCATCTTTTTGCCTGCTGAATCCTATTACTTTTATGGCTGTAATGACCTAATTTCCCATAGAGATCAGCAAAGTCAAGATATTTTAAAGGTCCGATTTCATAGGAATTCAAATTTTACTTTTATATACATATATAATCAAAGATGTTTAATGAAGTAAGTTCATGCATTTTCAAGAATCCATCCTTTTTTTTTTTACTAACTCCAGTAAATGCATCACAACTGGACTCGGTCTTGATTGGCTCCCTCACTGAAGAATTACTGAAATCTGTCCAGTCAGGCCAGTTTGCAGCATTTGAACTGGAACGCCTCCACTCAGCAGGTTTACCTCATTTGAATTAGAGGAGCTGCTGCTGTCGACCAATCAGGGTCCAGTATTGAGAGGTCTTCAATCTCATTCAATTTAACTAACTCGATTCAACTTTTAACTAAACTACATTTATTTGCAAAACATCATGAAAAACATAATTCTTATACTGAGCTGTACTAGATTTGAAAACAAAATCATCAAAACTGAACAATATGGGACCTTTAAACAAAAGCCTTGAACAGAATACAAAGGTGAATTAACAACCTGAAATTGTAATAATTCACCTGTGTAACTGTGGAATCACAACTTCCTAACAGTTTGCCCTGGGTAATTCAAGAGCACGCCACCTAGCACAGATTAAGCCCTTATGAATGGACCTAAATAGCCACTAGCCTGGCTAATTTCATATCCAGAACACAGATGGAGAACGGACAGAGCTATTCCCTCCGCGCAGTCTCCCCCTCCCTTCCCCATTAGCTATCTCTCCATATCCACCTCCAGCAGGCTGCTTCACACCCACCGTCCCGCTTACATCATGTTACTCAATCAGACCACTGTACTTTTGGCAGGGAGGAGCACTGACAGAGCAAACCCCCCAACCTACTGTATGTCAGGAGTTGGCAGCGGCGCGGCAGCAGCCATGCCGAGCTCGGCGGGCAGCGGCCTGGCACGCAGCCCCGGTTGGCACGGCGGCTCTGTCCCCGCTAAATGAAGACCATCCACCGCCGTCTGGACGCCGGGCGGCCAGCTAGCTCACTTTGAACGCCTGTCAACGAGGAGAGCATCAAGCTGGGAGACGGGACTTTGCCCGGGGTACCAGAAAGCTGGCAGAGCGGTGGTGGGAAGGCTTCGTACTTGGGTGGCACACAACCAGAACGAGGCAACGATCTCCATATGCTCGCAGCCGTTAGATTAAAAGCTCAACTGAACCTCTGGGGTGGTTGGAGGCACCGCTACAAGCGCGACATTGTCAAAGAACATTACCTCGTTACTGAGCTGCGCTGTGTTTGGTGTAAATTCAAAGCTTTGGTCCTCGCAGCACGATCTGGGCCTGCTTCCCAAAAAGAGTCTTAGATGATCTTTGGTCTGTTAGCTTACAGTAGAGCAAAGATTTTCTAAGCAATGAGATGAAACACAGTCCTGTTTGGCGCACTCAAAAAACTTGCTACACCTAGTTTGTGCCATTCTTATTCCTAATCTCTTACTGCAGCTAAACCTCTGGCACAGGAAAGGCTAAGCAGGCCAAGAGGAAATCATCCTTATATAGAATGTAAAAATACTATCCTGTTTGGAGAGCATATTGAGATGCTAACCTACTTTTCCTTCAGAGGTGTGATTAGGGAAAACATCAAAAAGCAACTCAAGGTTCTTCTATGCGTGGCAGCCAATAAAGACAAAAGCATAATCCTAAGCCTGCTGGCGTACAAAGCAAACCCCCCCAGATGTATAGGCAGCCTGTGAGTGTATGTGCATATGTGTGTGTGTGGGTGGGTGTGTGTGTGTGTGTGTGTCTGTTTACCCAGTCACACAATGCAGGGAGGTGGGGAAGGAAAACACAGGGACAGGCAGGACCTTCCGAACGGAGTCTAGCAAAATGTCAGGCACGTTCGGATCGCCGGTCGACTGAAATGTCACACAGGCAGCGCAGCAGACCGGCTGGACTGAGACACACTGCTGAGGTGTATCGGCACAAAGTCAATGCCAAACAAACATTTAGAATTCTAACACCTTATGGCAACAAATTTGCTTAATTTGCTACAACAGTTGAGGGAATAAACTCGGGAGTAGCTTGGCCTGCAAGACACATTTTTTCAGCGATGTTTTTTTTTCTATCAAACACCATTAAATTTGATGCTTCCAAGGGTGTGAGTGTGTGTGTGTGTGTGTGTGTGTGTGTATTTTGGCCTGGGTAAAAGTCTTAAATGAACATGTGTGTGGCTATGGACATTACACATTATACCCTTTGGAGAAGGATCCACTTTTAAAAATAACTCAAAAGGAACCAGCTATGGCCAAGTCAAGTCAAATTATTTCATGAAGTGCTTTTAAGAAAACAGGTTGGTCACAAAGTGCTTCACAGAGGATATAAATACAGATTAAAAAACAACAAAAACATCTCAAATTTGAAGTCATGAAGCCAAAGCTTGAGTGTGTGTGTTTGTGTGTGTGTGTGTGTGTGTGTGTGCTCTGCTTGGATTTGGACCGTAGACCAGGTTTCTCTATAAAGAGGCTCTGGACAGGGTATAAGCTTTCCTCCCCTGAAGTGTGTTATAATATAATTGCGCTGAAGGGCTTCATGCTCGCGCCACAGGAGGAGAGTTTTATATCGAAGCCTGCCTGCTGTAACGGTGTCAGGTGGTATTTATGAGACGTTTCATGGGGCTGGAGCCCAGACACACCTGCTATGCTACACACACTCCCACACACACCAACACACAAACATGCATATACAAGCTCCGGCCCCAAATCTGGGAGTTTGTGATGCTTGTGTGCTTGTTCCCTCTTGTTTTTAGCTATTGTTTTTACCTGTATTCATGTTGTTCGCTGCTCTGTAAAGCTTGATGAACCTGTTAAGAGCACTTCATAAATAAACTTGTCTTGCTATGGGGAGAGTGGGAGAGGAAGGAGAGGAAGAAGAGGAAGGAGGTTGGTGAGGCAGGGAAGGTTGACAGTTATGCCAAGGAGCACATGTGCCAATGAATTGAAAATTTTAAACGAAAGAAAATTTCAGAGCACATCCTATGAAAATATGTCCAAATATCTATCCCGACTTAGTTTCACATACGCACCCTTTTTCAATTATGCAAGTAACAATCATTTCAAACAATTAAAGAACAGAATCACACCTATTGATCATGTTTTTGTAGTACACACACAGCCATATGGAACAACAGACAGTAGACTGCACATGTACATAGACTCTATTTTGTTGAGCATATGCTGCAAAAATCGTGCCACTGAACTCTGGGTAAGAGGTGAAAAGATTGGAGAAGGTGATTGTGGTTAGAAGGTGAAAATTACGGTTCATTCGCTGCCAGACAAGATGCAAAGACTGCAGATGAACGCCTGCTTTCTCAATTCACCGCCGAGGCTTAACAGAGACTATGTCAGAGGCAAAGCGACTGGTGACTAATGAGCCTCTCTCTACACCGGCTTACTACAGGTTGGTGAGATTAACTCCAGAGTATCTGTGAGCTCACATTAAGATGCCTGGTGCATGAGACCAGAGGGGAAAACAAACGGCCTTGATGAAACCCAGTTGAGATGTAAAAGCTGCAGCCTCAGAGCTGCACCTGTGCCAATTCTCCTACACTGATAACCCAAAAAAGGTAAACTGTGGCTTTAGCCAGGCTGTTACTTTGGTTTCATACTTGTTGTCAGGGCAGGAAATTAACTTTTTTGTCCATGACTGCACTGGCTGGCGGTTTCCAAAACTCAACAGCTAAGGTGGAGTAGGGGTTGGACTGATGTGGGTTTTTGTAGGCCGATACCAATATTTTTAGACTGAGGTCACTGATAGCTGAGATGTTGTGCCACTATTCAATATCTTTAAATGTTTTTGGAACATTTAAAATCTAAAAATACAAGTATTCAATGTTTTCCCCCATAATTTTATTCTTATGAGGGTAGAAAATCCTCTGAAACAGCATTCAGAGACCATCATGGGACACTAAAACTCCACTCCACTGAAACCCAGATTAATGAAATTCTTTTAGTGTTAGCAGCTCTTCACTGGTAGGGAAAAGTCTGGGATACATTAGGCCTTTAAATGAAGAACTAATTTACAAAGAATGTAATGAATAAAAAAAAAGTGCAAAGAAAAAAAAATTAATTGGAGGTTTTTATGTAGCTGTGGTCAGGGAGGAACCTCCACCATATCAGCAGTGGACGGCATGACCGGCCGATATCCAATATTTAATAAAAGGCCGATATTGATAAATATTGCCAATCAGCTTTATCAGTCTAACCCTAATTTCAAGTGTTAATCTGTGTTAACAATCTGGTTTTTCAAATTGACCTCCAGATAATGGCTGGTCACCAGTCATAAAAGTTGGTAGTGTCAGACAGACTTTGCATTTGGCTGTGGGAGGTATCAATTTCCTATCCTGTCGATAAACCATAAAGATAAACTGTAACTTATTCAGGCTGTTTCTGTGGTTTGATATTTGATGTTTACCGGCTGATAGTTCACAGAGCTGAGTGGAGATGACAGTTTACCTTGGCAGGTGCGAAGATAACGCGGTTTCTCCTCTACATTCACTCAGCGGTGGTGCGCCACTACTGCAAAGAAAGCTACCACCACTGCAAGAGAAAATGCGACATTAACAGAACTTTTTTCTGTCATAATTAAATCAACAAATAAGAGCAGTTTTACAACAATAGGGCCACAAAATGACCCCCGACCACCACTGCTCCAAAACAATTAAAGAGGAAACACTAAGGACACCCAGCAAACCCTGTCACTCACATCCTGCCTTAACACACACACACACACACACACACACACACACACACACACACACACACACACACACAGGCACGCATTTGCTTATTGTTGATAACTTCTACTTCTGTCTCTTCACACTCTTAACAGTGAGACTTCACAGCTAGAGAGGAGTGTGGTGATGCAAACGGCTGTGTGAATAGCAGCTTTAGTGTTCTCCCACACACGCACACACACGCACACACACACACACACACAAACACACACACACACAGTTGAAGATGCCCCGGCCTTGCCCATCAAGATTTCCTCAGAGAAGGTAGAGGGAGCCAAAATCCCACTGAGACGCAGCAGCACAAACACAGAAACAAGACAGTGAGGAAGCCTGTTGAGTCGTGCTCCACATCGCTCGCAGCCTAAGCAGCTGACACATCAGCAATCACGCTACAGTGGCACCGCCGATGCCAGAACCGCTTTGATCGACAAAAATCCACCAAAGTGGATAAGCACGGATGGTATTCTCAGCGGCGGCAGAGGAACAAGTGTGTTCCGTATCCTGAGCGCTCAGCAGAAAGAGAAAAACAAAGAATAACAACAGAGGGCAAGTCTCCAGGGAAGCAAAGTGGGAATGTGAACATATAAAAATACAAAAAATGAAGGAATATGGTCAAATTTGATGAAGGACTTTATCCGAAACACCTTGTGTGCCTTGTGCCTTGACAGTGTTAGTGCCATGCTCTACCCATCGAACTACATAGGGAACTGAACCCCTAAACCTAGCCGTGTTGGTGCCACGCTCTGCCCACTGAGAAATAAAAAACCCACCAATAATCGAGTTGTGTGTCCAATTATTGAATTTCCTGTAGCTCAACAGGCAAAAGCATGAATTACATACCGATGAGGTTATGGGAGGTTCAGATGCGGCCCATGACCCGTGTCTTAGGTCTTTTCTGTTTTGTAAAGCAGAAATGCGTTGAAGTGATAATCCTTGAGATCCTCTTTTTTTGTTTTTTTTTTATTTTGTAGACATCTTTGGTGCTAAGCGCTCATTTCTGTGGTGTTTCTGCACTGCACTTCCCAGAGATCACCTGTCAAACAAAAAGTATGGGCGGGACTGTGGCGTCTTTTTCCATGGCAGAGGATTTTTCCCGTGTTTAAAACAGCAAATGTAAAAGCTTTCATGAACCGAATATAGGTTGAATCACTATTGTGTTATATGAACCGGTGATAGAGAACCAAACGGACATTTATACATACAAAAAGGTTGCGAATTACTACTTCAAGCACCTGCCTGACTCCCTGCCAAGCGCCACAGTGAGGCGGCGATGCGGTTATTGTCACCGCCCTGGTGCAAACGTGTTGCTTCATGCCTACAGCTAATCAAAAACCAGGCACCCTCCTCGCTCAGCAGCCGCCTCAATTACAACAGCATCACCTCCGGCCCGGCCGCCGCTCCATCCATCCAGTCTCGGTGTAATTCATCAGCGCTGGGTGGCCTCCATTAGCACTCCTCCGCAGGGACAGGCCAGCCTCTAAAGCACAGCACTCAGGGAGCACACAGCGGCCCCGCACTTTACCCTAACAGCTTCATCAACACCAGATCCCTAGAGCCAGACACACACACACAAACACACACACACACACTCAGAAACACACACACACAACCTCTGGAGGGCCCAATTAGCAGCCATCACCTGTAATTCAATAACAACAACACCCTCTCTCCCTCTCTTTCACTCAGCCTCTCCCTCAATTGTGTATTTGCTTGCACGATTTAAAAAGGATGACTCTTAATGTCCTTTTCCATCAGCAAAATGGCGATGGCATTGTTTACAACTAAAATCCAAATCTACTTTATTAAAGGAGTCTCATTCTTCTTCCTGCTGGCGGCCTCTTTTACAAGCATCATGCATCAACCCATCGGCCCCATGCACTGTAAATCAATCCCACGGGACAGAGGATAGAGGGGGGAGAGAGACAAAGAGACAGAGAGAGAGAGAGAGAGAGAGAGACTCCACATTACACATCACTACTCTAATCCAATCCTCTATTGCCTCTCAACCTGTTCTCAACCGTCTCTCCATCCTGCGAGGTGGGACAGGGAGAGAGAGAGGGACAGTCGCTCTGTTTCCATCCAACTGTGAAACGAATTTGTGAAATATCACAATAAATAAAATGCTGTGTAATTCTGTGTATTTCCATCAGCTGGGTTGAAGGAAATAAATAGGCTTCCTGAATATTAAAGGAGAAGTGCCCCCTTGGATACTCTTTCAGTGTTAGATCAATTTGTGATGTTTAATGTATTCCAGGAGTTAGGCTATTTTGTGATGAAGTGTTGTAATTTACTGTCTTGGTGAACCCACTTTCCCTCAACCTGTCTACTTCTACTTATGTTAGTGATTTCCTACATTTCCCAGAATGACTTGCGACAAAATCCAGAGAACGGTTGTGAACTTGTTGCTTTCAGTCAAAGGTGGGTATATGTGCATAGAAATATAGCTAGCTAGCCAAATAGTTCCTGAATATTGGGGCGTGTCAATGATTGCACAACCTGTCCTTGTGGCTGCATTGCATTCTGGTCTATTGAGGCTACTGTCAGTGGAGAAATTGGTCTCTCTCCTTCTTCCATGATGGATTTCTCGCTGTATGAGCGCCACTGCGTCTAGAAAGAAGCACTTGCTCTTTGATTCTGAGGGACTGACACCAAAACAAAAAATGTTCTGCTATCAAACTCCATTGTAGCTGCACTGGAAATAAATAATAGGAAAAATAAACCCCCAAACAACAATGCACGGTACTTTGCTAATAGCTATTTAGTGTTTTAAAGTGTTTTAGTTGGATTTTTCCCTTAAAAAACACATCCACAAGAAAAATGGAAACAGTCCTTTATGTTGGCCATATGGTTTTATCTGAAGACAAAAACAAAGAAATGCACTTGGCAATATTCTACCGCATGGTCATACAGCCACAACAGAGACTTATACAAGCTAGAAACAACACCTGTGTCTAGACATCTTACAGACAACATTTCAGAACGTCCAAAGCCACTTTTTAACTGTTATGCAAAAGAATGAACCATCCGCCGAGTGAATCATGCCAAGCCTACATCATTATTTATTGGACAAATCTGTTTCCATCACCGTTTGTCGCATAATTTCTTTGTCATCTAAAAACTTTTCTGGTTCAAGCAAGTATAAATACTTTTTTTTGCAATGTCAAAGAAGGTTTTTAGAAAATTTAGCCGATCCAATTCGGCTTTTCTCATTCGACGCACCCTCATTTGCATAAAAACACTCGGATGGAAAGCCCAGCCTGGAGTGTGGAGAGAGGATAAAGTTCAAATCAGTCCACTCTGCTTCTAATCTAATTCTCTGCTCCAACCCAACCTGTCCTCCTCCGTTCCTGCTGAGTCTCTGGGGCGTCTTTAGGGAGGCCAGGCCCCTCCTAACCCACCTGTCCACCGCTCATGATTTATGTCCACTGGGACCACTGGGGCTGCTGGGAGGTCGCCTCCGCCTCTCCTTTGTCTCTTCAGGCTGGGTATTATATATTTTATTTTATTTTTTCGATATAACCTCTATTTAATTAGGTACACACAAAAAAAGGAGGTCTATTCAAGGGTTCTTTGGTTATGGGTGTGGCATTATTTAGAAGTATATTATTTGTTAAAATTATAAACTGGTAAATCAGAATAAATAACCCAGTGTGGTCAAAAGTGTGGTCAAAGCATTTCATACATTCTAAAAGGATTGTTTACAGTACAATATAGGTCCTATGTAGAACCATTTGAGCATGATACCATTGACAACCTTTCAAAATGGGTTCTTTATAGTACCAACAAAGGATATGCTATGGTACAGGGCTAATGAACCATTTCATTTTCTGGTACTATCTAGAACCCTTTCTGTTAAAGCGTAGTCCTGTTTGAGATTAAAACCATTTCCAAGAGAGGCCGGGTTGAGAAAGCACACTGCAAAAACAAGTCAATTAATCTAGTGTTGAGGCTTAAAATGTTATTTTTCTTAAAACAAGTGAAAAAATCTGCCACTGGGATGACATGTTTTCATTTGTTTCCAATATAAATGAACTTAACAAGAGTTTTCTTTGATTAAGTGTCTTGATAATATTAGTGGAGCGATGTGCCTTTTTTCACCATATTGACATTTGTTTCTAGAAAACCCCTGAAAAAAGTGAAACCGCAGTATTATCTCACCACCACTGGCAGTCTTTTTCACTTGTTTAAAGAAAATAAGACTCTACGACTGAATATGAGACTACATGACTTGTTAGAATGGAGGGTTTTTCTTTGTCAGCACAGTATCACAACAAACATAAAGGTCCTTTTCTACTGTTTGTTTCTTTACTTTCCACTGTTTTTCATTCTATTCTAATTCCACTTCATTATTCCACTGCACCGCCCCTCTCAGCTCTGCCCACGTGTTTTTTCCCTTTCAGTTCTCGCACACCGGTATCTTCTGGGTTTACCTTCGAGATGTGTCCCAATTTAAATGAAAATGAATCAAAGCGAGTAGCCTATCACAGGCCGGCGGCATTCCACTTCAATGACCACCGGGCGCGGGATTACGGCTCGACTCGGTCCCTCCTGTACGGGATTCATTTCTGCGGCTCGGCGGCGGGCCCGGAGGCAGGGAGGAGGCGGCGGCGGCGGCGGCGGCGGCGGTGGCTTTGGGCCGCGATTTCACTGATTTCCTGCGAGCCGGAGGAGCCGAGGGCCTCTGTTCTGCTGCTCAGACGCCAGGAGGGAGAGAGAATGGAGGATGGCAGGATATGCAAATTCTGCCACCGCCAAAAGAGACGGAGAGGAGTTTCCCACCGGCTGAGTGTGAAAGAGTGCTCCCCCTCTCCCACACACACACACACACACACACACACACACACACATACACACACACAGACACAGACAAGAACACACTCTGAATGGGACCCTTTCTTTTGACACACACAACCCACACAAGCACACACACTTGCAAACGCACACACACATAAACACAAACAAGTGCATACACACATACTCACACACATATCCCCATACCCACATGCACATACAACACACACACACACACACACACGCAAACACACACAAACATAGATGTATGCACACACACACACACACTCACACACACTCTCACTCACACGGTGTGAAGTGGGAGGCTGGTCAGCAGCGGTAAGTAACTGGGTCCTTTCTCCGCAGGCTGTCTTTCACAGCTAATCCTTGGTTAGCAACACAATGGATTAAATTTTTAGCTGTTCGCTGCTGGGAGAGCCTCTCGACTACCTGAATATTCAGGTGGCTGAATGGGCGTGATGAGAGGCAACAGAATTATTCCTGGAAATAGGTTAGGCCGGCTTCAACAAGAAAAGCGGTGATAAGGGTTTGGTGTTTCCTTGGGGGGGGGGGGGGGTATTTTAGTTTTGGTTCCACGTTTGTCTCTGTGTTAGTCCATGGTATGCTTTTAGTGTAAGCGGAAGTGTGAAAACTTTATCATGATAACAGCAGCGATTCTGAACTTCAGGATTACACTTCTATTACACTTGTATTTCTAGAGGGAGATTATAGTCTTACTTTATAAAAATAAAAATTCTTTCTCCCTCTCTTTTCAACTCTCAATTCCTCTCCAGGCACACCTCTATCATCTGTTACATCTGTTATCAGGGTGTTGCAGCTCTGACCCTTTACCTCCTTAAGGCCGCAGTATGCTATGCTGCAGAAACTAATTCCGGCAGGTTTGTACGGATAAAACGACACCTTTGCGAGAAAAACGAACCACCACATCAGGATTGGGCCCAGGCTTGCTGGACAAACTAGTCGAATTCTTCTCACACCAGCCATCACTGTGTAACTGTCTGCAATTAGTCAAAAATATCACATGATTGGTTGTGTTGCCTTGTGGCAAAGCATCTCCATTTCCTTCTCCGGTTGCCTTTGTTTGCATCTCCATGCTAACATCTCATGGTCAACTCTTCTAAAATGAATTGTTTTGAGGCTCGGCTTGCTGAGTATGTTAGAGGATTGATGAAACGGTTTCTAAATCCTCATATTCCCTCAGCCGCCTGACGCTCTTTTACCGCAGCCAATGTTTTAGCTGTTGTTCTTTGTTAGTTTTATTTCCGGTTTTCCTCACTTACGGTTACCTCTTTAATCTGCATGTGCCCCCACTGGCATGGAGCGTAAATAAACGGACAATACGAAGCCGCAGTGAGTAATACACAAATTCAAATTCGGTGCCATGTTTGACTATTTTGGGAGAGTTCGACTTTGCTTACTGGTGGTTGCCTGTAATGTTGGTGTCGTAGGAATTTAAGCTTACTCTGCTGTTGCACTCACTGCAAGTCGCTCTGGATGAGAACATCTAAATGACTAAATCGCACAAAAATGTAAACCAACGGTGTAAGGAAACTGTCCAATCCTCTATCCAGTCCTTTCCATCCAGTTTCTAAAACACAAGAGCCAAGCAACAGCGACAGAAATGCAGACCCTTCAACAAGAAAGTCTGGGTTCAACTCCCTGCTGAAGTGCCGTTGAACAAGACACTGAATTCCTACCAGCTCCAGGGCTGCTGACCGTGACCTCTGACCTTTGACCTCCCTGTGGAGGAGGTGGGGCCAGAGAAAAGAGAATTTCCCTACAGTATTAGATTAATAAAATTCCCTTCAACAAGTAGCCTAGGTACATTTAAATCAACTGTGACACATATAGGAGACATATTGATAACTTACAGAGTTTCACAGCCCACACATGTTTCAAGTATATTTAGATCCACAGGATGATACTTGCCTCTAAGCAGCAGCAGCAGCAGCAGCAGCAGCAGCAGCAGGCTACATGACACAGACAATCAGTTGCTCTCAGTTTCGTTTTAAATCAGATGGTACTGCCTCATTTCCCTTTCACCTTGACTAAGAAGTTAGATGTTACGACACTCTCATGTTGAGTGTTCATGAGTGTTTAGTGTTGCAGGGGCAAATCGCACCTGCGTGAGAACAGCGAGGGCTGCGTTAGGTTCGTTCTGTTAGTCATTTTGTCTCCAACCGCTCCTTTGAGTTTGCCTTTGTCATACATTTATTGTACTTATAAATATAAAATATATATTACTTATATATATATAAAATAAAACGATTTCTGAGTGTGACCGCTTTGTTTGGCGCAGCCTTCCTCAGTAGCTTTCCCAAACATATATACTGAACAAAAATATAAACGCAACACTTTTGGTTCTGCTCCCATTTTTCATGACTTGAAATAAAATATTTTTTCTATGCACACAAAAGGCTTATTTATCTCAAATTTTGTTCACAAATTTGTTTAAATCCGTGTGAGTGAGCACTTCTCCTATGCCAAGATAATCCATCCACCTGACAGATGTGGCATATCAAGATGCTGATTAAACAGTATGATTATTGCACAGGTGTGCCTTGGGCTGGTCACAATAAAAGGCCACTCTAATATGTGCAATGAACAAAATTTGAGAGAAATAAGCCTTTTGTGTGCATCGAAAAAGTCTTAGATCTTTTATTTCTCATGAAAAATGGGAGTAAAACCAAAAGTGTTGCGTTTATATTTTTGTTCAGTGTAGATACTGAACGTCAACTGTTATGTGTATATGTAGAGTGATTTATTCTCTATGTTTTCCACTGCTCTTCATTTATTTCATGCATCTCATTCTATTCAGTAAACTTCCTCATGCTGCTCTGGATCACTGCACTAATGTCCACTCTACTTCTGTTACCGCAGCTGCAGCCATACTGTCTGCCACAAGGCTCCAATGCCATTTAGTAATAGAATATTGAATACTGAATGTACGTATATACCACCGAGACAAATTCCTGTATAGTGCTTGACGAATAAAGTGATCCTGATCCTGATTGCTTTATTTGATGTAACCTATCATCCATGCAGAAACGCTGTACAAGTCAGGCGTTGAAGTGTATATTTCTAAAATGTGTTTTGATGTTGAGGATGCGTATTTGTCAGGCTCTACTGAGTCATCTGCCCCGACTTTCCACGCCTGATCTGTCAAGGTGCCGTTATCGGTCGGCATCATCTAACTGCAACACAGCAGCAATGGCGGGAAACCGGTGATCTAGCCCCCACAGGCCGGTATTAATGCATGTAAATCCAAACAAGCAGGGCTGTGTTGTAATGCAAAGCCCAGAGGAAAGCAGCAGTTTCCACCTTCACACTAATGCACATACATAGACACTCTCTCTCCCTCTCTCTCTCTCTCTCTCTCTCTCTCTCACACACACACACACACACACACACTCACTACCCAATTAGTCACAGCAGCAGCATCAGTAGCCCTAGCGCACCTCCCCCTCTGGACCATAAAAGGCGATGGGAGGGGTTTATGCTGACTTGCTAAAGACATCCTGTAGTGCTTTGTCATTCCTCAGGCCCATTTGTGCAAAGGAAACAGCACACACACACACACACACACACACACACACACAGCCTCAGGCTCTTCAGCCAAGGAGAAAGTAACGTGCATGACCAATGGGCCTGGATCAATTAACAGCTATTGTTGACCACAACCACTTCTAATATTGCTCAGGACCATTTCACTATGACAATACCACTTCCCAAATAGGCTACAAAGACGGAAATCTGTATTAATATTAACATTACACTAAAATAATGTAAAAATGTAATGTAAAAGGTAAAGAAAAATTACCATTCTTCCATATGACAGTGGTTCTCTCAACCAGCATGCCACGACACATGCAGAAAAAACGCAGTAAAAAGTCAAAAGTAGGTGACACAGTTAGGAGATCAAACAGTTGGATTTTGTGTAATTGCATTTTCAACATGCAATTACACCGCAGTAGACAGACATTTGTACCTTTTGGTAATCGCTTTGACTGAGCTAATGTGTGAACCAGGAAGAGCCCAGCCTAAGGTAAAGGCCAATTTGCTACAAATAAATAGTTAATACTCCTCCGCTGACAGCAGGACACCCACATGACTCCTCTGCTCTGTAGGACAGCGGTTGTAGCCGGAGCGCCTTAGGGTGAGCTCAAGAGTGTCAGGAAATGGCTCAAATATAAAGAAAACAGAGGCCTACAAAACATGCTGCATCATTTATAGTCAACCTACTTTTTCCTCGAAGTGGGCCTTGTTGCTCAATATTTTCACGTCACTCTTAATTACAGGATCACACTTTGCCTAATGTGGTAGCACAGTGAGTTTTTTTTGTGTTTTTGAGCCTCGCCAGAGTGGTGCACAGAATATCGTCCTACACAGTAAACTGACACAGCCTGACTACAAGCACTAGCAGCAGCAACACCGGAGGCCCTTGGTTATTTAAAGGAATACACCGATTTCTTTTATAAGCTCTATTAATGAGCCATGGTGCTTATGAAAGGATGCAAAGCTTGCTTGTACCTTAAGCTAGGCACTAAGGCTTCAGCATGTACAGAAATAAGCTGAATAAATACCGGGCACACAGAGGTGAAACTGTTACCTCTGCATCAAACAACAGTAAATTGATCAAGGAGCTTATTGCCGAAGAGACACAGTATTCCTTTCAACTAATAATCTGGGACATTTTCATATGCTACTCTCTGTCTCTGATTGCTATAACACACAACAGTGATTCAACCTATACCCACTTGATCAAAGCTTTCATATTTGCTGTTTTCAGACACTACACATGTAAGTCTTTTCCGGGCAAAAAGCAGTATCAGTTCTTCTCCTGTATTCACTCAGCGATGATGCAGCACCACACCAAGAATACTACCCCTACCACCGCTACCGCTGCTGCTGCTGGTGAAAATGCTGAATCAGAATAGCAATTCAATTTAACCAAATGTACCTCTGAAACATAAATAAGTGCAGCCCTGAGGTTTGTGATAAAGTATGCAAGCAACAGCATTTTCACCACTGCAACGTGCACTAGGACCATAACTGGGACCAAAACAAGGACGGATGTGGAACCAAAACTAAAATTGCCACCCCTCCCACCGTCGCACCTCCCACCTCCCCCAGAGCACCGCTTCTCCACAGAATCCCAGAGGAAACGCTGACAGAGCCGGTGAAGGCCGAGCCCCGGCTGGCTTGTATAAGAAGTCCAAGCCTGGGAGTAGGCCGCTGTGTTTATCCTGTCAAGGTATGTTAACACCAGACCGCATTCCTGTAGTCCCTAAATTGCAGTGTTAGATTACAGCCCGGCTGAGAGTGCGCTCATACACACACACACACACACACACACACACAGACACACACATACACACACACACAGAGTACTGTAAAGCAAGGCGAAGGGTGTTGGATGACGAAGCCGTGACAAAAGCGGCAGCAGCAACAGGCAGTGTGTGTGGAAGGCCGACACCTGCCATTTGCAGTAGTGTCAGGCTGTAGACCTGCAGACGTTTAGCACGTGGCGGGGCCCAAAACAACCAGCTGGTGAAGGTTACAGTTAGGTTTAGGTTAAAAAAAATTAATCTTTACACTTTCTTCTCAGCTCTCATCTGTTTAACTAGCACTTCTCTATCATGGGTTATGGGATGATTATTCTAGGGACACAGAAATAACTGTTTCATCTACTGTCTTCCTGCTGTGGCGTCGACTCTTGTGTTCCTAGCTACTGGCAGCTTGTAATGCTGGCGATGAAGTAATTTAAGCTTATTCTACTGTTGCACTCACTGTAAGTCGCTCCAGATAAGATAAAAATGTAAAATGTAAATGGGTGGCAAAGGTTAACGAGCTGGGTAAGGGTAAAGTAAAGGTTAGGGCTAGCGTTAGCGTTAGCCTTTCCGCCCAGTCGGGGGTCTCTGCAGGCCGACAGCTAGATGACATTCGTCACTTGCTCAGCTTTTATACCGACATGTTTACAGCTGCTGCCTGGTGGGGAATCATTTCTGAACCTGACAGAGCAGGAGAGCAAGGCCTACTGTCTGTCAACTGTCACCAATGCTCTGGGCATTCACACCGAGCATGTCTGGAGCGGTTTGTACAAACTGTGGAGCGTTTACTCCTTCAGTTTGGTTTGCTTGGCCAGGTGAGAGCGCCGTTCGAACTCGGGTGGCACCAAATAACGACACAGAGACACGCCTGAAGATACAGGTGTCAGTCCTCTTCCAAGCAAAATGCGGTGCGGTTCATTAGGAGTGATAATGTAATCCGAACCAACTATGTGAAATGGCCAGAAAACACAAGGGTTTATGGGTATAAGGAGCCTGATGTTGACATTTGATAGCCAGCAGTTACTCATCCTCGGAAAGTCTAGCATAACAAAGTGAAACAAGGGCAAACCACAGTCTGGACTGATGCTGACAGGGACAGGTTTGTTTTGACTCCTCTCTCCTCCAAAATCTCCTAACCAGGCCAGCCGACAGTCTACCAAAACACTGTGAACCTAAACGGACCAAATGCAAACATGCAACAAAATAATCCCTAATTTCCACTATGGTTTGGGCCAAAGAAAACAAACTGTAGGTGTGATTGCACACTTAAACATATACACATACTGTATATTGTCTAAAGATGTAGAATACATATTAGGCCATAAACCACAGTCATCACTTTTCATAATATAGATTCCTGTATCTAAGTCACTGTAATGTGGGAACAACTGTAAAAACTTGGAGACTACTTTTGTCTTATGATGATGGTGATGATGATGCAGAAGACATATTTAGTCCATAATGCATAATAATGACTATTACACAAGCTTGAGCAAAGCTCTAGTGCACGTCAGGAAAAGGAGGGAGGCTCCTAAGAGAGGAGGGAGGCTCCTAAGAGATGCGGCATGTTTAAGACATTTGCATCCATAATGATTGAGAACATTAAAACCTGTGCAGTGAAAGGCATGCAAGTTCGCTAAAGGAATATGAGCTTTTATCAAGTAAACCCACCTAAAGTCAGTTTACCACCTTTTTATTTGTGGACTTTTAGCCTGATGTAGCTTCACAGTCACATCATAGTCAGTAGTATCAAGTTATATGCAGATAGGGAAATATACAGCAAAAATGAATGATTGTCTGAAAATATAGTTGATTTAGTTTAGATTGGTGGTTGTTTGCTGATGATGATCACAGGTTATACTAATATTTGGCATATCACTTCAAATTCAAAGGAGTGAACATAAAAAACTAGCAGCCTGTGTTCTGTGAATGAAAGTGAGCAGACTGAAAATTAATCCAAATAAATGTTCCATTATAAACAAGACAAAATTGAGAAAATGAGACCCAAAAAAAAAAAAAGAAAGGATGCGGATGAGTTTCACTTGCACTGGCCAGAAGCGGTGCGCACTGAATCACAGCACCTTTTGCCATCTTGATTGTGCGCCCCGTCACACGGGCTGGGACGCGCTCCTTCCACATTATAAGCTCATCCAACCCTAAAATGTTAGGAGACGAAAAAAAGGGAGGCGCACGGGAACATTCCCATCGAGTATTTCTACCTTCTGCCGGGGCGATATTAAGAGGAAATGGTTTAAATGCACCTTTATAGGTGTTGCATCACCTTGCGTACCTGGCTGTCTCCGGTCCAGAAAAAAGCAGCAACCCCGCCTTCACTGCAGTAATGGTACTGACCGCCATTCCCCTCCACACAGCGCTCAGGAAATTGTATAACAAATTAATGCAACACAATAGATGGAAGCGGGAGGTTTCACGGTGAGCCCTAAGCACTATTATTGCACATGGATAGGAATAACAGACGAATAACCACCTTATGCACCGCTCATTTTCCGGGCAGAGACACAGAGCTGCAGGCTGCACTCGACTAAACGAGGCTACTAGCACTCAATCGTCACATAATAATATAAAAGGAGCCGGATAAAACATGCACAAGTGGGTCAAAAATGCGTAGAGATGAGATAAATCCCGCGAGAATGAAGGGAGACAAACATCCACGGAAAGCTGGCACGCACGGTGGAAAACTACAAAATCATCTCTACCTGCACAAGTTGACATTTGGAGTCGTTTTCCTGGCTCCTAGCGAGACGTCCAGCCTTATAAAACGACGACCAGGTCCTGTTCCGTAATGGTGAAGAGCCGCAGGTGTTATTTCTGTTTATTTCTAGGCCATTTGTCAGCCCCGTTATCCGCGTTCAGGTAAACATGATGATGATGGCTCCTGTACGGACGCACCGAGTCACCGTCGTGTCGTCAGCAGGAGAAAAAAAGGTGCTTTCCAGCCCCTCGGCTCTCACACACACACGCCCCATAACGGTGTCTATAAATATATATTTATATATAGGTTTTCTTTTTTTATTGGCTGTTACGGTGAAAGTGGGGAGAGTACAGGTAAGAAACCATCCAATGAGAGAGACTCGCTCCAAACAGCCGTCGAAATTTAAAGTTAAGACGACAACTAAAACTTCAGTTGTTTTTTTTTTCTATCTTCCAGTTAATACCTTTTTATGGTATTCCAAAAATAATACTTATAAAGTTTATCATAAATCTGTGAAAAATACCTCACCCCTTATGAAAAAGAAC